>NC_080762.1:38417500-39017500 GCF_020826845.1 Diceros bicornis minor
CTAAGAAGAATCTGTAAGACATTTCAGAAGAAAACACTGGAACTTTACATAAGGACAGTAATAAAAACAGGAATAAATGGAAATATAAATTGATACAAAGACAAGAAGAGTTAAGAGTATAAAGATGCCAGACTTTCCAAACTAATCCATAAATATAATCTGCTCCCAGTAAAATTCTGATACAATTATTATAAAACTTGTAAGTGAATTTTCAACTTCATCCAGCAAAGTTAACAGGCAAGAATAGCCAAGATAAATTTGTAAAAGCAGAACAAGAAATAGACCTTACCTTCTCAAGTATCAAATTACATTGTAAGTAGTAATAAAATAGTAAGATAATCAATAATCCATAATAAATTAGTAGACTAATGGAACAGAGTCCACAAAGGGTTCTTGTGTATTTGGAAAAATATTATGTATAAAAATAACACAACTTGGAAGAAATCAATACTATCTACAGTAGTGAATCTCAAAATAAGGAGATGTAAACTTAAGAAAAAAACCATAATAACAGCAATTGCAAAATTTCTAAACATCCTTTGTGCTTTTCTAGTCTCAGAAAAAAATATAGGAGAATATCTTTAAAATGTTGAGAAAGGAAGCCATTTTTAAATAAGACAAAACAAAAAGTCATGGTGGAAAATATTAATAAATTGTTTACTATAACAAAAGCACCATTATTAAAGTTAACGTATAAACAGGCTAGACGAAGAAAATACTTGCAGCATACACATAAGAGGATTAATATCTATAATAAATTAATAATTTTTACAAATCCACAGCAAAAAATGAGAATAGAAGATATAAGTGACAAATACATATATAAAAAGATGATCAATATCACTATTATTTGAAAAATCCATATTAAAGACACAAAATACTTTTTTCATTCATTTCACTGCAAAAATTAAGAAATTTGATAATATTAAGTACTGATGAAGGTATAGAAAAATTGATACTCTCTTGTCTTGCTGTCTGGAAAGTAATTGGTCAAGTCCAAGATAGAAAGACATTTTCATCTATTAACATTTAAGATTTACAAACACAATGATGGAAATTCTACTTTTAATATCTACCAGAAAAGACACTTTCACACATGCACAGGAGGGGATGTAAAAGGGCTACACTATTTAGAATCAGGAAACATCAGATAACGTTTAAGTGCTTATCATTAGGGACACTGTTGTGTAATTCATACTTTGACACACTATGAAGCAGCTAAAAAGACTGAGGTGGATCTACATATATTGATATAAAGTAAAATCTATGACCATATTGACAAATTGTTGAACAACAACAACAGAAAAAAATTTTGGTACAAAGCCAAAAGAGAATGACACTGTTATCCTAAAAAAGGAAAAACTAGAATGTCTGTAAATTCATAAAACTTCTTGGTTTTATCAAATGAACTGAATTCCAAAGAGTGACAGGTAACTCCAAAGAGAAATAGTCACACAAACTGTTTCATTTTGTGCAGATCATGGGAACAAGTAAGTGAGTAAGAAAGAGCTAAAAATTGAATGACTTCTTAAAAGACTATTTGGACAGTTTACAGTCTCTGGGAGAACCAGACACAAGGTGCTACAAGTATTTGCTGCCAAGAACAACGAAAGTTCTGAGCTTTTACCCTACTTGAAAGTAAAATTTTAGCCTACCATAGTTTCATGGATGCTTGCAGAAGACTTAAGACTCCTGGGTCAGAGTTGAAGGATTTTATTACTTATGTCTCAAGAGGCAGAATAAACTTCATGTTCATACTAGTTCTCCTTGCTCCCTAAATCCCATAGGTATGAGGTGGAGGAAGCCCAAGTGGATGCTGTCTTCAGTAGACTAATCAAACTATGGTTAGAGGTATCTGGTGGAAGATGGAAGATCTAGCAGCCAGTGAATCCAAGGCAATTGCAGCGGTTTGGGAGAACTGCATGATCACATTTTCCTTCTGGAGGAAGGCTTCACGGGCAGTTATGAAAGACAAAAGATAATGCTTCCCTAACATGTTCCCTCTGCAAAGAGAATAGTCTTCCAACTCTTGCAAGCTTGTTAACATGGGTCAACACCAGGTGTTCTCAAGAAATATTGGGGGCAGAGCAGGAAACTTGATTAAGCCCACACAGTAGTGCACAGACACAAAATCTCACCATATTCCAGACCCTATTCTCTTTTTAAATAAATTCTTAAGCTGCTGGAGGAGTGGCAAGAAACCTTCCCAACTAAAAAGCCCAAGGGATTGTGTACTACCTTGGAGGAGGAGAAAAAGACAAGCTGTGTACTACTGGGGGAGGAGTAGAAAATCCACTTGGGTTGAGATTTCTACACTAATGTAAGACAGAGTTTGACTAGTACTCTGAAAGGATATGTAAACACCCTTCAAACCCAAGATATTCCACAAATACAGGAAGAGCGTGGCTCCATGAGAAGGAGGAATAGGAATGCTAAGAAAGCTGTGTCCCTGAGACCCAGGCCTACAGGGCCTGCGGCTAGGCCAGGAAATCTGAGAACTACTCTGTCCTCAACACTATATTCATATTTAGTAAAAATCCACAGCAATCTACAGCTGGGGGAGGGACAAGAGTGGGAAAAAAAAAAACACCACTGTGACACAGGCATATAGGCTCTAGAGAAGCAGAGGGTGAAACACTAAGAATAGGGTAGTAGCAT
This sequence comes from Diceros bicornis minor, assembly GCF_020826845.1. Lineage (NCBI taxonomy): Eukaryota > Metazoa > Chordata > Mammalia > Perissodactyla > Rhinocerotidae > Diceros > Diceros bicornis. The sequence continues at coordinate 38,420,159 of NC_080762.1, forward strand.
CCTGCCGCTGAAGGAATTTGAAGTTTGCTGTGTACTGAGGTAATTATATAATAATAAAAGTCAAAACCAGCTCAACTATTGACTGAATTGAATCCCCCACACTGAAAGCCTGAAAAAGGAAGAGGGATAATTCTGTTTACTGAAGTTTCTAATGTTCTTTAGCATATAATGCCCATTATTCAATTAAAAATTCCCCCCGAAAATCAAATCAAGAAGAAACGACAAATTGTCAGGAAAAAACACAATTGACAGAACAAGACCTACAGATCATCAAGTTGTTAGAACTACCATATAAGGACTTTAAAAAACTGTGAAAAATATTTTAAAGGAGCTACTTGGAAAAAAAGACAATATGAAGGTACAGAAAGTGAATTTTGTTAAAGAGATGGAACAAAGAAAAAAGAGTCACATGGAAATAGTAACAAAAAAAAAAGATATCTAATACAAAGAATTCTTTTGATGATAGATATTTTCAACAGACTGGACACAGCAGAAGGAAGAATTGTAGTTCAAGAGAAATTATCCAAACTGAAATTCACAAGAAAATAAAATGAGTGATTTAAAATAATTGAGAACACAGCATCCAAGAGCTGTGAGACAATATTAAATGGCCCTAGCATATGTGTAATTGAAGTCTCAGTAGAAGAGGAGTGACCAGAGAGGGCAGGAGAAATATTTGAAGAGATAATGGCATAACCACACACACACACGCACACTTAGTTATACTTAAACTGCTGACACCAACAATAAAGAGAAAATATTGAAGACTGTCTGAGAGAAAAACAGGAGAACTTATCTGCAGAAAAACAAAAATTTGAAATAGAGTAGGATTTTGGTAAAAAAAAAAAAAAGAAAACCAGATGACAATGGATTGACACATTAAAAATACTTTAAAAACAAATGACAAGCCCAAATTTTATATTCAATGAAAATATATTTCAAAACTGTTGTCAACTAAAGACCTTTCAGATGAACAAGAGCTAGAGAATGGATCTTCAGCAGAACTACACTATAATAAATAGTAAAGGAAGGAGTATGATAGCAAATGTCAATTTGCATCAATAACATAAATAAATATATCAGAATAAATAAAAGCAACAGAAATGAAAAAAATGAGGATAAATATACATTTTAAAAAACTTCTTTAAAGGATAACTGCCTAAAACAAGAATAGTAACAATGTGTTTTGGGAATTATAATATACAGAAAATAATGTATGAAAACAACAGCACAATGTACAGGAGGTGAGAAATAGGAAGCTTCTTACACTGTGCGTGAAGTGTTATAATAATTTACGAAGGCAGAGTCTTGTAAATTAAAGAAATATATTGTAAACTTTAGAGTAAACACTAAATAAAAAGGAGTTATAACTAATAAGCTAACAGTGAAAATAAACAAGACCATGTACTTTACATTAATTTAGAAAATAAATATTGGAGCCGGCCGCGTGGCTTAGCAATTAAGTGCTCACACTCTGCTACTGGCAGCCCGCCTTCGGATCCCGGGCGCGCACGGACCCACTGCTTGTTCGGCCATGCTGAGGTGGTGTCCCACACACAGCAACTAGAAGGATGTGCAACTATGACATACAACTATCTACTGGGGCTTTGGGGAGAAAAAGGGGAAAAAATGGAGGATGATTGGCAACAGATGTTAGCTCAGAGCCGGTCTTCCTCAGCTCAAAGAGGAGGATTGGCATGGATGTTAGCTCAGGGCTGATCTTCCTCACCAAAACAGAAAAAGAACAGATGGGTTAAATACAAAGCAACTATCAATATGACAAATTCAAATCAAACCATGTAAATAGTCTAAACATTCCAATTACAAGTTAGAGATTGTCAGATTGGATAAAAAATGCAAGAAATACATGGATCAAATATGAAGTCACAAGAAAAATAGAAAATAATTTAAAATGAATGAAAATAAAAATACAGTATGTTAAAGATTATGGGATCAGATAAAGCAATGCTTATAGGGAAATGTATAGCATTCAATATTTATGTCAGAAAGAGGCAAAGTCTCAAATCAATCATCTAAGTTTCCCCTTTAAAACACTCGTAGAAGTAGAGCAAAATAAATCAAAATTAGAATTGTGAAAATAATAAACATAGGAGCAGAAATGAATAAAATTGAAAACAAAAATCTGGGAAAATCAAAAATATCATAAGTTGTTTCTTTGAAAAGATCAATAAAATTCATAAATCTTCAGCAAAACTGACAAGAAAAAAAGAAAGAAGATATAAATTACCAATATTAGGAATAAAAGTCATTACTGACTTCACAGGCATGAAAATAATAATAAGAGGATACTTCAAACAACTCTATGCAAGTCAATTAGCCAACATGGATACAATTAAAAACTTATATGAAAGGCAGAAACAACGAACATTCATCAACATGAAATATATAACCTGAATATTCTTATATCTTTTAAAGGAATTGAATCCATGGTTAAAATTTCCAAAAATAGAAAAATCTGCCAGCATGGTTACTCTCGAGAATTCTACAAAACATTTAAGGAAGAAATGATACCAATTCTACGTAATCTCTTCTAAAAAAATAGACGAGGAGGAAATATTTCCCACTTATTATTTGAGACCAGCATTACTTTAATACTAAAACCAGAAAAAGGCAGTACAATAAAAGACAATTACAGAGTAACATCCTTTATGAACACAGATGCAAAAATTTTCAACAAAATATTAGCAAATTGAATCCAGCAATATACAAAAATAATAGTGCATGATAAGCAAATATGGGTTATCTCAGTACTGCCAGGCTCTTTTAACATTCAAAAATAAATCAATATAATTCACCAAAATAGCAGGAAAAAAGGGGAAATATATGATTATATCGATTGAGGCAAAAAAGAAAGAAAAAATTTGACAAAATCCGTTCTTATAAAACAACCAGAAAACTAAGGCTAACATCATACTTAAATGGTGAAAGATTGAATGCCTCCCGCCTTACACTGGGAATAAGGCAAGGATATCTATTCTCACCATACCTATTTAACATCTTACAGTGAGTGTTAGCCAGCACATTAAAGCAAGACATTTTTAAAAGATCATTTTAAAAAGGTAGAGATTGAAAAGGAAAAAATACAAAAGTCCCTATTCATAGATGACATGATTGTCTACAGAGAAAATCCCAAGTATTCTACAAAACAGATTCTAGAACTGAGTTTGCCAGTGTTGAAGGATAAAAGGTCAATATATAAATAACAATAATATTTCTATATACTTTTTTTGATGTGTCTGTGACTTTACTTTTTCTTTTTTTAAAAATTTAAAAAAATTTTTTATTGAGATAGCATTGGTTTATAGCATTATATAAATTTGCAGGTGTACGTCATTATATTTTTATTTCTGTGTAGATTACATCATGTTCACCACCCAGAGACTAATTTATATATACTTTTAATAGATGTTGGAAACTAAAATTAAAAAAGAATACAGTGGAGCCAGCCCTGATGGCCTAGTGGTTAAAGTTCAGCACGCTCCATTTCAGCAGCCCAGGTTTGGTTCCTGGCCGCGGAACCACACCACTCGTCTGTCAGTAGCCATGCTGTAGTGGTGAGTCACATAGAAGAACTAGAAGGACCTATAACTAGAATATATACCTATGTACTGGGGCTTTGGGGAGGGGAAAAAAAAAAAAAGAAAGAAAGGGAGATTGATTGGCAGCAGAAATTAGCTCAGGGCAAATCCTTCCCAGCAAAATAAAATAAAATAATAATAATATAATGTATAATACCTTAACAAATAAAATACTTAGGCATAAGCCTAACAAAACATTTGCAGGATGTACATGTGGGATACTGAAGAAATAAAATTCAAAGAAAATGTAAATACTTAGAGACAACTACAATGACTATGGATTGGAAACACAACATTTTTAAGACAACAATTTTCCTCTAACTGATCTTTAGATTGAATGCAATTCCACGTCTGAGTTCAGAAAACCAGTGGCTTTTAGAGAAATTTATAGCATTCAATGCTTATATTAGAAAAGACAAAAATTAATCTAAATTAATTAATTAATTCTCTAGGAGGAATTTCTGTAGATATTGACAGGATGATTCTAAAAGTTATATGGAAAGAAAAATGAGTTAGACTAATTTAAAAAAAAATTGAAAAAGAGCCATGTTACAGGGCTCACTCCACCTGATTTTAAGACTTAGTGTGTGGTTATAGCAATCGAGACACTATGGTCATAGGGCAATTTATGTATCTGTTGATTAGAATAGAAAGTCTAGAAAAAAATTTACAAAAATACGGTCAATTGTTGTGACAAAGGAGCAAAGGCAATTTAACAGAAAGAGGATAGTCTTTTTAACACATGGTATAGAAACAATTAAATATTTATATGCAAAAAAATGAAACTTTATCTATACTTCACACTGCATACAGATTAAATTTACTGTATATAAATATACCTTCTAATAAATCTGACTAAAAGTATATAAGAAAGGTATGACAACCTTCATTTTTTTAACAATATATTCTATACACATAAATGTGTGTAAACACATGGAGTAGTTCAGAAATATACTCACTAAATATAAAATTCTAAGTATATTGTGATTGGCAGTGGTGGTCAAAGGGAATTTTGGATTTTCTATAAATATTTAACAGCATTAATTCAGTGTCTGCTACGTGCTGACACTGTTCTATGGATTTACATGTATTAACTCATTTAATTTTCAAAGAAATCATAAAAGGTAGATACTATAATTATCTCTATATTAAAATGACATTAAGGCACAGAGATGAAAAATAACTTTGACAAGGTTACATTTATTCTATATGGTAGATCGGTCATTCAAACCCAAGGAATCTTACTCCAGGTTACATGCCCTTAACTGTGAAGCCATGTTGCATCTCTGCTACGCTTCACTTCCACTCTGAACTTGTACAAAAGCGAAATTGCAAATAACCTATGGAATAAAAAAATCAACTGATATGGGCATGGGAAAAAGACAAGTCAGAGTGTCTCAAAGTCTCTGTGTGGGCTTTTAAAGTAGGTTACCGAAGATAAATCATTAAAACACATGAGTGGGAATCATTCACAGGCTCTATCAATTTCTACTATTGAGCCATTTTTGGGCAAAAGAAATGTATTGTGTCAGAACTTACTGATATTAGTTTCATTTCTTTTCAAAAGCCTCAATTTTCTTCTGGAAACTTTTTATAAAAATATCTATGATTATTATCTCTTCAAGAACATAGTAAAGCTTTACCTAGAAGAGTATACATTTACATATGAAGATTGTAGGGGGTCAACTAGTTTTGAGTCTCTGCACATCATCATAGTTTAGGTCTAGTAACCATTAAGAAACATGTATCTATGAATTGGTAGATACAATGTGTAGAACAACTAGATAAGCTCTTCTCAAGGACCAGAATCTTGACTACAATTAATTGACAAAATATTCACAACATAGTCATCTCTCTATGACATCATGGTGAGGAGGGGAAACTTTTAATGACTTTATGATGCCTGTCGATGACCTCTAGCCAAATACCACTGGGAGCATAACTGTGGTCAGTTGGTTTATTGAATCATACAGTAATGGAGACCTCACACTATGGAAAATGAAGGTGTTAGAAAGGACTTATAGGATTTGAGTTTGTATTAGGTGATTTGGGGGTGGGGTCAAGGAAAACAGGCTTTCCTATAGATTCAATCTGGTCAGGAAGAAGCTGTAGTGTATAATTACGTATCTAGAAGGAAGGAAGAATGGAACTCAGTTAAAGATATAATTGCCCAACAGTCACTCATAGCTAGGATAGGGAGCTGCTTGGCCTATTTGTGGTTTAGAGAACGTTCTTGTTTTTGTTGGTGCCCACATGATTACAGAGTTGTCTTGTTTTTATCTTGGTCAATCACAGTCACAGAGTGGCCTTGTCTGATGTTGGTGTTCTGTGAAATGGTGTATGTTTTTCAGGAATACACCAGTCTAGCTGTGAGCATAACTGAGTCCTCAAAATGAAACCTTGATAGTTCCAGAGTAGCTCTCAGCTGGCAGGGGCTGCTTTTCTCTTTACCAAGACAATAGAAAGAGTTGAAAAGAATGATGAACTCATTATTAGAAGAGAACTCTACACATTTTGCTCTAAAATGTACTGAAACTATTAGTAAATAACAAATTCAATCTGATAAGCAATAGGTATACCAATAACGATTTCCAACTCCCTACTCCCTGCAGAAGTCAATAACAAGAGGGGACAAAGTAATGGTTTGTGTTTAGATTCACTCTGTTTTTCTTTTCTTTGCTAATCCCTTCTGATATCTTTGTTCCTGTTAAGAGAGGTTCAGGGATTCGATCGGAGACGTAAAAGACACTTTCCACTCCAAACAAATGGACCGAAGGTATATTTTATTATATAGAGGATAGTAAAGGCGACAGTCTGCAAACAGAACCAAATAGGTCAAATATTAAGAGAGAAAAAAAACATCAGCCCGACTGGAAAGGGAAAACACCCACATCGGCTGAAGAGAAATGACACAAATCAACTGGAAAGAGAAACACCAGGTTGACGGAAAAGAGAACACATCAAATCAATTACTTCATATCAAATCAATTACTTCACATCAAATCAGTTACTCACAACATCCACGCCCCACTGCCGGGAGAGCCCTGTCAATCGACGTGGCTGGGCAAGGATCACACGTCCTGGGCAAGGTGTCCCTTCCACAGGTGGAACTCTCACTAGGGCTCAGTTTCCAGCAGTTTTTATACCATCAGTAATTTTCAGAGTAAGCAATTACAGAGTTTGCAGAGCAAGCATTTAGTGTTTCCATGCACAAAATGGTTATCAGTGGCGTACGTGCACTGAGCCCCCTGGCTAACGTCCCAGCCCAGTAGTTGTGTACGTGCATTGTTCTCTTTGGTTATCGTCCCAGCCCGGCACAGATGGCCAGTCCATCCCGTGCTACGACGCTCCAAGAGCCTTGAAATGTTACAACTTGCAACTCTCTCTGTGAGGGAAGGGCCAGTTCCCACCACACAGAAAGCAGCTTGCTATTTCTGTTTGTGCTGGTGGCTATAGGTCAATGGAGCGGCCAAACATGGCTGTACTCATGTCAAGACAGCTCCCTATGCACATAGATGGTTCCTTACCCTGGGATCATTTTATCATTATTATCTGTGGGAATTTCTTAAGATCTGTTTCCTCAGTTGCTCAAATTTCAATATTAGTAAGAATCTTCTATCATTGGTATTTATACAGAGATTTGCAACCTCTTATTGTATTTTTTAAAATACCTGCATGCATATTTTAATTTTTCTAGATATAGCTCTGTATATCTCCACTGTGAATGTGTTCCAAATTATTTGAGTCAAATAAAAATTGCCTCCCTCTTGCTTTTTCTTTTCTTTACCCCCCGCTCCCTACAGTGGCAATGGAAATCATCAAATTCCGTTCCTAGTTAGCATAAAGAATTACGCCCTGATTAGCCCCTAGTACGAAATTATGCCCCATGTGGGCAGAAACATGAGAACTTTTATTTCCTGTTTCCTGAATTAATCATCTCCCTAGGGTTCAATAGCTCTTAAATTTTACCATTTATTCACTGAATATGAAATATCCCTCTCAGAGATATCTCTTTCGGTAACATCTTTGTCTATTTACTATTTTTAGTCTTTATTTTACAAAGGTTAGCATAAAATATAAATTTTTAAAAAATGTCTGATTTGGGTCCCTCCTGCCATCTTTTCACCAAATAGGGAATTTCATAATAAACTTTGCAACAGTAAATACTAAAATTTATAGTTATTTTGTGTGTGTGTGCACATGCGTGTGTATGGTTTTTTTTGTATAATTTGTAAGTAAGCTATTTGGTCTTGTTGCTTACATATTTTTTAAAGAAATTTATTGGGTATTAATCATTGTAGATTATCATCATAGCTTATATGGATAAGGAATCAAATCATATCTATAACCTGAATTATCACTAGAGGAAGAAGATGTCTCTATTCCTTTGAAAACGAGGGCTGATTGGCACACATCAAAACGCAAACAAATTCCACTGAGAACAGGCTGTCACTAGGAAAGCAGACAATTTTGGTGATAGCTCTGTGTGTGTGTGTGTGTGTGTGTGTGTGTGAAAGAGAGAGAGAGCAGGGACCTGGCTGAATAATGATTTTACTGCACACATTCTGCTTCCAAGCAAAGGTGACATTTAAAAAGTAAATCCTTAGTCAACTTATATTTCTCTATTTGTATTTTTCAATTTATTGTTTCTGGAATGCAATTGAAAGGATTCAGATCTTCCTGTTTATTACTTTATAGTCTTTATTCAAAGAGTAAGTTTTTAGATCTTCTAGGTCCAAAGTATCTCAGGTCACCTGCAGTATATGTGGAATATTATCTCTGATATTTTAGGGTCTGTGTTTCTATAACATCCTACTAAATCCTTGGTATGCTTCTGACTCCCGATACCATTTATTCTTGCTTTTTCATTACTATTATATTCCCATTACGTTAAATTATAAAATTTTAGGAATAAAAAAGACATATAGACCATAAAATAGACATAAAATAAGACCATACAAGCCATTGACATATTGCAGAAAAGAAATATAAGATTTCAGGGTCAATACATCCCCTGGGCGTCCACATGTAACAGAATTGAGACTAGAATGTTGGTGCAATTCAGTATTAGGCCACCATTCCATGTTTTCTATCCCAAAATGGATTGCTGCTAAGCAAGAATTACTCAAAATTTATACAGCTATGATATATTAAAATTTTTACCAAACTAGTATGTTTTTCAAAGCTGTTTTTTTTTTTTCTTTTTCAGAGGTGATACTATAAGATGCTACTTTAAAGAAATATATAACTACTAAAACAACCTGGACATTTAAAGGATCTGTTTGAGATCAATTCTGATATGATATTTGTATTTTATATTAGTATAATAATTTAAAATATTTAACAAGATAATTTTCTTCTCTCTCTTTTTATTTATCTAAAGTGAGGTTCAAAATCACAAGCAAAAGAAATATTCCATTTACAAATGCTTGGACTGAAAACATGGAAAATAGTCCCATAGCATCCATGTAAATTTATATAACTCTATTCATAAAAATAATGATCAGTATAGTTATAAACTATTATTTTCATGTTTTTATACTTATGCTTATATATAACATATGCTTTTATGATAGTTATCCTAAGTAAATAACTGGGCACGTGATCTTTCAATACTTCTGGCGAAGTACTTCACAGTAGGTAAATAGAATTAATACTTCCCCATGAGTAGAAATTGCTAAATTTCTAGTAGCTTTTCAATAATTTGGTTTTATGAATCAATTTTAATTATTTTGTTACAATTTATTTTGATTTGTTTTTTATTATTAATTCCAATCATAAATAAATGGCACAGCATTCTATTATGTACAACAAATAATTTAGTTGTTGCATCAGATCAGTGTACCCTGGTTTTCCAAGTGGGTACTTGTGGTCTCTAAGTTTTCAGTCTGTGAAATAAATTGTCCATCTGTTGCCCTAATCCATCTGTCATTTTGACTTTCAGCATTATGATTGTTTAAAACTTTCATAAAAACACAAAATAATTTATTACTTTGGTTTGATACTTTAAGATTCTCAACCAGTCTATTCTCAAGGCTAGTTTTTATATGTTTTAACTTAAAATGCTTTTCTAATGATAATTAATGTTCAAGTCAGTTTACTATCAGGTAAATGTTATCTCAGGAAGAGTAAGCACACTTATACTGTTCCTTTACTGCATGACATGCTACAGAGTTATTTGCCTCTTAGATACACTCACATTTTTCTGAATAACTTTTATAATACCAATCATTTCTTTTTTACAAATCTCTTTTTTCTTGATTTATTCTATCGTCATGGACTTATGCTTCAATGTAGAATTACTAACCAACGGATTAAGTCATTAAAAGATGAATCTGTCATTTCTAAGGGTAAAAAAATGTGACATTTGAATTTAAAAAAAGAGGCAGGTTAAACATAGGCCAAGGAAAAGGCCCATAGAAAAATTTTCTTCAGCTTTCCCTTAAGACATTCATCTGATAATGAAGCGAATGATTTCTCATTAAATCTAGCCATTTAACATACTATTTTTGTGTGTGAAAACGACAGTAGTTTGGCTACTAGTTTTGCACGTGGGAGCTTTTGCTTCCCATATATAAATGTTAATTTCGATTATCAATTAAATAGTTCCAAAAATTATTACACAGTTTCTATAAAACAATCACCATTTTTTTGAGATCTTTTGTCTATCTATCATATTGCATTATCTTGTCTCCCCATTAAAACACTTCCCTTCATTTCTTGCCTCATTTTTCCTACCTCAACATTCCCCAGTCCCCCACAATAAAATATGACAATTTCATCCCCTGTAAATTTAGTACAATGCCTGCACTCACCACAGTATGTGGTTTTAGAACAATTGTAAGAAGTCTTAGCACATAGTGTAGTTTAGTATTAAGATAGCTTCTTATCAATCAGATATATTAGGCAATACTAAACACATAGACAAAATATTTTATCTATGATTATCCTCATCAGAAATGTTATCCAAAAGCAGAGGCAGATTTATCATGAATCAAATTTAAGCTTTAGGGACTCTTCCAACCATTCTGGCAGGGGCCCAAAAATGTTGTGTTAGTAACATATTTTTCTTTTTTCTTTTTAAAAGGCACCAAATTGTATAGGCTTCAGGTACCATAAAACCTAGATCTTTTCCTGCCAAGAAAGTAGAGTTAATGATTAGTCCTCCATATTGTTTCAAATATGTAGTTCCAAACCCCAACCTTCTAAAGTGATTCAACCTGACAATCTTCCTTTATACTCTTGAACACAAGGCTTGCAATTTCAGGCCTTAGACCTGGAGATCTGCTGGAGATCTGTAGGTCCGACTACAAGTAAAGAGATTTTTATTTTGTGTTTGCCACTGCAATATCTGATCTGAATCTTAGCTTGATTGATCAAAATTGTATGGGCAGGGTAATGATACATTAAATAAGCATTATAATATCAAATAAAGAAAAATAGCATAGCATTACAGCAACACAAATAGATAAGAATGAAGAATTTAGTTTTAGACAAGATAGATTAGGAAAAATAAGGTGATTAGAGACAAAATCCAGTTGAAGGAAAAATACCATAGAAACCAGCTTTATAAATTTTAAGGTTAAGTCTGAAGAAATGGAGGAATGAATACTGAAAGAACAATTATAAATAGACTTCTGCAAATTATTTTAGACTTTCTCTGTTAGTATTTTGAAGGTGAAGAAGATTTTTAAGTCTGTATTTCAATTTGAGAGGTAACAACTTTGTACTATTAGTTGAGGTCAGGGTCTTCTACAATCATTCACCTGCAAAAATCAAAGTTTTCATTAATTTGTTCATGTAAAAGTATGTAAAAATGAAATGACTGAAGATAAGGGACTTATATAGCAGCATAAAGAAAAGACCAATGCTCATTCTAAAAGAAATGCGGTAAAAATCAGGTCTGATTGTAGGTTGTCACTTTGAACTGCTAGTTCTCATTAAGATTTCCCTGAAGGGATGTAGCCTACTACTTCCAGGTTTTCTCTCTGGGGGAGCCTGAAAGACAGGTGACAGAAAATCAGATCAAACAATCAAAATGTCAGAGGTGCCTGATTCTGCTGCTTTCATGCTGAGCACATAGTAGGCACTCAGTAGGCTTTTGAATGATGGATTGGCCCAGCTGTATTAAATTAAACATTCGAAAAGCAAGGCTAGAATTAAGAATAAGCCTTAGCAAAAAGACTTCTATTATGAGGCTCTTCTAAAAATGTTAACGTTTTTGTTTTGTTTTAAATTCACTGCTTGTCTACATCTCAGCTTTTGTATACTCCAAATGCAGTCCCTTATTTTATGATTCCAAGGGACATGTCCTTTTAGTCTCTGCAAATGTTGATCAGCTCTACAGGAATTTGTTTAATTCTTTAAATATATTCCAAGACTGGCACATATTTTTTACTGTACTTTTAAGCCATTTTCAAGATTTATTTGTGAAATTCAGTTTCCTTCTTCATGACCTTCAAAGCATTTCTATTGTGCATGTGTGTTTGTGTGTGTGTGTGTTTATGAGAAAGTGAGAGTGAGTGATTTTTCAATGACTGCTTTTAGAAATTTATAGTATCATATATTTCAATTTATGTGCTTTTCATCCTAGAATATGATGGATTCAATAATAGTTAAGAATAAGTAGTAGGCACTTTTCTAAAATCTTTCAAAGTTACTACTATTATGATATCTGTATACAGACAAAGAAAATGAGTCACAGAAAGGTTAGGATGTGCATATTTAAAATTTGATAAATCGATTTTTATTGTTGTTTTGTTAGCATTACTATAAGGCTGGGTAATACAACAACCAAGAAAAAAATGGGAAAAAAATTACAGCTTTCAAATTCCAGTAGTTTCTTTTGTCAGAATCATTGTTTTGTTTTTTGATCCTATTTAAAACACAAATCAGTGAACTTCTATTTTATGCAATATAGCAGGCTTGATATTCTAAAAGACTGTCCAGAGTGAACAATTACATGCTGAATACATAACTAAGAAAAATCTTTTTTATTTCTGAATGTATGAAAATAGAAGTAAAATCAGAAAGCCTGGTGAGTGAGCACACACAGGACTAGTTTTCAGTAGGGAGGGTCTGCTAAACCCAACAACATCAGGCATGGGGAACAACAGATAAAGGCTGGACCTCTTTCTCCCCCTTCCCCTCAAGTATAATGAGTTTTACAGGAGACTGCAAAAATCTGAGACCCCAAGGGTCAATGCTATCAGTATAATTATATTAATATCAAATTTTCTGGAAAAGGTCAATCAATGTAATGTCTTATACAGCTGATGAGGATTCAAATTGCTATAATACTTTCGCAAAAGTTTGTAATTATCTATTACTTTGAAAATTCACCTATGTTTATCATTCAGTCATTTCTGAATCTGAAAAGAATATGCACATATTTTTCTTATTTGACTATTTGTTTATACTCTATCAAAATTCTTGAATATATATACCAAAGGACACAAAAAGAAATTTTTCTAATTGTATTTTAGATAATAGCAAAACCTAGAAGTAAAATTTTCACCAATCATATAACGAATTACTAAATTGTGGTATGTACCTACAATAGGATACTTTCAGCAGCAAAAAATACATGAAATTTAGCTAAATGTAACAGCATAAGTAGATCTCAAAAACGTCATATCAAGTGAACAGATGAAGTCACAAAAGAATGCATCCATTATTATTTCATTCATATAAAAAAGACCATACTGACCCAAACATTTTATTTTTAGTAAAAGAGTGGTAAACGCACAATTTAGGATAGTAGTAACTTCTCGGGGGAATAAAAGTGGGATATTTTGGGAGGCAGCACTGTGGGTTCCTAAATTCTTACAAACAGTCTATCTATTATTGTGGAGGGTACTTATTTAACTATTTTAATTTAAATTATACATATTTTAAAACTTTGTATATATAACATATGTCACACTGAAAATAAAAGTCAGTAAAATAAAAGATGAGAAGTGAAAGGAATATATATTAAGAAAAATAGAATGAAGGAGTACGCCAATAGTCTGAGTAGAGTCCCACAAAATATTTTGTGTATTGGCAAGTGTGTTAATGAAAGAAGAAATAAATAAATGAATGAAATGATAAAAAGGGATAAATAAGACATTAAGAGAAAGAAAGAAAGGGTAGTGGATAAGGAAAGTGGATTATAAAATATTAAATATGAGAGTGGCTTTTATTTAAACATGGTAGATTGAACATGTGTCTTTGCATCCACTCTTCCTTGAAATCCCATTATATTGACATTAGGCATAAGCCCACAAAGACTAATAGAGATGGAGAGGAGAAAACACAAAATATTGTGTGCTGAAGCCTAGTCTTCTCATTCTCTCTTTCCACGTACATAGAGATAGAGACAGAGATAAAGATATACCCACTTATCTATCTGTTTCTTTATCTATATATCTTGAGAGAGAGAGACATTAAAAATTAAATACAAAATTTTTAAGATAAGACCTAAGAAATATCACAGAAAGAAAAAAAAATCACAAAAGCAGTCAAAAGAGAAAAAAATATTGAGGATTAATCCAAGTGGTCAAACGGTCATCCTTCTGAGTTGTAGGGGTTGCAAACATAAAGAACATGATTCTTTATGAAGGAAATTAGTCAAGAAATTTATTGGAATAGGAAGACTTGCATGTCCAAATTGAAAGAGTTCACTGATTGCCTGGGAAAAGAAAGTTTAAGATGCCCCCAACGAGATGTGTCATTATGAAATTTTAGAACTCTAGAGATAAAAACATACACTTTTAACAACCTTTGGAAAGAATTCTAAAAGGTGACGTATAAAAGCTCATCAACTACATGGCGGTGGATTTTTAACAATATCAGGATTGGAGGGTAGAGGACAGTTGAGAAATACCTTGAAAATTCTGAGAAAAAAATAATTTTATACCTAAAATTTTATGTCCAGATAAGTTAACATTCAGGTAGGAAGTAGACTACAGATGCTTTCAGACACATAATGTCTTGAAATTTTTTCTCCTATAGAATCTTTCTCATGAAGATAGAGGATAACGGTGGTTGTGAAAAAGGAGGGGGTAAAAGAAGGAAACTGTTATCCAACAAAGAGGAAAGATGAAAAGAATCCTCAGGATAATGACAAAGGGAGATTCTAGGATTACAACCACGCCCAGAGAAAACAAGCCCTGACAGGCGCAGAATGTTGGAGAGTTGCCGGAGAATGAATGTAGATTTACACTTTCAGTGAGTTGGAGGACAAGCTATTGATTCATACGAAGAAAACTAAGCAAGGAAACCAATATAAGGAAACATAATCACAGTATATGACATGTCTCAGCTTGAATAATATTCACATAGTCTTCATTAATAATTGAAAAAATGCAGCCTATTAATCTATATTAATAAACTGGCAAAGGTGGAAGAAAGTGATATTGGTGTGTAAGAGGAGGTTGAAAGAAAGGCAGATTTTTCCATTTCATTTTAGGAAGCCTATAGACCTTAAATGTAAGATTATATAAAAACCTAATAATATAGTTACCAATATGTGGAGGGTGTGAGTAGGGTGGAAAATCAAGAAAGAGAAGAACAAGAATTTTTTATTTTTGAGTAGTAAATTGCTTCGGTAAACCAGAAATCAAAGGTGGGGAGCCAGCGATGCATACGAAAGCTGGTTTTCATTCTAATCTCATAGAATTATCTGTTCTTTAAAAGGGCTAAAATGTATAAATGAGGCAAAAACTAATTTTTAAGAGCCAATTGACAAGAGAATGATAAAGAAGAAAAAGTAGTGGAAGGAGGATTAATACTTCTAAGGCTGTGACTGGTAAATAAATATTCTTCTTCCTCTGGCCCTAATGTTCCTTCTGATTTTTCTTTTTCCTTTTCTTGGACTCTTGTCCATATCCTTTTTCTTATTTACATAATTTTGATTTTCTAACTTTCTTTTGGTCTCTTTATCTTTGCCTCGGTTTTTACTCTCTGAATATCATAGGCTTTAAGTAAAAAAAATGTCAAAACTTGGAACATGTTTCAATACCTGTAGCCCCCCCCCAAATATTTTAATACCTTTGGATGTGTCTCTTTCATTTACATTGGTTCCATGGTTCTCAATGGATTCAGAATAAGTGTAATATGGGGAAAGATAATGAAAATTACCAAGGGAATATTTTAAAATTGAACATACATTTATCTTCCCATTTGGACAAGAATCCCTAGTGTCGTATAATTTGATAAGTATCTACAGATGGTTCTCATAGTGTTTTAGAGGATGTCTCAATCTGGAGATTTTTAGGTGTCATTCTTTTGTTAAATTAAACTTTATGTTCAAATTATCAGATGTTCTCAGCAGCATGATTGAAAATCCTTTGGACAGCAGAGACTAAAATGTCCTTCAGTCAGTAACCCAATAATGGGATCTATAAGTTCCTTTCTATTATTGAAACATATAACTTACCTCTCAATGGGGTTTTGAATAATTTAGTTCACAGAAAGCCATTTCAGTAGCTACCTTTTTGTGCAATGACATAGCAGATTTATCCTACACACTTTTAACATAATATATTTTAAATAAAAATACCTGATAATTTTAACAATATAGATCAAAATTCTAACTTGACTGAAATAAATCAACTGAAGTGAAAACTTATACTAAATCATAATGTGAAGTACATTTATGTTCAATGAAATACATAATTTGGAAGAAAAAATAAGTTCAAACTGTTCTTTTACTATTTTCCAATATGTTATATATTTTCAAAACTCCATTTTCTGCATACAAGGATTTCTGTGTAAAATGTTCTTATCTCCATTTATCATCTGCCAAATTCATATACATACATTAAGACTCTCCTCTGCATGGAGTCCTTCCCAATTCAACAGATGGATTTAGTTTCTCCCAACTCTTTATAATCATAGCGCATTTTAAATTGTCTTTTAATCAAAAATATAATCACTGTTTACAAGCTTGAAAACTATACCAGAATAATAAAACTCTTGAGGATAGTGACCTCATTTTGTGCTGTTTCTGTATCTTTGGAATTTGGAAAATAAATATACTAAATCTTTCACGTTTTATGGAAATATTTTTTCGGTAAATGAAATTAGTCAGAATAATACTGTGAACCCCCATGTACACATGATTCATAATCACTAGTAGCTATAAACATACATAAAACTTCAGTATGTTATCTCTAAAAGAAAAAGACTCTTTTTTTTTTTTGAGGAAGATCAGCCCTGAGCTAACATCCACGCTAATTCTCCTCTTTTTGCTGAGGAAGACCGGCTCTGAGCTAACATCTATTGCCAATCCTCCTCCTTTCTTTCCCCAAAGCCCCAGTAGATAGTTGTATGTCGTAGTCGCACATCCTTCTAGCTGCTGTATGTGGGACGCCGCCTCAGCATGGCTAGAGATGTGGTGCGTCCGTATGCGCCTGGGATCCGAACCCGGGGCACCAGTAGTGGAGCACACATACTTAACTGCTAAGCCAGGGGGCCGGCCCCAAGACTTTTCCTTTTTTAACACTACCTAATACCATTTTCATACCTAAAAAAAGTGTACAATAATCAAATTAGTACTTAATGTCCTCAACTGTCTCATTTTTTTATGTACACATGAAACAGTGGTGTGCCTGAGCCAGCACATACCCCCTTGTGAGAGCCTATTGTTGAATTTTCAGTAATCTTGTGAGCTTAGGGTTACATACAGCTGTTAATAAAAATTAAATTATATAAACTTACAATTAAATAACCTATGTTAAAACACGAAAGTAAGTACTAAAAAACTCATCACATCCTAATTAGTTTACCACATTTTCCTAACATCTATGATCTCGAGGTTATTTACATCTATGGTATCTACACTGTGAAAATATTATAGTTTATGTGTGACGCTGCGTCTTTTCTTGACTCTGCCTTTGGTGACGCCAAATAAGGAGCTTGAAATTAGCCATGGTAAAAAATAAAAAAAGGGCATGCATTCCTGCTCTTAGTTGTGTCCATTGAAAAATCTGGAAACAAGGAACAACTCAACAGTAGTGAGAAATTCTAGTGCCCAGATTAGGATCTGTAATAACATTTCATTAGTAAGAATCAAAGCTCCTTGGAGAAATAGCTGATTCTAGATCTAGAATAGAATATGTGCAGGATGAGCCTCGAGGATCTTATTATACAAGATCACGTGGAAGCTATAAAGGCTAGCGTGCTCATATTACACAAAACAAAACTTTAACAGACAACTTCAGTCAAAGATGGGACAAAATGAGCATCAAAAATAATAACTGTAATAGATTGAAACACATCAAATACCATGCTAATATTCTTGGATTAATAATTATAATAAAAATACATATTTGTCACCTTAATTACACGCTTGAAAACCAATTATCATTCTAAATAATTGGTAAATATGAGAATAATTCAGGATTTTTTCTGAATTTCCTTTGTGAATTGTATTTCATGACACCTAGAATAGTGTAGAGAATTCCAAATAATGAATGAGGAAGGTATGACAGAATTAGAATACCACCATTTTGCAGCCCCTAAAGAAATAATGGAAGTAGACAATCATCATCCATGGCTGCTAGAGCATTTAGGTGATAGGCTGACACTGAATTTTCTATGGATGGATCAAAGCGAGAGCCCCTAGACACACAATCAAAATTAACCTCACAAGATGAGAGATGGTCAGACATCACGTGTCTCTTGATAAGGTGCTCTAAGAAGTATAGAGCACCTCTCTGTTATTCTTCTCAAAACCTTACAGTATGATGTATAAATGGATGTGAGAATAAATAAACAGAATTTGAAAAATATTAGCTGAATATTTCCCTTTCAAATTAATTGCCTAAAATTAAATGAAATCACATATTGTGCTTGCACAATAAGACTCTTTACAATGCTAAAACAATATTTTTAAAAATCTATTCCTTTAGAAAGACTAATATTTTCCCTAAGTAACTGTCATGGCAATAAAGAAAAATTTTAAAGCTCACGGAACCCAGGTTCAATATTTTAAAAATTCTCTCCTTCTTATCAAATAACTCTTTGAAAAGTCTTTGGCAGTGAGGCTTATTAATTAGTTATAAATTATATTTTGAAAGCTTTTGCAAAGAAAATACATGATAATTGTTAGCATCTAACTTGCTATGTTATAATCTTATTAATTTATATTTATTATTTCAAACATGAAATACATATTTCAAAGAAATAAAACATGTTCAATCTATGAAGAAACCAAGGCTTAAGATAGAAGCAGCTGTATATTAAAACTCACTATTTTTGGAATCAAAAAAGTAAGGGTATTAAATAAATAATATATACTATTATTTAATAATATATATTTATTGTATCTGCCTAAAGACATAATAAAGCTATTTTATCTTTATCTCTGTCTCCTTTATTCCCTCATGCATATGTGTGGATGTGCACAAGTGTGCCCACTGTATCTTCTGTCTATCTATCTATCTATCTATCTATTATCTATCTATCTATTTTTCTTTTGGATGGATAAGAAATCAAACAATTTTTACTTCTGAATTTTATTGAATTCTGCAATTTCAAATATTACTTATTTCTCACATGTGAACACATTAACAAATTTGATTTCCATATTGTCACACTTGTATATTATTAGGGTATGTATAAAAATAATCCTTTGGTCCATACAGTTTTTTTTTTTTTGGTGAGGAGGATTGGCCCTGAGCTAACATCTCTTGCCAATCTTCTTCTTTTTTGCTTGAGGAAGATTGTCCTTGAGCTAACACCTGTATCAATCTTCCTCTATTTTGTATGTGGGACACTGCCACAGCATGGCTTGACAAGCAGTGTGTAGGTCCACACCCGGCATCTGGTCCCGTAAACCCTGAGCCACTGAAGAGGAGTGCGTGAACTTAACCACTATGCCACCGGGCCAGCCTCTGGCCCATACAGTTCTTTACATAGTAATTGACAATGCAAATCATGTAAAACTCTACTTGGTAATGGGCTGCATTTCCTACATGTGGTAAAAAATAGTTGGCTGGCAGAATTAACTTGCTCCCTACTTGAGGCGGTTCTTTTTTATACTGTAAAGAGGCGGGATGGATAAACTACATGGATGAAAAGAACTGATGACAACGTTATCAGTCAATACAGAGATATCCCCCAGCATCACTAGCATGGTAAATTATTAAATAAAAAATATATATATAACACCTGCCATAGCAAAGCTAATAGTGCTTATCTTTAAAAAGAAGCAGCAGCCTTAGGTGGTGGTATTTATATAGTCTGCACCTAGAATGTTCGGTTTTTCCCTTAGAATGCATTGATTAGCTAGAAATGCTTTGATTGAAGGAAAGGAAACTTTAACCCTCGTAATGAATAGGGATCACGTCGCTGCTCTAATGTTCTAAGTCCTCGGTTTATCTTTGTTTCTAGCAGTGTGACTCTAAATCAAGATTAAAAAGCAACTCAACGTGAGGTAAAATAAAAAAGAGGTCATTTAATCACCCTGTTAGCTTCAAATGATTATTGATTCTTGGAGGTGATGTCTAATTCTGCCAGAAAATCCATTTCAGTAATGATTACTGCCTCAGTTTTATCTATGATACTGGAGGTTATTAAAAGTGAGACTCTCAAGGGAAGTTTACAACTTTAGGCCATTAATATCATATTTAGTATTATTTTTTTTTTATCAGAAGAGAGTTTCTAGCTCTACCCTTTAACCTACAGCAGGATCAGAGTAGTCATTTACGAATATGTGCTTCACCATGAGTCTAATTATTATATATAGTCCTTTGGGAAACAGAAGCACATTGAAATACCTGAGGGATAAATATCAAACTGTGTAGGGCATATTGAACTTCTCATTGTTTCTTATTACCACATATCCACAGCACTCAAGTATCATGCCTAGAAATCTGACATTACTATATTGCCTTTTGTTCACTCAAATTATTTCAGTCATGCCTGAAATGCTATCAGAATCGCAAATTTGCTAATATAGTAAATAGAGAATTTCAAACAGTTCAAAAAGATAAATACAGACAATATAGGTATCTCTAATGCAGATAACTTAAGCTAGGATGACTCTTCATATAAGATATGTTAAGGGTGATGTGCCACCAAATCGGAGATTTGCTTCTTTGAACATATCTCTCTGTTTGTAGTTGTTTAGTGAAATCAGGCAGAATAAGAGAGGACATCTATGGAGCATAAACTAAAAAGTGATGTCTCAAGTCTGAATCTATTATTTAAACTTCTGCTGAACTGTAACCCAGAATAGACCTAATGAGCAACAGGAACCTTATGCAATGGAAAGGAAGAAAAGAGGGAGATTTCAGAGTAGAATTGCTATGCAATTGGTATCTAGTGTACGTTGAACATAAGGTAAATGGAGTAATCCAAGATGAATACCCTATTTATGAAATAGGCAACTGGGTGATATCTCAATAAGATGAAATATAATAGAAGGGGTAATTTGTAGGAAAAACTATGAGCTCAGTTTTGAAGAAAATGAATATGAATTTGAAGTGTTTATTTATGAGGCCATTGAAAATATGACTCTAATATTCACTAAATAGGCATAGCAAGGAATTAGAAATTTGTGAGTCTAAGTTTATACGTCATCATGACAGTGAATAGGCTGCTGAAGAAAAAAGTAATAACATAAACAGGTAAAAAGGTAGTATATAAGTTATTTTAGCTCCTTTTGAATAGTGTCTTTAAACTACGAGATATCCAATTTTGTTTAAATCGGATCTTAATCACATTAAGCATACTCAGTATGGGGCCCTTCAATTATAATTATAGAAATACAGATACACATTATAAAATAAAGTAAGAAAAGCAAAATTCTAATATAATATTACCAAATACAGGTGTTTTTACTCTAATTTGCAGACTAAAAAACATTCATATGGAACTATCTACAAAAGATGCTATCAAATGTTGCTAAGTGTTTTTTCACTTAATTTACAAAACCCTATTTCATGGAGGTTACACTCTAGTCAGGAAAGAAAGATAATAAAAATAAATAAATAAAATCTTATGTAAATAGTGTTATATGCAATGGAAAAAGCAGGAAGATTGGGATACATGGATATGAGAATGCTACAATTTAAATAGAGTCATCAGGGACAGCCTCACTGAGAACAGAATGTTTGAGATGGGATCATTTTGTTTTCATGTTAATAACATAAAAATGAAATTGCAGTGTAGATAGATCAGATTTATCCAAATTATAACTTAATAAAATCTTGCTGGATGATTGGCATGTCTATATTCAAACTTCAAATTTATTTTTCATTCCTCTCCTGTAATTATAGAAAAGACATTCTAAAAAATTATGTGTGTGTTTACATATCTATGTATACACACATAGACACATAAATATATATGTATATTTATATTCATATCTACATATGAAAGCTATTTTAATCTTCATTGCTTGTTTTTTTCAGAATACGGATTGAAAATATCAATAAAATTGATAAATAAAAAACATTTCTCAAAAACACAAACTACTACAACTCACACAATATGAACTAGAAAATTTAATAGCTCTATAACTGTCAAGGAAATTGAATTCATAATTTTAAAATTCTGCCCAAAAAATTGCCAATCCCAGGTGGTTTCACTGGCAAATTCCATCATACTTTAAAACAACAAGTAACACCAATTCTACATAATCTCTTACATAAAATATACAAAAATTAACTCAAAGTGGTTCACAAACATGAAGGTAAAATGTAAAACTATAAAACTTGTAGAAAGAAACATAATAGAAAATCTTTGAGATCTAGGGCTAGGCAAAGCATACTTAGATTTGACATAAAAAGTACAATCTATAAAATAAAAAAATGATAAATTGGACTTTATCAAAGTTAAAAACTCTTACTCTATGAAAAATCCTATTGAAAAGACGAAAACCTACATTCTGGGAGAAAATATTTTCAAATCATAATCTGACAAAGGACTTGTATCTAGAATATTTAGAGGACTTTCAAAACATAACTGTAAACAAAAACCAAAAAAACAGAAAATCAAAACCCACTAAATTAGAAAATGGAAAAAAAGACATGGACAAACATTTTACCAAAGAGGATATATAGATGACAAATAAGCACACGAAAATGTTTAACATCTTTAGCCATTAGAGAAATGCAAAATTAAACCACAATAATATATCACTACATACTCACCTGAATGACTTAAACAAACAAACAAACAAGTGACAACACCAAATGCTGATAACATTGTAGAAAAACCAGATTACGTGTACATTGTTGATGTAAAGGCAAAATGGTAAAGCCACTTGGGAAAACAGTGTGGAAGTTTCCTATAAAACTAAACACGTAACCAACATAAGATCCAGCAATTGTACCCTGGGCATTTATCCCAGAAAAATGAAAAGTTATATTGACATAATATCCTGTAGACAAAAGTGTATAGTAGTTTTATTTAAAATAGCCTAACTCTGAAACAACCCAGATGTTCTTCATGAGGCGAATGGTTAAACTAATGGTGGTAAATTCATACCATGGAATACTACTCAGCAATAAAAAGGATCAAATTATTGATACACATAAGAACCTAGAAGAATCTCCAAAGAATTATTTTGAATGAAAAAAGACAATCACAAAAGGTTACATGCTATATTATTCTATTTATACAACTATCTTCAAACGACAAAATAATAGAAATGAAGAATGATTAGTGGTTCTAGGAGTTAAGATGGGGGTGGGGTGTGAGGGAAGTGGGTGTGGTTATAAAAGGACAACATGAGGGATCTTTATTAATTTGTGCCTTTATAATGGATTAATTTCCAAAAGCTAACGTCAATTTGAAAATTGTTACAAAAATTTGTAATAAATTCAATTTATAACATTGTGTGAGAGAGTAAATTTTTCAACATTCTCTATATTATTGATGTACAAAGTGTGTTAAAAGTATTCCATGAGTATGAGAATATTTTCTAAGTTGTCTTTAGGCATGGAGGGTTCAGAACCCTCAACTTGCATATCGTGTCTCCTAAAATTTAATGTACCATCTCAGGAGCTCATGAAGAGAGTACATCCTCCAAGTCCCTGGATGAACATAGGACAGACATAAACTTCTGAAATCTGAAATCAGTCCCCAAGTCACACACCGATTCAACGGAAAGGGTGAAAAACTTACTGGCTCGGGTTGCTTAAGCACACCCTCTCAAAGATCAGTGGTTGATCATTAATCTACACTGACCTAGGGGTGGACACTAGGAAACTAAGCTTAAAAATGAAAACAATGGAAATAAATTACTCATGGACAACAGAGGCTGTACATCAAAGGAATATAGATTTCACAGAATCAGTCTGGCGTATCCACTGAACAAATAAACAAATGAACAAAAGAGCAATAATAACAAGTCCTAAGGAGTGAGGAATAAGAATCCAGAGTTGCTACAAGATATAAAATGTTCAGTTATCAACAAAATATTGTGACATGCAAAGAAAGGGGAAAGTGTGACCTATACACAGGAAAGAAGCAGGCAATAGACAATGCCTCTGAGGAGTCCAGATGTTCAACTTCGCAGAGAAAGATTTCAAAGCAGTTATTATACATGGTCATAGAACCAAAGGAAACCAGTTTTAAATAATTAAAGGAAAGTATCAACAAATAGAGAACATCAATAAAGAGATAGAAATTATTTTTTAAAAACATACAAATGGAGGGGCCGGCCTGGTGGCGCAAACGGTTAAGTGCACACGCTCCGCTGCAGTGGCTCAGGGTTCGCAGGTTCGGATCACGGGCGCACATCGACGCACTGCTTGGCAAGCCTTGCTGTGGTAGTGTCCCATATAAAGTGGAGGAAGATGGGCACGGATGTTATCCCAGGACCAGTCTTCCTCAGCAAGAAAAAGAGGAGGATTGGCAGATGTTAGCACAGGGCTGATCTTCCTCAAAAAAAAAAACCAAAAAAAAAACCCACACAAATGGAAATTCTGGGTTTGAAAAGTATAAGAAATGAAATGGCAATTTCACACCAGGACTTAACAGGAGATTTGATCTGGCAGAGGAAATAATCGATGACCTTGAATATAGATTAATCAAGTTTACACAATCTGAAAAAGAGAACGAAGAGAATTGAACGGAGCCTAAGAAAACCATGGGACAACATTAAATGCATGAATGTATACTTAATGGTAATAACAGAAAGAGAGGAGAGAGAGAATGGGGAAGAAAAAATATTTAAAGAAATAAGGGCTGAAAACTTGCCAAATTTTATCCCCAAAATATTAATCTGTACATCCAGGAAGCTCAGAAAACTCCAAGCAGGCTAGAAAAAGATCCACATACAGATACATCATAATTGAATTCTTGAAACTCAAAGAAAAAGAGGTTACCTTGGAAGAAGCAAGAAAAAAACAATTTAATAACCAAAAAGGAGCCACAATAAGATTAAAAGCTACTTCTCATCAGAAAAAAAAAAAAAAAAATGGAGCATAGAAGGCAGTGGATGATATATTGGAAAGGCTCAACCAAAAAAAAAAGAAAAAAAATGTTATCCAAGAATCCTCTATCTAGCAAAATTCTTCTTCAAAAATGACGAGTAAATAAGGACATTCATAGGTGAGCAATACCTTAGAATTTTTTGTGAGCAGACCTGTCTTACAAGAAATGCTAAAGGAAGTTCTTCAGGCTAAAAGGAAGTGACCTCAAACAGTAATTCTAATCTACATGAATAAAAGAATGCAGGAAGAGGTTACTATGTGGATAATTATAAAAGATGGTATAATAACATGTTTCTTTTCCTTTCTCTTCTTGTGGGAATGTAAAAATCATAGAGTCGCTTTGTAAAACAGTTTAGCAGTTTCTCAAAATGTTAAAAATGGAAGTACCATATGACTCAGCAATTCCAATACTAGGTATCGATACAAAAGAAATGAAGAAAAGTGTCTATATAAAGACCTGCACATAGATATTCACAGTAGCATTATTCATATTAGCCAAAGAGTGGAAATAACCCAATTATTTATCAAAAGATGAATGGACGAATCAAACACTGTATATCCATATAATAGAATATTATTCAAAAAGAAAAAAGAACAAAGTACTGATATATACTACAACATGGGTGAACCTCTAAAACATTAAGCTAAGTGAAAAATGCCAGACAAAAGGATACATATTGTACGATTTCATTTATATGAATTGTCTAGAACAGGCATCTATATAGAAACAGAAGAAGATGAATGTTTGCCTAGGGCTGGTGGGAAAGAACAGGGAGTAGACTTCTAATGGATACTAGGTTCATTTTTGGGTGCTGGAAATGTTTTAAAATTAGACAGTGTTGATGGTTCCATAACTCTGTAAATATATGAAAAAGTATTGAATTTTAAAAGTTCACTGAATTTTTAAATGAATGACAATGGGTGGTTTTTATGATATGAATGTTATGCTTCAATGAGGCTGTTTTTAAAAAGTTAAAAAAATCAGTTTAAAAAATCTACAGAGGAAATGATTCAAGGACTAAATTCTTATGAAAGATTAATTAAGATAGGGACTGTTAATTGATCTTTAAATTTAACAATCTACTTTTTATCTTTGTAGTAAAACTTCAGGATGACGTGGGACTGTTAAGGCTTTTTTTGTTTGTTTTATTTTTTCATTTATCATGCTTGTTTGCAGAAGTAGGCTCTTTGAATCTGGAGGTTTACATTTTCAAGCACTTGGGAAATCATTATTCATTTAATAATATCCTCCACTCTGTGGTCTGTGATCTTTCTCACTTGAAGTTGCATACCCTGTGTTCCTGCTCCAAACATCTAATATTTGATCTTATCTATTCTATCTTCATGCTGCTGTGTTATTTTGAGTTTTATTTTCATTTCTGTATAGACTTCAAGAAATTTATCTTTTTTTTTTTTTTTCCCACTCAACTAAAAGACTCTAATCTTATTTATGGGTAAAATATCTTCTCACATTTTTCTGAGTATACCAATCAGAAATTTCTAAATATGATTCTGGTTTGACCTTTATTTTTCAATTTTTTCTGGGACCATTTTGGTTTGTCTTGCTTTTTGGATTCTCTTTTTCCTTTTTGATATTTTCCACAGATGTCTCGTGAACTATGACTGTACATTCATATTTAAGAGGAAGACTCCAAAAACTTGACTCGGAGGGCTCTATCCTTACATTCATCTTCTCTAATGGTAGACTTTTACTGTCTGAGTGACTGACTGTTACCCTAGAAACTCTAAATTGCCAAAATATGGTGGCCATTTCTCTGGGGTTATTTAATCTATCTGATGTCGGTAGAGAGAGCTATCTGGCTGGATGTTTCCTGTTTTGAAGGTAGTGAGGCTTCGTCTCTTTTCTGTCTATATCCTGAGACATTTACTGATCTGCTTTCTGTCACTAATTTTAGAATTTTTAAAAAATGTGTGTGCTTTTCTTTTTGATCTGCTATCTTTCACTCATCGTAATTGAGATTCATTCATGGTATGGCATATATGAATAGTTTACTCCTTTTTATTGCTGTATTAATAGTTCATTCCAGTTTACTTATCTATTATACACATAGGCCACAATTTGTTTATCCCTTCACCTGTTGATGGGTATTCAGCGTTTTTCCAGTCTGGCTATTACAAATAAAGCTGCTGTGAATATCATGTACAAGTCTTTACGTAGGCATATGCTGTCTTTTCTCTTGTATAAATACCTAGGAGCCAAATGGCTGGATCATATGGTAGGTGTATGTTTTCTAAAGTGGTTGTATCATTTTACATTTTCACTAGCAGTATATGAGAGTTCCAGTTCCTCTACATCCTTGCCAAACTTTGTATTAGTCAGTCTTCTCAATTTTGCCGTTCCAACAGGTATGCATTTATATCTCATTGTGGTTTAATTTGCATTTTCCTGATGACTAATGACGTTTATCATCTTTTCATGTGAATATTTACCCTCTCTGTGTCTCCGTTGGTGAAGTGTCTATTCAAATATTTTTCTCATTTTTTAAAATTGGGTTGATTATTTTCTTATTATTGAGTTTTAAGAATTCTTTTTATATTTTAGATTCAAGTCTTTTATCAGATATGTAATTTGCAAGTATTTTCCTCCCAATACATAGCTTGTCTTTGCATCCTCTTAACAGTGTTTTTCTTGATGAGCAAGTTTCTCATTCTGATGAATCTCAATTTATCAATTTGTTCTTTTATGAATTGTGCTTTTAGTGTTTTATCTAAGAAATATGATGCTCTGTCCTTGTTTAAATTCAATTTTCTGTCTCTATTTTATGTTAAAAAATGTGAAAGACCTAGGATTTTACCCTACTGATGAATTAACAAGTTAATCACCCACAGTCTCATATATGCTGGCAGAAAACAAGACACCCCTCGGTCAGAGACAAAGGGCTTGGTTACTCATGGTACTCCAGGCAGGAAGAGCTTTGGTTCCTTTGGCCATCCAAGCCCTAGGTGTGCAATGTGGAGGTGAGCTCTGTGGGACACTAGACACTCAGTGGGTTTGTGCAACTGAGAAATCTCAAGCTTAGGAACTCTAATTTTTTAATGGAGTTTCTGCTTATGTTTCTTCTCCCTTTTCTAGAGGCTGGAAACTCTCTCCAAGGCAATAAGCTTGGGTTATCATTGGGTTCAACTTGTTTGTTTCCTGTGTCTCTAGGATCAATGTCCTTCGTTGTCCGAAATTCAATATCTTGGAAACTGTTATTTAATATATTTTTTTCACTTTTGATTATTTTGGGTTCTTGTTTTCTGATTTTTCTATCTTGGCCAAAAGTGTAGAGGGCTCTTTTAAAGATTGTGGTTATATATTCAAAGTGAGATCAGACAGCGTGTGTGTGTGTGTGTGTGTGTGTGTGTGTGTGTGTATGTGTGTTATGGTAACCAGCCATCCCAATTTGCCTCGGAACAAGGAGTTACCTGAGATGAAGAAATTTTAGTGGAAAAAACAGGATGGTCACAGACAGGGAAAATTGGTCATTCCTGATTGTGTGTATGTGTTTGTGTGTGTATGTGAATGTGATTTTATTTGTGTGTGTGTGTGTGTGTGTGTGAGATTCAGTTACTTTTAGTGAGTCCCACTCAGATGAACGTTGTACACATCCGTGACTTTTGTACACTGGAATTTCTGAAAAACTTGTCAATATGATTTGCTGTGCCTTTACTTTATTTAATTCAATCAAATTTAACAAATATGTAATAAGTGAGAGAGATAAGATTGGTACGTTCATGTCTTCTCTTCACAGCCTTGACATTTAAATGAGCTGTGGCAAATTGCAATAAAAGCTTCTATGACCTGTCTGATTCATACAGACTCTTTCTAAATGATGGTAAAACAAGCTTTGCTGTGTCACTAATTTAGTCAATCAGTTATCTGTAACCACACTGATGAAAGGACCCAGGTCTTCAGTCTAAATTTAACCATTTACTTGAAAATTTTATTTTATTTTTTGTTGGAAAGGACAATAATCATGTGATGTAAACTATAAAATGCCTATTTAATTTGCTAAGTTTTATCAGAGAGAAGTAAAATCTTATGTGACTAAGAGATGTGTTAGATCTAATTTAAAATAATCATTGCACAATATTTCATAATTTATAGAGAATCCTGAATCACCATTCTCTATTTGAGGTAGATTTCATGGTCACAATTAATCAGAATTCTATTTGTATTTTCATGTCAGATCCCGTTGCACTTTACATTTCCAGTACATTTTACAAAAATTGCTATTGACCCAATAGAGGGAGAAAAAAGAATCTCAGCCAACAAATTGAATGCATAAGATCCATTAACACTAACCGATACCATAGTATATGATTAGGTGGAACAATTTTCAAGTGCCTGACTCAAAACTGGCAGATTATTTCACAATTTCAGTTAATTCACTGTCAGCCTTACCTTCTGTTAATCCCTGCCTAGCTCAGTTTTAAGCTGTTGATTCGTTGCAGTGATGAAACATTTCATGCTTTATTAAAAATTCCACTAACACACCTAGATATTTAATCTCCCCTATTTTGGTAGGACGCTATTCCTTAAACATTGATAAGTACTGCATACACTGGAATTCTCTGGAAAAAAAGACACTACTTGCCATAATGTGTTATTTCTTCATATTCCCTTTCATTTCAATGCTGGGTATTTCACAATTCTAGCTGCTCCATTTAGAAGGAAGACATGCAATGTTAATTATTTTAGTCTTATTTGCAAAGCTTCCACAATATTAGGATTATTAGAAATTTTTTATCTGCTTAACTCACCAAATTCATTAAATGTTATAGAAGATCTTGGAAAAGGAAGGAAATAATTTTGACCATTAAACATGCTTGCAATGTTTCTGCCCATTCAATGGACTCATAATGAAGAAAGAATTCTGAGATGGCTGAGGAGGAAAGAGGGCTCAGAACAAGAGAAGACATGCAATGGAATATGAGAGACTAAGGCCCCTCCAATGTAGCAAAGAGCAAGTAAGTTTAATAACACCAATAATTTATGCAATATTATTTTTCTACATTATAGTTAATGACTTGTTTACAGAAAGAGGCAGTGAGAGCTAGAGTGATGTGCACGTCTGACTCAGGAAAGTTTATCTTGCTTTTCTAGGGAGCCCACTATTGCACCTGTATCCCCTTGTTTGACACACAGGTGTTACAGTCTGTATTTATAAGACTGTCTGCCAGCCCGAAGACCCTTTGTTGTGAAGGGCGTAAGCCATTGTGATTAGAGGCACATAAAATCGAAAGAAAGCCGTTCTCTAATCCTCCTCACTTCCATCTGTTTGGTTGCTACTTCTCAGGTGTAATTTAGACAGGCAGATGTGCAATCTGGGAATCCATCCAAATTCACTTTATTTTACTTCCTTTTTAAGAAAAGAGGAGTATTCAATACTGTCTTCAGAAAACAATTCAGTTTCCATTCTGCGGTTATATTTTATTCTCTGATCATAATGTGGGAGAAGTGTGGGTCCCGAGGCTTTGACATTGGGCTTCTGTTTCTTCTGCCTCTTTTGTCACGTCAGACAGAACTGTTCTCTGGCAGTAGTTTCTAGCACTTTCTCCGGAGAAACTTCTGCAGTTATGATTGTGGGTCTCTGGCTGATGGCAAAGGGCTAGTGGAATCCTACGTAAAATTTCCTATAATATGCCCCCTCTGCTAACCCAACTGTGAAGGTAGGCAAATCCTTTGCATAATTGACATAACAGTAAGGTTTAGGGCTCTTTTAGTAACCAGACATAACTGGATATCCAGAATACTTGGGAAAAAGAATGGTTAATCATTAAAATCCTCATTATGTGGGGCAGAAGAGGGAGAGAGTGGAGACAGATTAACTTCAGTGACTTGTGACCTGTAGTATTAGTCAAAATTAGGCTAGGTTATGCTATGGTAACTAAATTAACCCTGAGATCCTGGCTACTCAAAAAGACAAACGCATCAGCCTAGAATGATGCATGTGTCCTTACAATGAATTGGTCAGAAGAGGCATATGACCTCATTTAACAGCAAGTTAGAAACAAAAGTATAATTTTCACGGAAGGAGAGGGTAACCAAATATGCAAAGATTTTAACAGTCTTCACCACACTGACTACATTATTGACTATTAATCTATAAGTTGATTGATTATTTCAGGTCTTTATTGTTTCCCATTAGGCACAGCTCCTGTGAAGCAAAAAAAAAGAAGTCCATATTGCCCTTATTTCTTTATATGTACCCCACTCAAAATTAGATATATTTTTTTCCTAGTTGCTAGAATATTCAGTGAGCCCCATAGATATTGTACCTCCACCTAAAAAACATGTAGGGGTATATGAAAAGTAGGTAAATATTGTTACCTCAGTTATGAAATATTTATTTTTGTTTTCAAAGGACATTGCCATCACTGACTTAGTTATGCCTGACTTACTGAAAATGATGGCAGGACCATGCTTGGAGAGGTCAATTGGTTGCAAGAAAATGCGGTGGCAGATGGTGACATAGTCTGTGGGAGATAGGGTGGTATGAGGGGGAATACACAAATAGAAATAAAAAGATTAACTATAGGTGACAGCTGCTGGTGAGGGAGTTGACAGATTTTTTTCCTGGTGTCCAAGACTTTCACCACACTTGTTTTAGAAGTAGAAAATGTGAAACCAGTGTTGGCACTTTTGATCTGTTTTGGCATCACCCAGAGGTCTTGCATTACTGTCATCAATACAATCAGCCAAGAATTGATCCTTTGAATTAACTGACTATACCAAAGGACTACTGACAACCAAGTGCTCTTGTTCCCTTTGTTCTTGTCTTATTAAATAATTAATAAAGAAAAACCATGTGTGTCAACAAGAAGGAAGCAAATGTCAAAAGTTTTATGTATTATTTAATTGTATTAAATCTTATCATTATAATAATCTATTATTATGGATACCATGAAGGAGCTTGTAATGACTCAGAATTGACATCATTTAATAGCAATAATATGATTCATTGGCTCAGTATTCATGAATCATCTTAGAAGAGTACCTGGCACATAGTAAGCACAAGTGTTTGCTAAATATACAATTTTTTAAAAACATTATTAAAGTCAGAATTATTTTTCTTAAATCATAAGCAGCTGCATGTTTCTACCAGGTCAAATTTAAAGAAATTTTTCATAAATATTTGCTGTTTGTCATGAAGTTCTGTAAATTTTGGAAAAGAACTTGGGTAAACAAGATTATATAAGTTAAAAAGGCTTTAATATATATGTGTAATGTAGAAGAGGGCAAGCAACACCTCCCAGAAGAACAGAAGGGGGGCATAAGCAGAATAAGATGGAATAATAGTTACAAAGATTCAAGGTTTTCTGTCCACCACCCCCCTTTTTTTATGATGTGGGACTCTCTAGCGGAGAATAGCTTGGGCATAACATTTTTTTTTTAATTTCCTGGAAGAGGGAAAATAAAGAGATGCAGTGTAAACAACTGATGATAGATTATTTCTTGACAGAGAAGAGAGACGTTTATTTGCTGGAAAACAGAAATTCTTGGCCACTTCCACCACACAGTAATAACCTTAGCAAATTGGGAAGCTTAACGAGTGAAAATAGGAAAAATATATAAAGGGAGAGGGATTGTAGGTGAGGTGATTGTATTTTGTGGATTGAGGTCCCCTAAAAATTCTCAGTGTTGCTCCATATTCTTATAATTAATTCTGGTTCAAATGACAATGGCATTTTTATCTAATAGTCTCACTGTAACTTTGTGGAAAAGTACCTGCATCTTAGGATATCAGGAAAAGAGAATAAACATCCAACTCCATATTTTGAGGTTAATTACAACAAATTAGGATGACTCAAAAAGTTGCATGGATAGACATGCTCGAGATCAATGGATTCAATTATCCTTAGTGACTGTACCACATCTTGGAGGCAATCCAAATACTCCAGAGTGTGGTTGGATTAGAGAAGTGTAAAAACATATATAATCCTTCAGTATAACATTCAATGTTAATTGTTTTTCAGCAAATAATTCACTAGTCTATGTCTGCTTCATACAGTGAAGTGTCTGCTGAAGAGGAGACAGGCCATCTATACAGTAGATGTCTATATTTCAGCAACATTTTTCTTAAAATCGTTATGACCCAAACTGTTACTTTTATATCATAGTATTTCAAAATCATTATAATCTCTTATATGGTTTTCTATTTTCCACAGATAGCCCTGTTTCAATTATTGTGTTTTACATGTAGTTAATCTGGCAGGGTACCACTGAGTACACTGTAACAAGGATAAATCCTTTCCTTAAGAACTGAGAGGTTAAATGTCTACTCACTGGATAGGGCAAACTTACATCTGAGTTTTAAAGATTAATCTTGTTTTAGAGAAATTATTTTTAACTAAATACAGAGAAGCAGCGGGAGTGATCTACACAGCTTTCTGACTTCTCAAAGTTAGGTCACCCTGTTTTACAATCTCATTTCCTATGATTTGTTTTACAATTGCAGGTACCACTACTGTAATTAAATAATCAATGAAGATATCTGTACAGTGTCCATTCCTCTCACTGGATTGCAGGCTCCACTGGGCATATTTATCTTGTTTATTATTCTATCCTATCATCTAGCATATTGTTTAATTTATCAAGTCTCAGTTTCCACACATGAATGCTAGGATGTAATAGCATATAATTTATTGGGAAATAACATGGATCTGTAGTTAAGTGAATTGATTTTGGAATCAGATAAACTTACATTGTATTTTAGCTATTGTAATTAATAATTACGTGAGTCTGGAGAATTTCCTGGAATATGCAGTAAAATTTTTATTTCAAATATTATATTTTTCCAATCCAGAATTTTAATTTGTGCTTTTTTGGAGTTCTTTTTCATATATTCTATTTCTTATAGAGATCCTAGTCTATCTTTTCCAATATCTGGGTTATTTCAGACTTGTCTATTGATTTTCTGTTTTCTTGAGTGTGAACATGTTGTCTTTTTAAAAAATTTTTGTGTATGTCTTCAAGAGATTCTGGATTATATTCTGGAAACTGAATGATACATTGTGTGAATTCTGGGTCCTGTTATATTTCTCTGAGGAGTATTAAGATGTTGTTTGCTTATTTGTTTTAGCACTTTGTTTACCTTGGCTGAACTCAAACTACAAATTCTATCTTACATGTAGGGTGTAGCCATTGATCAATGTTCAGATCTTTATAATTAGCTGGCCTGCTTGGAGTTTGCCCCACGCATTCACAGAGCAGGGAGCAGCTGGAGAGTTGGGAAAAGTTTATGTGCAGAATTTGGGGCAACCTCTCTGTGGCTTCCTCCTTTGTGCAATTTCACTCCTCACATTGCAGCTGCTGTGGTACCCCTGCTATCTGTTCCCTAGTTCTAAGCCATTAAGATGGCCATTTCTATGCAAGTTCTAGCTGCCTATAATGGGTGCTGGCTGGAGATTTTCTTTAAACAAAAATTGATTAAAACAGAGAAGACACTTAGAGCCATTCCCTTCTTCCAAATGTCGATTCATCTCCAGGCTGGTTTTGGTCACACTTTAGGGCCTTCAGATAGTTGTTTTTTACATATAAAATATGTATATATTTTAGAGTTTATAACTGTTTGTAACTGTAATCTGCAGAAGTTTACTCCACCATTACCAAAAGCCAAAACCTCCCCAAACTCTCTAATAATTATTTTCCACATTTGTTTAAAAAAACAAAGCTAAATAGTAATATAAGACCTCAATAAGTTGTGGTAATTACTGATTGAGATGATATATATCAATAACTCAGCACAATGACTGGCTTATAATGAGTGTTCAATATGTGGCAATAACAATTATAATAATTACATGACTGAAGATTAAATGAGAAAATATATGGCACTTTAAAATAGTGATTATATTCTCAGGATGAATTAATTTGATGAATATGTGGACAATAAAGAAAATATTAAATTGAAGATTATATTAATAGTCTAAATAGTTGATTTCATTTCTGCTGGGAATCAAACCCATTCATGTATAAGTTTTAGTGTGCTATATCGTATCTTTGAAGCATTTTTATTAACCAAAGATTCTATGTGCATCAATCATCATAATAGATTTTTCAGCTAAATCTTTTGGTGTAGTTGGGTAACAACTATCATCTTTATTTCTTTATTGTAACAAAATTGATGGCTAGATTTTAAGCAGAAGTTTATCAAAACTATATAAAAATATTTAGGCCAGTCAGTTGAAGAACTTGAATAAGTATTATAAACTTTGCATTCTCTATGTTACTTTCTCTCTATTTATTCCCTTTAACAGAAATTTCAGATTCTAGGAAGCAATATTCTTTTATTTTTCTGCACTCAAGAGATGATGTTGATGGTTTCGTATGTTACATTTGCAAAGCATTTTCTATTTACAGTGTAACTTAGTTCTTATAATGCCCTTGTGAAGGAGTCTTTCCACCTGTGTGTTTCTTCATTGTACTAATGGGGATGATCATCTAAGTCCCTCTGCATTTTCTTCTGTCACTGGGAGTAATGAACACACATAACAAAACTAGAAATTGCATTTGATGGTGTGCTTAGATATGAAATAATTACTAGCTTTATAATCATCCTGTCTCCAGTTCCTGAGTTTACCTTGAGAAAAATGTAGAACAGTTTTAGACAGAAATCATTTGATAAGA
This sequence comes from Diceros bicornis minor, assembly GCF_020826845.1. Lineage (NCBI taxonomy): Eukaryota > Metazoa > Chordata > Mammalia > Perissodactyla > Rhinocerotidae > Diceros > Diceros bicornis. The sequence goes on from NC_080762.1 coordinate 38,455,828, forward strand.
AATTAGCAATGCTGATTTTTACACACCTGTTTTAGAATTAAAAAGTTACGAAAAAAAGGATATTATATCTTTTCTGGAAAAATTTTCAGGTGTATGCTCTTATTTTGAATTCATTTTGTGTGTTTTATTCTCTGATTACTCTTAAGATATACATTTATTTCTCTGTATAAAATTAAGCCTTGTTAAACAATATGTAGAAACACTTTAACTATTACAAAAGGGTAAAGTATGTGTATTTATGAATATATGCATAAATATATATGTTATATGATTTTACTTACACACATATGCACACACATCACACTTACACCTTAGTTCAGGCACTTTTTATTTTTTATTTATTTATTTTCTTTGTGAGGAAGATCAGCCCTGAGCTAACATCCATGCCAATCCTTCTCTTTTTTTGCTGAGGAAGACTGGCCCTGAGCTAACATCTGTGCCATCTTCCTCCACTTTATATGGGACGCTGCCACAGCATGGCTCGCCCAGCGGTGCATTGGTGTGCACCCAGGATCCGAACCGGCAAACCCCGGGTCGCCACAGCGGAGTGCACGCACCCAACCGCTTGCACCACCGAGTCGGCCCCAGTTCAGGCACTTTTTAATTCATGCCTTGGTAATTACAATAGATATAAAATCTTTACTCAAAATTTCTAGCTTGGGTAACTGTAAAAATGTGATTGTGGGGTTGCATCATGGATTCAAGGAGAGAGTATCAGGATTTTGGAGTGTTTGGGTATAGGAAAGGAAGAAAAAGATTCCCATATGTGTGTGTGGGCATGTGTGTGCATGTGTGTTTGTTACGTGTAGACCTGGAATTAAATCCATACTCCACCATATAGTAGCTATGTGAACACAAGTTCATTATCTGTAAAAAAAGGACATTAATAACTACCATCCAGGATTAGGTGATTAAATAATATATTTAAAATACCTATTTCAATAACTGATCTATCAATACATTCATTTTCTTTCTATCTAACTCAGATGAAGTTCTACCTTTGCTTAAAAACTTTACCTGCCAGCCTTACTTCTCTGTGATTACTTCAGTGATGAATTCCCTAATGCCCATTCCTTCTGCAACACTTTCTTAGCAGATGCTACCTGGTATTTCCAGTTACATATTGATATGAAATTTGTATTTTTCAAGTGAGATTGTAAGACATTTAAGATATCATTGAGGACAGGGATGAATCATTATACCTTTCAATATATCAGCCATTGATCCATGATTCTAACATGTAGTAAATACATAATCAATTTTTTTGCAGTACTGATCAAACAAAGAGAACTATAGAATTGTACAATTTTAGAAGTTAGAGCAATCATAGAAATCATCTAGACTAGAGGTTTGCAAACAATTATTATAAAGGGTCACATAGTAAATATTTTAAGCTTGGCAGGCCAGATGGTCCTACCATAATTAGTCAACTTGGCCATTGTGGTGTGAAAGAAACCATAGACAATATGTAAACAAATGGATATAGTTGTGTTCCAATAAAACTTTATTTACAAAAATAGACATTGAGCCACAGTTTATCAACACTTAATTTAATAAATTCATTAGATCTACAGGAAAACAGACTCAAAAAGATATTTTCCCCAAGGTGAAAGTAATAAAAAATGGCAGAATGAGAGCGAGGATATCTTTAGCAGCAGTCTAGCTCTCTTTCCAGAAACCCAAAAGCCAAAGGAGCTAGTAGATTAAATGCATAATGATATTTTAGCATATAAATAACAAAATTCAACTTAATATAATGAGTTATATTTTTTGTGTCTTTGGAAATGGCTTGTTGTAACTGTGTAAGAGTAGAAATACCCAATTTAGCATTTCATTTGATTTTCATTTCAACTGAATCAGAAATATAGTGTAAGTTTATTTAACAACTGATACTTTCCACTCTTTTTACCATAATCTTTTGAAAAATAACTGATCCATTGTGCAGCTTATTTAACTGGTCACAACTTTCTTAAGACTAAAACATAAATTTGAGATTTAAAGGTTAACAAATAGCTCAGAACAGAAGGTAACACAAGGGTGGGCTTTCTATGTCCTTGTAGAATGGGAAAAGACACAGGTGCCCAGTTTCATTGAGCTTCTGAATAAGTGGAATCCATAAAACTTAGATTATTTGCATTTACAGGAAATAACTTTGAAAATAGTCTATTCATATTTAAATAGACTCCTGGCTGAGATTTCTGTGCCAGCATTAAAACTCTTATTTCGTAATGATTTAAGTAGCCTCATACTGTAAAAGGACCCTTTGCAAGCTCGGCAGAGTTGTATTAATTCTCCTGTCATATTAAAGATTTAAGAAATTTTATTTAGAGTATATTTTAAAATCAATTTTATGATATATGAGGTTTATTTTTTGTATCTTATTTGAAAATCTTTTTAATAGCCTCATGAAAATATTTGACTATATTTAGGCATATAATAGATTTTGTAGAAATTTAAAATCTTGTCATATTTCAAGGTAAGTGTATGATTATTAGCTTACAACATCTTTTACAAAATATCTCTTGATAGACAAACCAAAGATAGATACAAAAATATCATAAAGCTAATGCAAATGATACTAAATTTCAATTTTTATTAATCTAAATTATGTATATTTTTTTAAAAAACTAGTATCCATGTGTGCTCATTATATTTGGCCACACATAACAGACGTCTACATTCAGAGTTGTGTAGTAGGAGGGAGGATAATGTTCTTTATAGTTAATAGCTCCTTCCCTTGCTGGGTCTGTGATCTTGGGTGTCATATTTATCTCTTTATGACTTTTTCCAACTGCAAGCTGGGGCTAATACAATCAGCTGTTTCTAAAGGGGAGGTTTTGTGTGATTCTACTATACATAAAAGGTTTGGCATGGGATCTGGAACATTATATGTATACAATATAGCATTAAATTTCATAATTATCATTAGTTCTGGGAATGACACTGCAAGAAGAATATAGACAAAACAGAGCCCATAATATGTGATAGAGAAAAATGTCTGAGGAATTATATGCCATTTGCCTATTAAAACCAGTTTATTTGTATGATAAATGTACTCCAGTCTCTTTTGTAGTTATGATGCATCAATGAACAAAATAAACAAAATTTCTGCTCACAAGGGGGCTAGCCCAGTGGCATGGTGGTTAAGCTTGTGCACTCCGCTTTGGTGGCCCAGGGTTCACAGGTTTGGATCTTGGACACAGACCTACACACTGCTCATCAAACGATGCTGTGGTGGCATCCCATATACAAAATAGAGGAGGATTGGCACGGATGTTAGATCAGGGACAATCTTCCTCAAGCAAAAAGAGGAAGATTGGCAACAAAAGTTAGCTCAGGGCCAATCTTCCTCACACACACACAAAAAATTTCTGCTCACAGATGACAAACATAAAGAAGACAGTATTTTCAAAGGTGATAAATATTATATATATGAATATGTATATATTCACATACATATGTGTGTGTATATATATATTCACATATGTGTGTATGCATATATATATATATATATATCTGTATGTCATATGTATGAAAAGGTAAAGTAAAATAGTGGAGTTTATTGAGAATTGAGATGCCAAGATGTATGTGGTAGGATGAGCAATAAGAAAATCAACTAGAACTGACACATTGAGAAAATGATGTTTGTACAAAGATTTGAAGAGGGTGACAGAGTTACCAACTCAGATATTTTTGGGAAGGGCAGACTAGACAGAACAAAGAGACTCTATGATGGGAGCATGACTGACATGTTCAAAAATCAGCAGGGAATCCAACATGGTTGCAGCAGAGGGAGCGAGGGGAAGGGTTGCTAGGAAAGAAGGTCAGAAAGGTCATGGGAATCAGGATCACACAGGATCTTGTGGTCATTGCATGATTTTGATATTTAGTTAAAGTGAGATGTGGAGTTATAGCACGTTTTAGAACAGCATGACATAATCATGTTGTTTAAAGGATTAGCGTCATTGCTGTGTTGATAAGAGCTTATAAGTGAGCAAGGGAAGAAACAAGTAGATCGATTAGGAAGCAACGGCAGTGATACAGGCAAGAGATGATGGTGGTTGAGGCCAAGGACAGTGTGGTCAGATTCTATGTTAATTTTGATTTTCTGATGGATTGAATGTGGGCAAGTAGAGAAAGAAAGGAGTCAAGAAAGACCTGACTTCAAGTTTTTTGACGTGAGCAACTGGGAGAATAGATTTGCTATAAAACGAGAGGAAGAAGGCTACCAGTGGAGAAGGCTTTTAAGAGGGTCAGTAGGAAATCTCGTTAAGCCAATTTGCTAAATTGAGATATATAATAGACTTGCAAATAAAGATATCAAGTAGGCAATAGATATAGAAGCCTGTAGGTCATTAAAAAAAAGACCTTGACTGAAAATAAATTTAGGAATTATTGACCCATTGATAGTATTTAAAACCACAAGACTGAAAGAAATCATCGGAGAAGAAGACCAGAGACTAAGCATCAGAGCTCACTACTGATAGGCTGAGGGACCAACCAACCAACCTAAGGAAATTGGGAAGAAGCCTCCAGTGTGATTTGAGGAAAATCAAGATGCAGTAGTGTCCTGGAAGACAAGTAAAGAAAATGTATCAAGGTTAAGTAAATAAAGATTTAATATTGACCATTGAAACTAGCAACACGCAAGTCATTCATCATCTGAAAGGAGCAGTGGGGATGGGTATAAATAAATGCAAATATAACAGACGATAGGGAGAGACAAATTGGAGACTGCAAATACAGATAATGCATTTAAAGAGTTTTGTGCAAAGAAAAGAAGATAAACAGGTAGTGGCTGGTGGAGGAAATGGTGTCAAGAGATGCTTTTTAACATGCGAGAAATAGCATCATATTTATGCGATGATGTGAATGAGACAGTGTACTGTGTTGAATGGTGTCCCCTCTACCAAAATTCGTGTCCACCTAGAATGTATGAATGTGACATTATTTGGAAATAGGGTCTTTGCAAACGTAATTAAGATAAGATGAGCCCAAATCCAACATCTACTGTCCTCACAAGGAGAGGGAAATTTGGACAGAGACGTGGATAGGAGAGAAGGTCATATAAAAATGAGACAGAGGTTGAATGATGCATCCATAAGCTGAGGAATGTCAAGGACCGCCAGAAACAGAAACTAGAAAAGATAAGGAATGATTCCACCACTAAAGCCTTCAAAGAGAGCATGAGCCTGCTGATATCTTGATTTCAAACTTCTAGCCTCTAGAATTGTGATAGAATAAATTTCTGTTGTTTTAAGACACCCAGTTTGTGCTACTTTGTTATGGCAGCCATAAGAAACTATTACAGACAGTAAAGATTGCTGACGAATGGGAAAATCAGTTATGGAGAGAAACTAGAATAGTTCATCTATAGTATAAGACAGAACAGCAGCATATGTGGGTGCAGATCCTGGTAAGTGAGTAGATGTAGTGGTAAAGAGACTCCCATGTTTTAGTCTTTATGAGGTTTATCAGGAGGACCTTAAAAGCCTACATGTAGACCACAAAATATATTTAAAAATTACTGATCTAGATTAGCTTCTATGTTTTATGATGAAAAATCAGATAGTGGCATCTTATTGCTATTTATCACCTAGGTATACCATGTTCTTTCATAACTGCCTGTCTTTGCTCATTCTTATTTTGCATGCCTTTACCTTACATATTCACCTATAAAAATCATACTTATACTTCTAAATTCAGATAAAATATTAACTTCTATTGAGCTTTTCCAGGCACCCCTCCCCCCACTGTAAATATGTATAAATAATATTTTCTGTTTGCTCATTTAAAAAATTTGTTCAGAGAACATTTCTTACCATCTTCCTTGTGAATACATATATTTCAACTAGTTTTCAAGTTTCTTGAGATTAGGAACCATATCTTAAATATCCTGACTCTCCTAGAATGTCCAACAAAGTACTTTGTACCTCGGTTAAAATAATAGAATTTTGGTCAGGGCAAAATCAGAAGTCATTTAGACCAAATCTCTTTTATCAATCCATCAGGAAATTTATCCGTATCCCTTTAAATGTATTGACTAAGGTATTTTGATTTGGCTTAATGTGTAGTGACATTTTCATTATATAGTGTTGCCTTCAGCATTTTCTAAATTATTCTTTGATAGTGCTAAGATATATATCTGATGTATATAATAAAATTTTGAAATCTTTTTGAGTAAAATGAAATAGTACACAATTGATGTGAAAATGAAACATTCCAACTCTTTATGCACAGTTGGGCTGACTATTTTCCTTGGTCTTCTCTTCCACTTGGCTTCCTAAATTTTCATCACTTATCTCTACTCATTACCACTTGTATCTTATGGCTAGTGGAAAAGAAAACAAGTTTGGGGTGAATTTAAAATCTGTCATTTACTTATTTCCTGGAACCTTTGACCAGAAGTTATTTAAGGATGTGAACAATAATGACTGCAGTAAGATCAGGGGTTATTTGAGAATTTCATTCACCCGGATTCTGCTATTTCCCATTTCCAAGGGTAACTGAGAGTTGAATGAATCATGAAATGACGTTGTCCCATCGGTATATCTAAAACGGTTCCAGTGGATGAGAGAGTTAATATTCCAAGACCATATCTATGTGCAATTCCAGAATCGACTACTCTACAGTTAAAATGCCCTTTCCGGATCTTTTGAGAACTGCATTTGACAAAATAGACAGGATATATCATGTATTCAACTTAAATTGATCATTTAAAGTGAATAAAAATAATAGTTTATTGAAAAATGCCAATAGAGAATTGTCAAACAGATATGATCAGAGGGTTATGTATTTTTTCTATTTTTGAAACTAATGAAATAGTCTTTAAATCCTTCTTGCATTTTAATCTAATACAAATATTTTTATTTTTTTACATCTTCAAATTGTAAAGAACTTATACAAATATTCAGTTAATCCAAGTATAAATGAGGTTCAAACACAGACAAAACACTTAAAACACTTAAATTTAAAACAAATTTGCCTAAATCTCAGTTAATTTCTGGTACTTTCTATTACAGTTGGAAAAGGAAATCTGAGTTTATCATATTAAATGTAAACTGTTGAACATTAAATGATCTGATTTTTATGGTATTGTCTTCCCAATCTAGTTAAAGTGATGGTACAGGGTTGATTTTAAAATGCTTTTAGAGGCATTTCCTTATTTCATCTTCACAATACTGATATTGTGAAGTAATTAGGGCATGGATTATTATTATTATCCTCATCTTAGAGATGAGAAATCTTTGGTTCATTTAATGAGTAAGTCGTGAAGGCAAAGCAGGAACTTGCGTTGTAATACTCAAAATATTGTGCTCTTTCTACTACCCGTAGATGACTTGGTCAGTGATGACTGAATGTTCTTATACTTGGGCTCTAATTCTGGTTCTATCAAAAATTAGGAGCATGACTGAGGAAATTTTAATAAAATGCTATAGGTGAGGACACAGTTCTATTACTTATGTAACAGACTAACATCTTTTCCCACTCTGAAGTTGAAAGTTCCATACATTTTCACATTTATAATTGTGTGTATGAATGCATGTATGTGTGCATATAGATAAAACCCTCAGAGATACTATTGTAATTCAAGGTTGAATAAAAATTAACGGAGTTCTTTATGAATTATCGAACTTTCAATGTATTAATAGGTATCCTAAATTTCAAGCACCAGTTAAATTTTGCAAAATTTATATAATTGTACATAAATGTGAATTCTTTTTGTCAAGAAAGTCTATGATACTTAGTGAAAGAAGTAATTTGCTGAATATATTTTGGAAAAAACAGATGGAATGTATTTTTATTTTTAAACGTAATAATGAATTTATGCATCTGCTTTTGGAATTGGCATTACTTTTACTACTTCCCTTGAGGGAGGGGGAGAAGGTATCAAAACACTAGAGATTACTCCTAATTTTTACTCAGTATATATTTGGCCAAAAAGTTAAAGAGCTTGAAAGGTTTCTAAGAAGCTGATTAAATTAGGAGTCATTTTGGATGTCACTGCTATCTCTGGATATCAAGTGTCTTTACAAAAAGAAATGGCTTATGACAAATATTATTCATTAATTGGTTTTATTCATTAGATTATGTTGTAAATAAAATGATATTATCTAGAAATACATCATTTTATATACCAACTTCTCCACCTACTTGTTGTCTGATCTTAGAATGATTGTTTAGCTGCTTCGAGCTTATTTAGACATCAGTAAAATGGAATTTTAGTAGTCATATTGCAGGGTATTTAGAAATATTAAACATAATTTATGTAAAATGAACTAGATTATAAATTCTTTGATTGCCTGAACCACTGCTGTGTCATATGTACCTGTACTTCAGTTCCTCCCACAGTGGAATTAAGAACTGACATGCATGGGTGACCTCTGTGTTTAAGCTGGGGTCATAACAGTCATGATATCATTTATAATAATGGGAAAAGTAGGTGACATAGTGTAGCTGGTTACTAAGGTGTTAGGAGAACTGAAAAGTCAGTAGGCAAATGAGGCAATCCAGAATTTAGTAATATGAAAAAGCCTCTACCACCCCTATGGCTGGAATTACAAGGAAAACAGATGGAGTTACCAGAGGCCAAGAGCAGGATCACTGCTACATCTTTACCCATGAAGGGCAGGTCTGCCCGGAGATTGATGAAACTGTAGAAGACAGAGGGCCACTTCCACATACACCCCTGAAGAGAGAAGTACTCTGGCATCTGCTTCCAAGTCTCTAATCTCCTGCCAGAACTTCTCATTTATCAAAACTATCTCAAATTCAGATTGCAAGGAAAGTATAATTTGCATAGAAAGCATGAGGAATGGATTGTGAATAACTAGCCCAATGGAACACATTGATGAGATTGTCTGATATTTATATAAAAATTCCAGTTAGGAAAAAGAGTGACTGACCAAGACTGGAGACTTAGATTTAGAAGCATCATGTAGAAGTTGAAGATTTAAGAATGAGTCCTCTTATTAATTTTATAAAAAAATAACTAATTTGATGAGAGTCAAGCCAATGGGCAAGACAAGGAGAAGAAGGAAGAAGAGGAAGAAGAAAAGGCAGAGAAAAAGATCCTACATAGAAATCTTAAAAAAGCAATCTGACAGAAAATGAACACGGAGGATATGATCCCTCTGACTACAAAAGTAAGAAGATCGAAAAGAGAAGAGATGCCATCAAACAAATAATATCCAATTTCCAACTCTTTAATTTTATACATATATATATAAATAATACATAAATATGTATAAAATTGAAGATATAATATGCATATTATACACACATTCATATATGTATCTGGCCATATAAATGATAACCATTTATATATATTTATCTATTATATATATCTAGCTGTATATAATTATATGCATAAATATATTGTATTAATCTCTATATATTGTATACACACACACATGCACATATATATATATGTTTCATAGAGATTCCCAAATGTATTTCCTTAATACATCTGTAAGGGTTATATAAAAATTTTCTTTAATTTTATATTTCATTCTTATGTTTCAGGTGAAAAACAATGAGAAAGTGTCTGTAAGATCTGGAAGCTCATCCTGTTCTGAAGCCCCTTTGATTGTACGAATGTCTATACCGAGAAAGAGAAAAGAGATAGTGCTATTTTTCAGTGATGATTGAGTGTGGCAATATCTGGTCCTCCATGGGAACCCTATTTTGTGTTTTAGCCATGATTCTGTTCAAGAAATTAATTTTCATATTCAATGTAGTATGTGTTTATCTTTACTTTAGTCACTCTTCCAAGGGCGTAGAAAATGTTTATATGTTTCTTCTCAAAAAAAATCCTTCTATTTTTAGAGCCAGTCTCATCCCCTCTGATGCTATACCTCCTAGTCCAGGTCACCAGCATGTTTCCCGTGAACCACTTCAATAGCTTTCTTACTAGTTTCCTGCTCCCACTCATGCCCCAATTCCCCTTAATCCAGGCTCCCCAGCAAGCTGTTTTATCCATTCAGATGTAAATCAAGTTATTTCTAAAGTCAGAATCTCCCAATGTCATTGCTTTCATAATAAAAGTTAAAACTCTTAACATGGCCTACAAGTCTCTGCTTGATCTGTCCTACCTCCCACCTCTGCTCCCTCTTTGAGTATGTATCCTCCCATTCATACCTTGGTTCACTATGCTCCAGCCACAACGGCTGCCTTGATGGTCCTTAAACACACTAAGTCCTCACCCCAAGGCCTTAGCTCTTTCCATTCCCTCATTCTGAAATACTTTTCCTCCATATAAAGCAATCATTTACCTTCTCACTTCCTTTAGGTCACTTCTCAAATGAGATCTTGTCAGAGAAACCTCTGATCATAACTTTCTGTGACTATTGACTTACCTAGCTTTACCCTTCTACCTTTAAGGTCACAGACACTTCCCTCTGTCATCCCCATTCTGCTATTGAGCCCATTTAAATTAGTGTTATTTTATTTTTCAGTTATAATATTTCCATTTGCTTTTTCTTTTTATTATCTTTTTACTTGCTGAGAGCTTTAATCTTTCCATTTATTCCAAGAGTGATCACCTTTACTTATTGAAGTATGTTTATAAATTCTCCTTTGAATTCTTTGATAATTCCAACATCTGTATCATTTCAGGGTTGGTGTATATTTTCGTATTTTCCTTTGGGAATTCAGATTTTCCAGGTTCTTCATATGCCAAGTAATTCTGGATTATATCTGAGACATTTTGATATTTTGATTGTATATTATGAGACTAAGTATTCTTTAAATATTAAAGAGAATAATGTGCTTTCTTTTGTTTTGACAGGCAATTCACCTAGTTAGGTTCGCTAAAATAGATTTTTTTTTTCACAGATTTCAATTCTATTTTTAAAAAATTCCAATCCGCATTTTCTGGGCTATGGTTCCAACGTCAGTTCAACTCTCAAAGCCTTTGCAGTGCTATTCACCTATGTCTTATTTGCATACCATCTTAGTGACCAGCCTGGGATTGGGCAATGACCTACTCTATAGTAGTTCTCAAAGTCTATGGTATGCTGTTCTGGGGATGTACACCTTGGAGGTGAACTTTGAAGTTCATATACAACTCTGTGGGCCCACTCTCCTTTCCCTGCAATCTACCTGGCATTTCCTCTCTTCCTAGGTACCTCCATTCTCTGACTTCCTGTCAGATTTCTGAGTTATTGATTTCTATATTTTGTTACACATTTCCTTCTACAAGTAACACGTCTGGAACCAAGCTATGGAAGGAGAGAAGGGGGACAAAGGATGTTTGCCCCACTGTCTGGGGACCACAGAGCCACTAGTCAGATAAAAGTGTTATCATCCTCAGAGTTTTAGACATCGGCAGCTGCTTACGTCCACCTAGCTGCCATCACTGTTGTGGTTATTGCCTGGGAGCATGTCTGAGAGTGAAAGGAAAAAAAGAAAAAAAATTAAAAAGACAGTATTGCTATCACTTTGACCCAAAGCACTCCTCTTTCATACTCTGGTCCAGAAGGAGCGGGTTTCTTTAAAACTCTTTCAGTCCATACCTAGTATACACAATGTGTTTCAATCTGCCTCTGAGTTCAGGTGGGAAATATTGGAGGAAAATGGTAAGATCTGCACCGGTTTGGTAGAACTTTGAATTTTGGTCTCTTCTCCAATCTATCTACTATTTTCTTTTAAGAGTTCTCAGAAAGCTGCTCCAAGACTGTGCCCAGGACCTAGAGTTGTATTCAGCCAGAGAGACAGGAGAAAGTCTGCCTACACTAAATTCCCTGGAATTGGAAATATTAATTCCCCATTAATATTTATTTGGTACCACAAAAGTTTTCTTCTTTGTGATTTTGTTTAGAAAATGATGTTGAACTTGTAACTGCTTAAAATACGTTTTTGGAACAATCAGCTAGAAACTTTATACAGACAATTAGCAAATCAATATGTTATCGGTGACTAATCTACAAATCGGTAGTAAATTTAGCTTTGGGAAATACCTCATAACAGCTTAACCTTTTGATTGCTCAGTCTATAAAGACAAAACTGGTGGCTCTTTTGCAAATATAACGTTGACTTTCTTAATATCTAAGAATTACTCTTTTGGATACATACAATGCCAAACTTCCAAAAGAAAAGGGAAAATGTAGTGAAAGCAAATTTAAGCACAATTAAGCAGACCTTCAAATTACCCAGTTGTTTTTGCTTACTTTTTCATACTTGGGATATGTAGTAAATAATAAATTAATAATTGGATCTGAGAGATTTGTTCAAAAGTCAACACTTTTTAGGTCTTATATTTGGTCAGCAGGGACCAAGGCCTATATCCTGTACTTCCTCTAAGATTTCATCTCCATCTTTATGCAGTGAGAATTGATGCTTAAAATGATGAGCCTGAGGCATTTGCAGATCCTGAATTATCACAGATTCAATTATCTTCAGACTCACGACCTTGCTAAGATGGGCAAAAAGATTAATACATTTGAGAAAGATTTAAAAATAATAAGGATTGACCTGAAATGATTGGGAGTTAATTCTTAGTATTCATGGGCTTTTATGAACCACATTAGCCAAAATTTTAAAGCGTTACTGATAATCAAGACTTTTCCTACATCTAGTCTTCTGGTTTGGAATTTGCTTTGAGTATTAAGGAATATATTTGAAGAGAAAGAGTAAAAGTTTGTTCTTTTGTGGTAGTAAATAAATTCCTCTGTGGAGCCTTTCTATACCAATGGAGGAGTTCAATAGCTATTTTCTTTCTCTTTAATTAGATAGAATAGTGTAGCAACCATGAGTTTGTCAAAATAATAAGATCTAGAAAAATAAATATTATTATTATTTACTAAATAAATATTATTTACTTCATTCTTTCATATCTCAACTGTTATTCTTATTTATAAGTATATAGATTGTTTTAAATTAGGGACTGATAACTGATTAGGACTAGAATTTCATTGAAGTTTCCTAATACATATTTAGTTATGCAGTCATATTCCTTTCTTATCTTCATGGGTATCTTCAAAGAAGATCTCTGAAAATTATCTATTTATAGGATGATATATTTTATTCCTGAAAGAGAGCAAACATATATTATGCAATATGTAAATTGTAGCACAGCTTTTAAATATCAAATTCATAATTAGATATCCTGCTCAGCCAGACTTCATTAATCCTTAATCTTTTAACATACTGTGTGCTTCTTGAACATAAACTATTTCTGGCATAAACTGTTTCTCAGAGTAAGCCATACAGACTTTGTGAAATAAAAACAAAACGATACATGATTTATCTGAGAACATTTAAAAACAGAACAAAACACATTGCTTTAACCTCTGATTCTACTCTTTATGTTGTCAAATTTTTGCTTAATTTTCAGAATGCACAAGGGGCAGACAGTCATAAAATGCTCAACTGCACCCTGAAGTTGAGAATGGTTGACCCACTTGGGATGTTCCCATTAAACTGAGAATCAAAACACGCCATGTTTAAAAGAAAAAAATTGATAGTCAGATTTTGGTCAAGAAAGAGATGGATTGGTCTAATAGAAAATGCCTGTATCTGAAACATTTTAAACTTGATTTGACTCATTCTCCATTACATAGAAAACATTCAAATTATTTTCCCCTTCTATTGATTTTTTTTTCCATAACAGTAAAGTTAGAAAGGTCTTTTAAAATATGCAGAAGAGGGCCAGCCCTGTGGCTTAGCAGTTAAGTGCACACGCTCTGCTGCTGGCGGCCCGGGTTCGGATCCTGGGCACGCACCGACGCACCACTTCTTCGGCCATACTGAGGCCGCGTCCCACATACAGCAACTAGAAGGATGTGCAGCTATGACATGCAACTATCTACTGGGGCTTTGGGGGAAAAATAAATAAATAAATAAATAAATAAATAAATGCAGAAGAAAGAAAGCAGAATTGCACTGAAAACCTCCAGTCTCTATGTTTGAAATAGCATTTTCTCAGGCAAAGTTCCTGAGAAAAATCTCAGGTAGAATCAACGTGATATAAAGCAAAACTCTATATACCAATAAGATAAGATGTAATTTCCTAGGATGGGGACATGTAGTGGCCCTAAAAATAGAAGGAACTTAGAGGTTATCTAATGATAACCTATGTTTACCAATAAGATAAGACATAATTTCCTAGGATGGGGCCACATAGTGGCCCTAAAAATAGAAGGAACCTTGAGGTTATCTAATAACACGACATGACATTACATTAGGCTCTGGGTGATTGCAGGAAATTCTAAAGGTCACACCAGAGGGTAGTATAGAACTTGATCTAAGTGCCCGCCATCTGATTCCGAGTACTTGGTTCTTTGCACTGTTTCTGCTTTCTCTCAACTAGTGGCTTTATTTTTCTCAGTTTAATAAAAATTTCATAGTATCCTGTTAATGTTGCTGCTGATATTCTGGAGTTTGATTCTTCTTCATATTTATATGTCTGTTTTTGTTTTAGTTTTTCTGCCATTATCTTTTTATTTATTAATGCATTCACTCATTCAACACCTATTTAGAGAGTACATATTTTGTATCAGACACTATTATAGGTGTTTTGGGAATGTAAGTGAACAAACTAGAAAAGGATTCTTGCCCATGTGTTAGAAGAAATAAATGCTATGGAAAAAGGTAAAGTAAGACCATGGAGAATTGTGAGAGTCAGAGGAAAAGGGAGAGATTTCAATGTTAATTGGAGTGGTCAGAGGGGGTCTCATTGGAAAGGGGATATTTGAGCACTGACTCAAGGACTTAAGGGAGTTAAGCATGAAGATATCTAGAGGGAGAACATTCTGGGCAAAGGAGACAGACAGTAAGAAGGGCCTCAGGTGGGCATGTGCCTAACATGTTCCAGGAACCGTAAGGTGGTCAGTGAGGCAGGAGAGAAAATAACACAAGAAACAGTCAGTTAATGGGATACCAGACCATGAAGGGCTTTGTAGGCTACTAAGGAGTTTCAATTTTACTTTGAGCATGATGCAAAGCCCCTGGCACTTTTTGAGCAGAGGAATGACATGATTTAACTTGAGTTAAGAAAGTAAAAGGTATATACAAAGGTTAAGAAATAAAATGTAACAGGAATTCAGAGCAATAATGAAAAACTGAGGTATGTGGTTGTTCTGAGCAGGCTTACAGCGCCATTCTGCCTGAGGTTCAACCAAGAAAACAGAGTACATCCCTATCCTCACCATGAGGCTAATGAGCTCTGAATGCAAAGCAACATTCTAATGTTGGAGAAAGGGCAAGAGTTTGGAGAGCGACATCAACTGTGATACAGATTTGCAGGATGACTGAAATTTGAGAGTGAAACTTGAACACTGCGTAAAACCTTCTGGTAATCCAGCCCCCACCTAAGTATAAGTTAGAAAACTGTGAAGCCTATGGTATACTTCATCTAATTATAGCAATGACAAAACATAAACTCAGCTCAAGTGCACTGACTAGATGGATTTAAAGCCTCCACACACAAACCAACTTCTTGAAAGAGATGTGACCATTATCCAATGTAAATACTATTTTCCTCAGACTCTTCTGTTCTAGAAAAGATTGCTGCATTCACTTAAAAATTACAGAACACATAAGAATCAAGAAAAATGCATCTCATTAAGAAAAGACAAAGCAATTAATAGAAGCAGACTTAGAGATAACACAGGTGTTGTAAATCTCAAATACAGTATTTAAAATAAGTATTATAAATAGGTAAAAAAATATCCAGTGGAAACATTGTACAACCTGCATGAACAGATGGGGAATTTCAGCAAAGCAGTAGAAAATATAGGAGTGAGTCAAATGAAAGTGTTAGGAATAAAAATGTAGTAATAGACAAGAGGAACTACTTTTTAAGACCCATCAGTAAGCTCAATATAGCCGCAGAGAAACTTAATGAACTTTAAAGTAGGTCCACAGTAATTACCCAAAGTGAAAAAAAAAAGAGAAAAACGATAATATATTAGACATAAATGAACACTCTGATTAAAAGACAGAGAATGTCAGACTGGATAAAAAAGCGAACTCAACTATATGATAGGTACAGGAAAGACACTTCGAATATAAAGGCAAAGATAAAAATAAAAGAATGGAAAATCATTTACTGTGCAAGCACTAACTAAGAGAAGGCTGAAATGGCTGTAGTGATATAAAAAAGTTAGACTTCACAGCAAGGGAAACTACAAGAGAAAGAAGGAAATTACATAAATATAAAGAGGTCACATCAGTCAGATGATACAACATTGCAAAATGTATGTATATAATTATTAATTTATTTATAGTGTAACAACACAATTTTGAAATTCATGAAGTAAAAATTGATAAAACTGAAGGAAGGAATAGACAAACATAATTACTTTTGGACACAAATATTCTTTTCTCAGTAATCATGAACATAGACACAAAAAGCCTCAATAGTATATAGATAATAAAATCCATCAATATATAAAAAGGATAATATATCATGGCTGTATCCTGGTAATGCAAGGTTGATTCAACATTTTTTTTTTTGCTGAGGAAGATTTGCCTTGAGCTAACATCTGTGCCAATCTTCCTCTATTTTGTATGCGGTCGCTGCCACAGCATGGCCGCTGATGAGTGGTGTAAGTCCACACCTGGCAACGGAACCCCAGGCCACCAAAGCAGAGTGTGCTGAACTTAACCGCTAGGCCATGGGGCCAGCCCCTAGGGTTGGTTCTTTTGAAAATCAAAACAATCTAATCCACCACATCAATAGAATATTCATATATAGTCTCACTCGCTCACTAGGAATAGAAGAATCTTCCTTAACTTCTTGAAGAGAATCAACCAAAAACAAACCTCCCCAAAACACCCTACAGATAGCATCATACTTAATGGTGAAACACTGAATACTTTCTGATCTATTTCTAATAGGCAGATATGTTTGCGTTTGCCACTGTCATATGATATATTACTGAAAGTTCTGGTCAGTCCAATTAGGTAAGAAAAAGAAGGCATATCATTTAAAAAAGAATATTAAAACTTTCTCTATTTACAGATGATATGATTTTCTTTTTTTGTTTTTATTTAGATATAATTGACATATAACATTGTGTAAATTTAAGGTGTAAAACATGTTGATTTGATACATTTATATATTGCAATATGATTACCACCATAGCATTTGCTAACACCTCTATCACATCACATAATTATCATTTCGTTTTTGTGGTAGGATTAATTAAGATTTTTAGCAACTTTGAAGTTCACAATATTGTTGTCTGTAATCTCTATGATGTATGTTAGATATCCAGGACTTCTTTACCTACTAGTTGTAAGTTTGTACCCTTCAACTACATCTTCCCAATTCCCTCATCCCCATCCCCTGGTAATCACCATTCTACTCTCTGTTTTTACAAGTTTGGCTTTTTCAGATTCCATGTATAACTGATATTATACAGTATTTGTCTTTCTCTGTATGACTTATTTAGCATGATGCCCTCACGGTCCATCCATGTTTTAGCAAATGGCAGAATTTCCTTCTTTCTCATGCCTGAATAATATTCTGCTGTATATGTATATACCACAACTTCTTTATCCATTCATCCATTGATGGAAACATGATTTTCTATGTACTGGGTTACAAAGAGTCTTTAAGGAATGACTAGAACTAATGAGTTAGTTAAGCAAGATCACATGACAGTATTGAAAAATAAATTGAATTCTCATATAAAGGCAATGTGCAATTAGAAACTAAAATTTTATAAAAAGTACTATTTACAATAGCATGAAAAAAATGAAGACGTTTAGGATAAATCTAACAACATATGCAAGATTTGTGTCCTAAAAACTACAAACATTAATGAGAGAAATCAAAGATATAATGAAATAGAGATATATATGTAATATCCATGGATTAGAAGATGTGAATTTGTTAATATGTCAATTCTTCCCAAATCATTCTATAGATTCAACATATTGCCACTAATAATCCCAGCAGGCATTTTATGGATATCATCAAGTTTTTTCTAAAATATACATGGAAAGCAAATTAACTAACATTTTTAAAAAAGAATAGAGTCTATGGACTCACACTATCTGATTTCAAGTCTTAATGTAAAGCTATACTAATTTGTGCATTGTGGAATTGTTGAAAGAGTAAACAGATCAATGGAACACAGTAAAGAAGCAGAAGGAGACATATATACAGACACACACAAGCATACCTATTTAACTGATTTCAACACAGGTATCAAATTAATTTAATGGAGAGCTGATAGAATACATAACAAATGGTGCCGAACAATTGGACATCCATACCCAAAAAACAAAGAAATAATATTAACCCATACCTAAACCTTATACCACATGTAAAAATTCATTCAAAATGGACATAGACCTAATACGCAACCTAAAACTAATAGAAGAAAACATGCAAAAACACTGTGACATTGTGTTAGGCAAACCGTTCATAGACAGAATACATAAAGTGTGAATCCCAGAAAATTTGAAAAAAAGGACTTCATCAAACTTAAAAACTTTAGCTCTTTATAAGGCACTGCAAAGAAAATGAAAAGATAAGGCACAGATTGGGAGAACATATTTGTAAAACACCTACCTGATAAAGAACTGGAATCCAAGATATAGAACTACCAAAACTCAATAATGAGGAAACAAACAACTCAATTTAAAAAATAGGCAAAATGTTTAAGCCTACACTTCACCAAAGACAATCTACAAATGGCACATAAACATGTGAATTGTTGCTCAACATTATTTATTTATTTTTAGATAATATGATAAAATTACACACCTATTAGAATGAGCAAATTAACACAACAACAAGGAAAAAAACTGACAACATCAAGTGTTTGAAAGAGTGTGGAGCAATCAGAATTCCTGTATATCACTGGTAGGAATGCAAGATGTCACAAACAATTTGCAAAACTGATAATACTTATAAAAATAGATATAAATATCATATGATCTATCAATACCTTTCTTAGATATTTATCCAAGAAAATTAAAAACATATGTCCATAAAAAGTTTGTATGTGAATATTTAACTTAGTCATAATCATCGATACTCATAAACACCCCAAATGTCCATGGCTGGAGAAAACATCACAAATCTTGAAGACATTCATACCTTAGAATACTACTCAGCAATAAATTGGAGTGTGAGTGGACTTCAAATACATATCACAACATGAATTTCAAAATTTAAAAAGTATTATGCTAATTAAAAGGAGCCAAATTCTAAAGGCTACATACTCTTTGATTCCATTTATATAGCATTCAAAAAAAAATCAAGGGCTGGCCCTGTGGTGTAGTTGTTGAATTTATGTGCTCCGCTTCAGTGGCCCAGGGTTTGTGGATTCAGATCCTGAGTGCGGACCTACACACTGCTCATTAGGCCACACTGTGGCACTATCCCACGTATAGAATAGAGGAGGATTGGCACAGATGTTAACTCACAGCTGGTCTCCCTCAAGCAAAAAGGGAAGGATTGGCAACGGATATTAGCTCAAGGCCAATCTTCCTCACCAAAAAAACAAAAAAATCAAAACTACAGAAAGAAAAACATCAGTGAATTCCACTGGCTGGAGTTTGGGATAGGGCATTAATTACAAGGAAACTTTTCAGGTCAATGAAACTGTTCTATATCTTGATTGTGGTAGTGAGTATATGACTGCATACATTTGACAAAATTAATAGTACTGTACACTTAGGTTAAATTTTACTACATATACATATACTTCAATAAATTTACCTTAAAAAAACTATTGTGATAAAAATATAGCTGATACTTGATTATAGGCTAGTTGATATTGAAGATGATATAGACTTACTGCTGTGGGTAATGACAATGTTGATTATTTTCTACTATACGTATAATGATCGATTGGGTGTCAGGCACTATGTTGTTTTACAGATTTTATCTTTAGTGTTTTTGACAAAATTGGGAATTATGTGTAATATAATCATTTTTCTCTCCACTATGGATATGAGTTTCAAATTAGTTAGTAATTAGCAAAAGCAATGCAACTTAAAGTTACCCAAGCCCTAAATGCCTGGTCCTTTTGATACTAAAAGATGTTCTCTTTTTCAGAAGTGAGAAAATAGGAAGGAAAGGAGATAATAGAGATCTTAGTGAGACTAAAGAACTTGTTCTGTTGTTATAAGATCATGAGAAAGTGCTAGAAAGGAGATTAGATTCAAAGAAGGAAATAACAGTGGCTGATGACTATGGTGAAAGCTGAATTGGGATGATAATAAAATCACTGGAGATCAAATAAATGTGACATTATGTTCTTAAGAGGGTCATTAACATGTCTACTGAGATTTTTGAGGTTGTTGGCAAAAGGAGGATTCGGTTCATGTTTAACTCATTTTATTATAGTTAGTTGAGAATTTACTTAGTTTGTGTAAGAATTTATTTCTGTGTGCTTCTCTGTGTATGCATACAACATAAGGGTCTTCAAATGCACAAACAGGGCTGTTTCTCAAAAGGAAAGCAAAATGTACTGGAACTGAAACACTAGTACCTATTTCCTGACTACTGGAAAGAAAGGAAGGAGAAAAGGAAAGGAGGAAGGAAGGAAAGAGGGAAGAAAGGAAAGAAGGAAGAAAAGAAGAGACAGAGAGAAAGAAAAATTAAGCTGTCTAGTTAGCCTGAAAATTGGAGGAAAAACGAGCTGTACAAAAGTTTAACAAATAAAAAGTAAGAATGAAAGTGGGTATTTTCATCTTGATCCACAGGGAATTAAGTGCATAAGTCTCTACATTTACCTTGTAGCCTAACCCTACGAAGTAGAAATAATTGAGAAAGTGCCCACAGAATCCCATTATTAGAGAGTGAAATTACATAGAAAAACCTAATCCTGAAATCCTCATGCAGGTGAAGTCTCCTCGAAGACAAGCTCATAGACTACAGGGAGCTGACAAATGAAATTGTGTGTGAGATGATCAGCCTCCTGGAGACTCTTGTGTATGCTCACTTTATTGGAACGGCAACAAGAGCTTTCATCTCCTGACAATGAGAAGTGCCTTAAGAATTTATCTATCATCTAGCAGGAGTGTGAAAAATATCCTGTAATATCACTTAATAGTATGTTCATTTGCTAGGAATGAAAATTGAGGACAGCCGTTTATAATTGGTTTGCGATTGATTCTCTAATATAAGAAAGGAAGGTTTCAGACATTTCACTAGGTTTAAAAAAAATCACGCACCCTTGATCATGCTGCAGAAAACAAAACACTATGCAAAATCATTGTATTTTTCCTTTTCAGGGCATTGGCTTTTCAGAATATGAATAATTCATAAAATTAATGGTACTTTTTAAATGTAAAATGGAGAATGTGCCAGGGCATTCCACTGCAATATTAATGCATCTCTACATTTTAAAAATATTAATATTATTGTAAATTTCTAAAGGTTTTACATATGTCATCTCAATGAATTATCTATGACGATGCATCTTCTATTATTATCCCTATTTTACAGAAGAGGAAGTGGAGGCACAGCAGTGGGAATCCATATACTCCGGAACCATAAAGAATGCTCTTACAATTTTCCCTACAGAGCCCTGTTGGCCCTGGGAAAAAAGTGCTTTGGCATGACTTCTTCTTTACCTCTCCTTCCTCAGAAGTGCCCTTCTGCTGGTTTTTGGAGTGACCTACCTGGGCCTATTTGATTGAACAAAGATTCAAGCTCAGATTTTTTTCTGACATTCATTTTTCTCCTTTACCAAAATTTATTTATTGGTGTTCATTCCCTGAGGACCTTGCTAAGTAATTCCTTCTCACAGACTAATGGAACAATGTACTACCTTCCCAGCTAATAGAATTGCATTTCAAAAGAGCCATTTTGGAGACATTAACTTATAGAAAAAAATTGATATTGATGAAGAGACTTCCAGGCATCAAGCAGGCCTCTTACCTAATATCTGAAGTCACTTAGAGAGGCATTCTGTTCTGTTCTGCTATAATGTACTTAGTCATACCATCCAAGTCATCTTGGTAAAAGCTGAACTTTTAAACATCTGGGGCCCCTAACGCTGTTCTAAATTGCCTTGTCAAATTATAGGATGTGCACGGTGACCAGGAGGTATCAATTTCAACAGAATTGTTCGCTTTCAGGACACGGATCAAGATGTTTGTTTGTATTTAGAAGTTAGAAGACGGGTAAAATCTGAAACTGACATGGATCTTCTCTGAGCAAGTGCTGCCATGATACCCCAAAGACAAGCATTTCTGATATACTCGACTATGTGCAACCTTAAGGGGCGTTGGCATGAGAAATTGTACAAAACTATAGGATATTTTATTGCCTATAAAATATTCAGAAATGTTAGAAATTTTTCTGAGCAACCCAGGTTCATAGCTATGCATGTATTACTGTTAACAAAACATCCTCATGTTCTAATGTGATAATTTACAACATACATTATCAATTGTAGAATTTTTAAAACCTCTGGCTACATCCTGTAAATTATTGAGTATATGACATACTTTTGAATTAAGCAATTAATATTCATAGGTATCAAAATCATAGAAGCTTATTATTCTTGCTTTCAATATGAGTCTATAAAAATCTTGTGTAAATTATGCAAATATATTCTAACTGCTTTATTATGTCACTGAATATTTATTAGGTGCCCACCAAGCAGAAGGTTCACATGTCACATTTCAAAAGTTTAAATTTTTATTAAAAGAACTCTCAGTTTCCTCAACAGTTATCTGAAAGTACATATTCCCCAATATTTATTTTGACCTTAGAAAATTTGAGTTTACACAATATATCCAAATTCATATTATATCCATTGATAAAAGGACTGAATTCTGATCTAGTGGTTTTCTGTATCAAAAGTAGCATTTTCCTATATAAAATTTTTCTGTAAAATAGCATTATATGTTAGGAAAATTGTGAAGTGGGTGAGGCTTGCTTTTTGACCCTTATGTCCTATTAATACCCAATTATTTTGTGTTTATTTCCTGAACACCAACCTAAGCTGATTTTTAGGAAAAGCCACACACATTAGGCCTTCTTCTATTGCTTTCCTCTTTAATCTCATGTTTCCATTTTCCTCTATCCATATTCCTCTTTCTCTCTCTATATATATGTGCATATATATGTGTGTATATATGTATCTATATGTAAGTATGTATGTATGTATACACACACACATTAATTAAACTAATCTCCAAAGGGCCATGATCACCCTCCCACAATCTCTCACAGTTTCATCGCTTATTAGCTCTTCTTGATGGCACATTGAAATGAATTTCTATTTCTTCTTCTTAGGGTATTATAACAATTGAGGATGGCAAAGAGCTGATCTGATGAACTATTATGTACAAAGAGAGAAAGCAAGAGGTATTTCCTAGAAGGAGATGACAAAGAGCATGACTTTAATGGGTGTTGGTATGACTAGATGGAGTTACTAGCTTTGGAAAGTTTCTTATCTTCCCTAAATTTGTTTTGTCATCTGTAAAAATGAAGCAATAAGTCATAGAATTTATTTGAGATTCAAATGACTAAATTATGTATGTTTTTACACAAACAAAAGTGGGAGCACAATGCCTGAAATATAGTGTACACTCGATAAATATTTGTTAATTTGAATCTCAGTTAAAGAAGCAGGATGTAGAGTTAGTCGCTGGTGTTGGGCCTGAGGAATGAGAAAAAAACCAATAAGAAGGGAAGTGGGAGAACTGGTTCTTGACGGGAAAGGTCCTAATATCTGCACATCAGTAGTTAATAGGAGAAGGCAGAGGGCACAAGCGAATGAGGGAAGTTATGAGAATTTGGTCAGCATAGAGCTGGAGCTGTGGAGCTCTGTATACTGAATTGTAAACTGTTTTATGGAAAGAAGATGGATAAGGAAGAGAGGAGAAAAATGAGATTCTAGATTAACAGCTATGGGTAAATGAGATGAAGAGGCAGTGAGTTGAAAATTGGTGAGGTGGTATATAATAGTGACATAAGAAATAGAGATATAAAGAAGCAATAGTTTTTTAAATTTGGGGAAGTTGCACGAAAAGGGGTAAACCTTGGCCATAAAACTTAATCTCAGTGTCCAAATGTGGCTTCCATACATTCCCTCTGACCTTTTATGAGATCCCTTTTAAGAAGCAGCTGGATATTCTTTGTAGGAAAAAAGAAATGCCTTAAAGAAAGATTAATATCACAGTACTTAAAATCTCTGAGGTTGATCCTATGCTCAGTGCTTTGTCTACTTATAAAGAAGCCACTTGCGTGATAAAAACTAACTACATGGCTAAGAAAATTAATCATGTAGGTTGCACTGCAAATAAGGGGCCATATGGAAGCACAGATCAAGCCATACAAATTTTAAGTAACAATAATCTTTATCTGAAGATGAATGTATAGAATCACTTTAAGAATCTATTAGGGTAGTAACTACTCTGGGATTTTTTTTTTGGACACACAGAATATTTTATGATTTAAGAGATCTATATGAACTAAGCTTTAAGCTGAAACAAAATACTCTGCTCTGTATGTCGTCGATGGCTCATTTTTGTTCATAAGCAATTTAGAGTTATCTGTGTTGTTTAATGGCTGAGGACCTTCTAAAATAGGCTTAGAGGAATCTGTGATACATAATCGCTCACTTTTAAAAGTTCAGAAAAAGTTGTTATGGTTTATTTGGAGATATCATACAGTTGACCGAAGGCTCTTGGGCTGTTGACATCCCTGACACTTTGTGAATGAGGCCTTTTTTATTCTCCCTTCATTCGTTTAGCTCTTTACCTAATTGATTTTCTGTGCTAATACACTAAAGGGCTGAAGAAGGCAGTGCCTCAGGTGTGACACATGAAATAAGGTGCTTTTAGTCATTGCTTTTATCTTCCATGTCTAATGTGTTGGTTACAGCTGTGCAGTTTAACAGCAAAATCAATACATCATTTGCTGCAGGTACCTGAAAGAATTTGGAAGCCCTTCAGTAATTTAACTATTAGATTTCCTCTGGAATCTTATTTATTTATTTATTAATTATTGACTTATTTATATGTTTTCTGATACTGAATGCTACAAGGTGAGGGATTTTTTTTCCCTCCCTCACGCCTTCTCCTCAAACACTGTCTTTTTCACTAGCTAGTTAAGTTACTTTTCTTTGGGTTTTGGAACATCTGCCAATCTAAATGAATCCTGTAAAGTGTAAAATAAATGTTTAAAAAATCTTTTGCATTTTGTCTAAATCATCTTTGGGCTGAAACATTTAGCATATGTTCTACTGAAAACGGAACCGCTTTGTATTGTGCACGGAAGGCAGTGCGTGTGGGGGCACTTGGGTAATTTCTCATGTAAATGGATGCTTTTATTGCCAGTTTTCCATTTTATTTGGCAATGACATGGTTTCAGCCTGAAACAGAAAAAAAAAAAATCCACTTGATTAGAACATTTTCCCTATTCAATATTCTCCTGCATATATTTATGTTCTCTTTTTTTATTATTGTCCAATGGTCTACTGCAGGTTAGTTTACTTTCATACCTTGAGTGTAAGCTTCCAAAGGGTGGGAAGTGCACCCTGTACTTCCCTCTCACGCTACACAGACAGCACAGGCCCAGGATGTGGATGGAGTGAGGGCAACTCATGCAGCTTTGAAACCCCACGCATAATTTATCAAGTTGATTTACTCATGGTAGGTTCATAGAAAAATCTGTTGAATTTGTTTCGTTTTGTTTTTTAAAGTGGATTTTCCCTAACAGTTGAGTTTTTCTGCATATGTCCATGCTCATATATAATTTATGAAAATAGCTATCTTATTCAAGAATTTTACTCTCCAAATGGACTGCTTATTTTTTAAAATGAGTTTAAAAGATGACTTTAATTAGCATGCGTATTTCAAAGAAGGTGCATCTTTAGCTGAAGTAGACATAATACAGTGATACTTAAGAGAACATACATTAATTCATCAACATTTAGTCCATATTTTAGCATGTTATTTGTAATAAACCTGATATTAAATCTTACCATCTTAAATGTTAACATCTAGAAAGATTAAGGATTTAGAAGGCACTTCATCCACATTTTTATAAGTAAGGACAAACAGCAAATAAATGAACTGTATTTATTGATTTATTTTAAATGTAATTTTTAGGACATGTCATAATATAGGATGTAGGCTAATCTCTTTCTTGGTCTACATCGACATATGTACAAAGGCCATGCTTGTTCATAATGATGACCCTGAGACAAAGTGAGACCTTGATTAATATTCACTCAGTTTATAATAAAGTTAATATTAACTCAGTTTATATTACCTTTATATAAGTGCTTTTGAATTTAATTCTAGTTATAATTTCAAAAGGATGATAATTCACAAATATGTAATTTCTCTGTTGACCAGAAAATTCAACTTTATAGAACTTTCTAATTTTCAACCATTCATTTTATATTTTTTAAAAATACCTTTTATAAGTTTCATAAGTAGTACACAAAATTATTAAAACGATTAAACTATAGATTTATTCTTAGATAAGATTTAATGTTATTCCTCTTGGATGTCTACAGAATATGGTATGATTTGGATAGGCAGGAAACGTATATTACATAGTTATACATAAATATATTTATATGTCTTAGCATATTTATGTTAACAATTACTTAATTATTTTATTTATGCAAGTTGTCTGCATTAGTCATCAAAGGATTTTTCTAAGGTGGGGCAGACTTTTCTTCTTGAACATTCTGATCTAGTTGTCTAGACAGGTTCAGATTTATTTATAATTGTACGAACCTATGCTTTAATAGCTCTGACCTAAGAAAAGTAATGGAATGAGGCTGAATCATACAAAGGCTTTGTCTCTACAATAAAACAGATTCCTCACTAAAATTGTAGAATTTTTTTGTTCTATATTTATTAGTGATTACTTATTAGTAAACAGTTGATTTGGTTCGGTTAATTAAGTGACTAAAAGAAGTGACTCCTTATGCTTGTTATTTTCCTGACTACTTGGGTGTGATAGGTTGGTTTTTGACCAGGAAATGCAACTAGATTCCATAGGAATCTTGTTGAAGGTGATTGTTGAACTAAAAGAACAGTGAATCAGAATATTTAGTATGACCTAATCTTAAAGTAGAAAACTGACTCAAAGTCCTTCATGTTTTTGCCAAATAAACCCATCTAGAAGAAATACAGGCTATGAGAGAGAAAGTATTAGCATGCTTTAGACAGGACACAACTTATATCTGGGCAGCAATAGATCTTCCCTTAAGGGAAAAGATTTCTTTACATTGTTTAAATGTAATTATGTTGGTGCGAATCAAACAGCCTCAGGCAGTGTCTGCATTTGCATTTCCATGGCATAATATTTTCATTGTTGTACTCAAGCTGCTTTAATCTGCTTCATTGTTTAAATTGGGAAAATAGCCAATTTTATGGTATATCGATGCTCTGGCAATCTTGCCCGGGATGAAATCATCAATTTTCTGAAAAATACAACCAAGAAAAGTATAGACTTGATGCAGTTGTTAGTCAAGAAAGTAGGCAATAGAGGCCTGCCTGGTGGCATAGTGGTTAAATCTGCACTCTCTGCTTCACGGCCTGGGGTTTGCATGTTCAGATCCCAGGCACGGACCTATGCACCACTCATCAAGCCATGCTGTGGCAGGCGTCCCACATACAAAGTAGAGGAAAATAGGCACAGACGTTAGCCCAGGGCCAATCTTCCTCAGCAAAAAGAGGAGAATTGGCAACAGATGTCAGCTCAGGGCTAATCTTCCTCACACACACAAAGAAAGAAAGTAGGTAATAATCTCATGAAAAGCAGAAGTAAAAATATATAAATCCTAATTCTTCAGGGATAAAAAGGCCTAGAAGGATATTCATATTCTGTCTCCCTGTTCTGGGAAAGTCTTACCTAAATAAGATATATATGTGTTATGTGTCATCTTTTAGAACTATATAACTAGCATTTTTATAGCAATTATTATGTAATTTGTATTCTTCAAGCACACTAGAAGATACAAAGATGAATAAGACTTTAGTCACTAGGAATTTATAATCTATTATTAGAGACAGCCATGTGCACAGATATTGAGAATTTAAGCAATGAAAGGAGCAGACAAGGGACCGAATGAAACCGTAGGTTAAAAAATCAGTTGCTCAGTGCTGAGTTCCCTAGAGTTCCTAAGAGGCAGCTACTCAGCTTCTTCCAGCAACACATTTCATCAAGCACCTTCTTCTATATTGCCCCCAAGATGGGCATACTGCCATTTTTTTTTTTCTGGCTGGGCCCATTTTTATGATAATTCTACCTGCAAGCTTCATCCTGGTCAAATTGTATTCACCACCTACTAATATTTTTGTAGCACTGCATAATATATTTAAAAAGGAAATAATTAGGGGTCGGCCCAGTGGCATAGTGGTTAAGTTCTCGTGCTCTGCTTCAGCAGCCAGGTGTTCACGGGTTTAGATCCCTAACACAGACCTACACACCGCTAATCAAGCCACGCTGTGGAGGCGTCCCGCATATAACGTAGAGGAAGATTGGCACAGATGTTAGCTCAGGGCCAATCTTTCCCACTGAAAAAAAAAAAAAAAGAAATAATTAATAATTTAGAAATAAAGACCTCCTACTGATTTCTAGTAGTGAGTAACAGTAGAAAGTCAATATAAGACGGGTGCATTTCCATCTGTATTTTAATGTGGCATCTCTGTTTCTGAAATTATCTTTATTTAAATTCTAGCAAAGTATAGTGCTACAGAGATATTTTTGATGTTCATTTTCTGATTATCCATACCAGATCAGGTGATACAGTGTAGAGGATATATTAAGCATAGGGTACAGTGGCATATTTTCAAAACCTCATGCTTTAGGATGAACACAAGTCCTGGAATTCAGCTTCAAATCAAATTGATTATTTTCAAGTAATTTTTTATGTAGTAGAGGTAGCAGGAGAATTGGGTGGTCTTAATACGACTTATATATATGTGTGTGTGTATAAGTGTATAAATATATATATTTATATGTATAAATATATAAGATTATGTATAATATATATATATTCTAGAGTTATATATGTGTGTGTGCTCTTAATAAGACATACTTGTGTTTGTATATGTATAAATATATATATTTATATATAATATATAATATATAAATATATAAAATTGTTATGTATAATATATATATACACACATATATTCTAGAGAATTCCAGATCCTCTATATATCTTCCCAGGCAAGAGCAGCTCTGGCTTGAGATATAACAGGAACATAGATTCCTCCCCTCCACCTATAACTGCTATATAAACAGTAGAACCCACTGATCCCAGAATGGTATTAAATCTATCTAAAACCTTGGAAGGCAGAGCAGGTAATTGATTTCTTTGTTTATTAATTAAAAACATATATTGATTGCCTAGTAGGTGCCAGGTAGTAGAGAAAGGAACTGGGGGAATAAAAATGGGCCTTGGTCTCAATAAACTTGCTGTGAAAGAAGTAAGGATGGAAATCAGAGAAGCCAATCAGACTAGTGTCTCTCTTTGGGGGGTCTTTTGTAATCTTAATCCAAATCCAAGCACAGATTGGTACATGGGAGCTTCAAGGCTATTCTAGGCCTGGTTTCACTCCGTAGGAAATGTGTAGGGATCCCATTTCTTTCAAACTATTTTGGGTTACTTCAGCAAGTTTACTAAAAGAAGTTGGAAAAGACAAGTTGTAGCAAAGCTTCTCCAATTCTGTCACCATGAACTTAAATACATCTATACCAATTTAGTATTACCATCCACCCCGCACTCCCTACTTCCCACAACAAAACACAAATATAAGAAGCGTGTTTTTTGGCACTATTTTAAAATATATTCCTTGAAGACATATGACTTAAAGATTTATTGACCCAAGAGATGATACTTAAAAAGGCAGTTGAGGGTGGCCGGCCCCATGGCTTAGCGGTTAAGTGCGCATGCTCCATTGCTCACGGCTCGGGTTCAGATCCCTGGCTCGCACCAACGCACCGCTTGTCGGCCATGCTGAGGCCGCGTCCCACATACAGCAACTAGAAGAATGTGAAACTCTGATATACAACTATCTACTGGGGCCTTGGGAGAAAAAGGGAAAAAAAGGAGGAGGATTGGCAACAGATGTTAGCCCAGGGCCAGTCTTCCTCAACAAAAAGAGGACGATTGGCATGGATGTTAGCTCAGGGCTGATCTTCCTCACACACACACACAAAAAGGCAGTTGATAGAACAGCTAGGATCTTTAGGTACTAACTTAAAAAAGAAAACAAATTTATTTCTCTAGAGTCTCTGGGCCTTTTTAAATAGTTAGCAAATTACATGGTTTTTAGATTGTCAAATAGTTAGCTCTTTCATTCAAGTATGACTCTTTTTTGCCAAGGTGCAGAAGGGAGACAAGTTCGTTATTTCTCATCTGATTTTTACCTGGCTATAGCCAATCAAGTGGCCTCTGCCTATCCCCAAGGTGGCTATTGAAATGCTGTATTATGTAGTATTATATAAATGGTAAAGAAAAAATGATAGTTTCATTTCCATTTTTCAAAAAAAAATGCATAGTGAAGCAAAAGTCTTGTAATATAGGAGCATAGGGAAAGTGGTGAATTCATCCCAGAGAAATTCATTCTCTAATTTATCTGTACCTTTTTCCGTGATAAACTCAATTACACCTTTCAGACACTATTCAACCTATGCTGCCTGGGCATAGGGAGTAAGGGAAAAGTAAGATGGTGAATGTGTGGGAGGGGCTAGCGAAATGTGGGGGCTTGTCTTTCATTCATCATGCCTATCCTCTATGGGAGTACTCAGTTTCTGTGAGCATTGCACTGTTTCCAGGACTTTTATTGTACCATTATTTAAAGATCTCAGTGAAATGGAAAGAATCATTACAGGAGGCCCACTTGCTTCAATAGATTACTTTGCAGCAAATGGTTTATCAGTGAGCTAAATTTACACTGTTGCAGGCCACTCAAGTTAGGGGTTCCAGCAACAGAACTACAAATGGGTGCAGACATCTGAATGTTATCAAGGCATGTAGTCATGCCTTAAATGGCTCTTTTGTCTAGTTTTTCTATATATTTCTACTTACATAGGATGTAACTCTAAATTGCCTTTTCCATAATGTTGAAATCAGTTGATCTACAAAACTCATGCAATAAGATTTCAGCAAGATCAATTGTGGGAAGCAATGGGGTCTACTTTAATTTATAAAATGCAGCATTAATGCAGTCCTTTGTAATGTGAAAAGTCAAAGAAAATGAAAACCAACACTGTTCGGTTCTTTTTTTATATGCAAGCTGTCAAATCAGATAAAATGCTTGAATACCTGTTATTATAAAAGGAGAAGACTGACTAGGGAGTGAGTATGAACCTCTTTAAGGAATTAAAAAGAAAACTGAATAGGGTTCATGTGGAAATCATTTTCAATATGCGTAGTGGTCCTTTTCCTTATATTTTCTGTATTCCATACTATTTCATTGTGGCTGCTTAAGGACCTTAGTTTTTCCTCCATCTGCCCTTGAAGTGGATAGAGGTTTTGTTCTACTAGTTCAATGCATTCTCAGGAGAAAACTCCCGCTATAAGTGAATTATTGGCCAAACAAAAGTCACATTAAGCTCTTTGCACATTATATGCATATCTAACATAAAACTAAAACTTCCAGGATACTAAAATTGTCTGGAGTCCCTAAGATTAATACCACTTCTCTACAAACTTCTCCAGCAAGCAGGATATACTTTATAGCTCAGGGACATGTGGCTTATTATGTTGATGTCATCAACATTTGTTTTTTTCAGTTAAATTGTGATTTGGTGAATTTCATCAAGATGCAGTACTGTATTTGCTTTTCGAAACTTCTTTTTAGGCACTATGTCACCTAACAGCTGGAAATGGTTGTGATACTTCAGTTCAAAGGAAGTATCGTTTTAGCAATGGGTGAAGTGTGTCCTATGTATACAGCCCCTAGAGCATTTTCTTATTCTTTGTGATATAGTCCTGCAAAAGCGTAATTCAGGTCATTACCTCTAGTTCTTTCCAGGGTAGAGAAGCACGTTGTATTAAATTAGTAGTAGACAGATGAAAGCTTTTTCTACACAGCACAGCAAAGCTGTGAATTTGCAGTATCACTGATAAATTCCAAATCTCTTACGGGGTATTGCAGATTGTTTGCAAATGGCCACACTCTGACTCCTAAGGGAAAATCTGAAATGTTGTCATTCGTTTTGATGAGTCTTGAGACTTGATTTTAGGCAGAATACCTTTGTAGAAAAATACAATTTATGTTTGTGTGTGTGTAGCCAAATCTTTCATCTATTGTCAATAGAAAACTTATTTTATTTTAAATCAATTACTATAACATTTGGTCCAATAGAGGATGTATATAACCTCTATCTTTCTACCTTGCAAAGGGAAAACTTAGAGTCATAAAGTAGACTAGCAGAGCTGTTATTATTATTATTACAATTATTTTCATCATCATCATCAAAAGGGAAGGAGGGGAGGGATTTCCAATCTTAGCCATAAAGGAATAATAGTTTTAAGACTTCTTGCTACAAACTTCTAGAAAACTAGGCAAAAAAATAAAAAATGACTATTTTCAGAAATTAAATAAGAGGACTGTGATCCTTGACAGAAAGAGAAATAAATAAGGGATGCCATATATTTTCTCCAGTTTTCCTCCTGGGGAAATTTTCAGATCACAGTATAAGAAGGGGGACCTTCCAAAGCAATATCAGAGCCCCATAAATCTGTACAAATTTACTGTTAATCTTTGACAATAACAACCAATAACAATTAGCCCACACATAGGGTAAAAATTGACAAGACTGGTCACAGATAAATTTTGGGGAAAATAATAATCACCTTAATTCGTAGATCTGGAAAATGTCTAAATTTTCTTCAATCAGTATGAAAAAAAATATCTTTGAATACATAGAGCTTTCAGTTGAGACCTCAGACGGGTTATGCCTCAGGAGTAAGGCTCAACTTGTACAAAGGTATAAGTATTATAGACCAACCTTATAAAAATTAAAACAAAAACAAACAAAAAAACCCTTGAAATTATCAAAACAATCTGCAAGTAACTTTTTAACTATTAGGCAGATCAAAGTCCAACATTCTTTAAAGTAATACAAAAATTCAACACTCAACATTATGAAATCACCATGTTCAGCATCCAAACAAAAACTACTAGATATTAAAAAAAAAAAAAAAACCAAAACAGAGAACAGCAGGAAATTCTATCAGTTTAGATCCAAAAATAACAAAGATGGAAAATTATGTTAAAGAAGCTCTTATGAATAAGCATAATATACTCAATGATTTACTAGAAAAGATAAGCATGATGAGAAGAGAAAAGAAAAATATGACAAGAAGTATCAAGAGACAAAAAATACAATATCTAAAATAGAAAAATTAGTAGATAGGATTAATTGTAGATTA
Source organism: Diceros bicornis minor (assembly GCF_020826845.1). Taxonomy (NCBI): domain Eukaryota; kingdom Metazoa; phylum Chordata; class Mammalia; order Perissodactyla; family Rhinocerotidae; genus Diceros; species Diceros bicornis. Next base: position 38,489,166 of record NC_080762.1, read on the forward strand.
GACACTGCAGAAGAAAATACCAGTGAACTTGAAGGCTCAGCAATATAAACTATCCAAAAATATAGCAAAAAAAAAAGAATGACAAAAAGAATAGATTCTTAGTGGCTTACGGTAATATACTAAGCAGTTTAGCATATAGTAATTGGGATGTTAGCATAAGACGGTGTCAGAAAAAATATTTGAAGACTAAATGACATAAAACTTGTAGCATTTGACGTAAACTATATGCCCACATATCCAGGAAACTCAACATAACCCCATAAGGATTAACAGAAAGCAAACCATTTTAATACACAACATAAATTACTATTGAAACAGTGATAAAAAGAAAAGTAGCTCAAGAAAAAAGGTACATTATTTACAGAAGTATTAGAAAATCACAGGCATCTTGTCAAATATTATATAAGCTGGAAAACAAAGAAATGGCATCTTTAGAGTGCTGATTAAAATAAAAAGCTCTCAACGTGGATTTCTAGATTCACAGGGAATATCGTTCAGAAATTCTAGTAAAGTAAAGACTTGCAGGGGAAAAACAAAGCTTATTTAATACAAACAGTCTTATATTACCTTAAATGTTAAAGGAAATCTTTGACAAAAGAAAATAATATAACTTGAAAACATATCAAGATAAAGGAAGACAAAGCACCAAAAGTGATATGTAAGTAAATATAAAATTTATATTACTTTTTAATTTCTTAAAAGGTTGTTTGACTGTTGCAGGTTTTACAACGTATGTGAAAGCTCATTATATAATTATATGGTAATAAAACAGAGGAAAGGAGGAAAGAAGAAGTGTATTGTTGTAAAAATTTACATATAATGTGAAAAAATGAACTATCATTTGATGGTAGGTTGTGACAAGTTAAAAGTGCATAGTCAATACTCCAGAATTAACCATAAAAAAAGAGGGATACCTAATAAGCCAATATTGAAGATAAAGTAGAATGCTAACTATTATTACTCAAAAAGAAATTAATAAGGACCAAAAGCTATAAGAACAAATAAAAACTGAGACCAAAAATCACATAGCAAGTTGTTAGATTTGAAACTAATTTCATTGGTAACAACAATAAATATAAATGGTCTAAGCATTCCAATAAATAAGCAGAGATAGTAAAACTGGGAAAAAGAGTGAGAACCAAATATATGCTATGTATGGATATTCAATTTAAATATAAACATGTAGAAAAAGGAAAATATGTAGTATACAAATAGAAATTATATAAAATCTGAAGTGACTATTACTACGAGAGCAAGTAGGTTTCAGAACAAAATATAGCATCAGGTATAAATATGGCAAATTCATAATAAGAAAGGGCCCACTAATCAATAACAATAATAATAATATACAAATGCAAAATGAGTATTCATACAATAGCAGAGTTTGAAAGTACATGAAATAAAATTGACATAGGTTAAAAGAGAAAGAGACTACTTCACAATTATAGTTGGAGATTTCAGCACTACTCTATCGTTAATTAATAAAGCAAGTAAATAGGAAATGAGTAGAGATACAGAAGATATGACATTATCAACTAAGTTGACTTAAATGACATTTTAGAATACTGCAACAAATAACTTCAAAACATGCATTCTTTTCATGTACACATTCAAGATTGACCAAATACAATTCTTTACAAATATAAAATTGTGTCATATCAAATATATGACATCACTACAATGAAATTAAATTAAAAATCAATAAGAAAATACTCAAATATCCAAATATTAGGAAATTAAACAATGTAAGCCTGAACAACCTATGAATCAAAAAAAATCATGAAAAACAATGGAAAATATTAAAAATGATAAATAATGGAACAAAAATATTAAAATTTGTTGCCTGCAACTAAAACAGTCTGCAGAAGAAAACTAGCAGATTTAAATGCTTATATTAGAAAAGAAAATTATCTTAAATAAATGATCTAACTTTCCAATTTTAGGAAACAAATAGAAGAGCAAATCAAACTCAAAGTAAGCGGAGGCAAAGAAATAATAATTACAAGAGCAGAAATTAATTAAACAGAAAACTAACAAACATTAGATAAAAATAATTAGCCCAAAATTAGTTTCTTAGAAAATATCAACAAAATCTCTACTAATTGATAAAAAATATTGATAAAATACATTTTAAAGCTAAGTATAAATAAGATAAATAAACTAAAAATAAATGAATAGATAAAAGAGAGAAATTACTATTTACCAACATCAGGAATGAAAGAAGGGTTATCACTACAGATTCCTTGAGACATAAATGAGTAAGTTGTTAACATTGTGGACAATTTTATGCCAATGGATTTGATGTATTTGAAGTGTTAGTGAAACAGACAAATTTCTTCTAAGACATGCATTTTCAAACTAACCTTTAAACCTAAAAACCCAGGAAGGCCCTATATCAACTAAAATAGATTAAATAATCAATTAAAAACCTTCCCACCCTGGTAAAAAGTGACAAACTGGTTCTAGAATGTATACGGAAATGCAAAGAAAAAACAAAAAGTTGGTGGACTTACACCTTTTAATTTCAAGCCTTGATATAAAGCTGCAATGATCAGGAGGGTGTAATATTTGGCACAAGGAAAAACATATAGATCAATGGAGCAGAAGAGAGAATCCATACTCATATCATACATATATAGTTAATTAATTTTTGACAAAGTGCTGAGGAAATTAAATGGGAAAGGATAGTCTTTTGAACAAACACTGCAAAAGCAATTAAGTTAAATCCAAATGGAAAAAAACAAAACAAAAACTTACTGCTACCTCACATCATACCAATAGTTACTTTGAAATGGACCTCAGACTTAACCTAAAAGCTAAAATAATATAACCTCAACAAAAACATAGGAGAATATATTTGCAAACTTTAATCAGGCAAGGATTTGTTAGATAAAACACAAAATACATAAGCCATTTAAAAAATAGATAAATTGAACTTCAGCAAAATTAATATCTTCCACTTTTAAACTATGCCACTAAAAATGAAAAGATGATTCAGACTGGGAGAATATGTTTACAATGCATGTATCTGGCAAAGGACTTATATCCAGAATATGTATGTATACTCAACACCAAATCAAGCAATCCAATAAAAAGTGGACAAAAGATTTGAACAGAAACTTCATGAAGGAGGATTTGAGCGAACAATAAACACAAGATGATTTAATTAATGTCTTAGTTTGTCAAGGAAATGAAAATTAAAACCATAGGGAGATGTTACATTGATATTAGAATGATTAAAATTAATAAAAATTGGCAATACGAAATGATGGTCTGAATTTGGAGCAAAGTAGAGCTCTCATCCACTGCTTTTGGGAATGTAAAATGTATAAATACTTTGGAAAACAGTTCAGCAGTTTCTTAAATATTTAGGTATATACTGATTATATACTGCTCAGTAGTTCCATTCTTAGATGTTTACCAAGAGAAATTAAACTATATATCCAAATAGAAACTTGCATAGGAATAACATGGCAGCTTTATTTTGATAATCCCAAAGTGGAACCAACCCAAATGCCCATCAACAGGTGAAAGAATAATCACATTGAAATATATCTGTAAAATGCAATACTGTTCAGTAATACATAGGAACATACTACTCATAGACATAACACGAATGAATCTCAAAAACATGCCAAGTGAAAGAAGCCAGACATACAAGAGTACATATCACATGATCCTATTTTTATAAAACTCTAGAAAAAATAAACTGAATATGTAATGACAGAAAGAAAATCAGTGGTTGCCTAGGTCATGGGGTCTTGCAAGAAGATTGTCTTGTAAGGGGTAGAGGAGAACACTTTTGGGAAAGGTATTCGTTTTATACCTTGATTGTGGTGGTGGCTATATGGGTATATACTTTCACAAAAATTCATTTAGCTGTACACTTAAAATATGATTATTGTATGTAAATTATGCATGTAAATTATTGATTTAAAATATAGGAGGGAAAAGGGGCAACAGAATGCAAATGTAAGAAAATTTACCTGTTTTTTCCCTAAGTATCAGTAACTCAGGAAAGATTCAGGGCTTAGACCTCAGACAGAATTAAATAATATATGAGGGCAACTATAAGTCCTCTGCAGAACAGAACCATCTGCTCAGTAGTTTTCCATTATGTTGCCCTCTCTCATAATTGAAATGAACTGTACATACCAGCATGACAGGCACCACTCTTCAAGATTAACCAAAAATTGCAGTGAAGGTATCTCCAGAAGAACAAGTTTGAAAGGAATGTATGGTACTAGGAAAAAGGGTCATCAACATAACACCGTACTAGCATGTTTACCAGAAAAGAGGTTTTCCAGGACAGTGGATCCTGGTCAAATATAGGTAAGCTTCAAGACAAGGAAAGAAAGTAGAGAGAAATGAGGACTATACGGATGGGAAAAGGCACGTATAGAGTTGAACTTAGGAAGCAAAATTGCCTTCGGTTAGTGGTTTAGAAGCATCTGGGTATGGGTAAGGGAGCCCAAATGATCTTGATGAAAGTGAAGGTGCATGATCTTTTTTTCTGCTTTGATATGTGATGTGTATCCAGATTTAGATTAGTGTCTGGCACATAAGAAGCACTTGATAATATTTGTTGAATGAATAAATAAATAAAGTGATAAAGATGGATGGTTATCAAAAGAGTAAATAAGGCAATGAAAATAAAATTCATTTAATAGTCAAACTCTTAGCTCAGTGTTGGGGCACATATTGTACTCAATACACTATGGCTCTAATAAGTATTATTTCATAATTATGGCTAAAATCAGCCCTGTAACAATCAAATTCTAGAATCATCAATGAATATCATGGAATATTTTTCAAAAAAGGGGAATATGTAAGGGTAATTAAAGTAGGACAGTTATAAGGAAGTCATTTGAACTATGTTTAAAATTCCTCAGTTCCCATCTGTTCACATTACATTTAAGTGCTTTAGGGGAAAAACTGTTTTGATCTGAAGTTCAGAGCTAAAACTCAAGTTAAAATATAAACTGTTCAGTATTAATTACAACAGTGAAAGAAGACAAAAGTTAGGGAACTATGTACTTGTGATTTAGTCACTCTAATAACTATAGTATGAAAGAAAGAAGATGGTTAAGGCATCTTGATAAAAAAGAGGAGGAGGGCCTTCCATAGGTGTATCACTCTTCAACCTAGTAAGCTGTGCCTCTTTTCCAGGCCCCTAGCTTCAGTGGGCTCCTGTGCTCTGGTGTGCCTTTCTCAAAATTTTCTCGGGTCTCCTGGATCTGCCAGGGGAGACAACATTGTAAGAGCAAGGCATCTCGTGTTCTGACTGGGACCCATTAGGGTGCTCCGTGACCCTCTGACATACCCTACTCCCTCTGCCTGTGGAGTCGACCAGAGCCCTTGGACTCACAGATAGGGTTATCCTGAGCCCCTGTGGTTGGAATGGTTCCAGAAGCATTGCTTAGGGAGAAGACTGATTCTTTGGTTCAATGGGGTACATCTTTCCAAGGATTGAACAAAATTGGGCCTCAAGAATGGTGCTGACATGCTGATGGGGGATGATTTAAATTGTTTATATAGACAGGGGCCCTGTTAAAAGTAGCTTTCTGTCTCTTTTCTTTTAGCCTGAGAGAAGAAAGATAAAATGTAAAATAATAAGAAAATGGTAAAGTGACAATATCTGAAAGATCTGACAGTAGTGGAATATTAGCAGTCCCTTGTAAACATGCCATGCTACAAATGGAATTCCACCAAGGTAGAGCTGAGATGTAAAACTGGTGTGACTAAAATCCAAGTAACTCGATTAAAACAACAATAGGCATTTGAAAGCCAAAGCTAGATAAAATTTAGAAGTAATTATAAAAATCTGTTCAGATTGGGGACAGAAAATACAGTGTCTCTGTAGCTCCAAAGTACAACATAATTGCTGAGCAAAAATGGCTGCACTCTAGAAAACAAACCAATGCACGTTTATAGCCAATGCCTATTGAACTAGGCATATCTAAAAGTTATTTAATGAGGCATCATGCCAGGCCTAAATGATTCCAGGGCCTTTAAATATTGTCTCTCACTTATTAGACTTGTAATAAATATTTGTAACCTAAAAGGAACTTATAATTCATTGGATTTTTTTAAGGTTTTATTTATTTTTATTTTTTCATATTGAAGTCATTTTGGCTTATAACATTGTGTAAATTTCAAGTGTACTCTTTTTATATTTCAGTTTCTGTCTAGACAGCATTGTGTTCATCACCAATAGTCCAGTTGTGGTTTTTTTTCTGTTTTATTTGCTGAGGCAGATTCTGCCTGAGCTAACATCTGCACCAGTCTTCCTCTATTTTGTATGTGGGTCACCACCACAGTATAGCTGATGAGTGGTGTAGGTCCACGCCTGGGATCCAAACCCGTGAACCTGGACCACCACAGTGGAGTGTGCCAAACTTAAACACTATGCCATGAGGCCGGCCCCACCAATAGTCTAATTTTTATCCATTACCATACATATATGCCTCTTTATCCCATTCACCCTCCCCTCACTCCCTCTTCCTCTGGTGACAACCCACTAATCTGTTCTCCTTATCTATGTGTTTGCTTATCTTCCATGTGTGAGTGAAATCACATGACATTGGTCTTTCTCTGTCTGACATTTCACTTACCATAATACCCTCAAGGTTCATCCACATTGTTGCAAATAGCACCATTTTGTCTTTTTTTATGACTGAGTACTATTCTATTGTATATATATACCACATCTTCTTTATCCATTCATCCATTGATGGGCACGTGGGTTGCTTCCTCATCTTGGCTATTGTGAATAAGGCTGCAATGAACATAGGGGTGCATATATGTCTTTGAATTATTGATTTCAATTTCTTTGGGTAAATACTCAGTAGTGAAATAGCTGGGTCATAGGGTATTTCTATTTTTAATTTTTTGAGAAATCTCCATACTGTTTTCCATAGTGGCTGCACCAGTTTGTATTCCCACCAGAAGTGTATGAGGGTTCCCTTTTCTCCACATCCTCTCCAACACTTGTTATTTCTTGTCTCGTTAATTATTGCCATTCTGACAGGTGTAGGTGATATCTCATTGTAGTTTTGATTTGCATTTCCCTAATAATTAGTGATGTTGAACATCTTTTCATATGCCTGTTGGCCATCTATATATCTTCTTCTTCTTCTTCTTCTTTTTTTTTTTTTTTGCTGAGGAAGATTGGCTCAAAGCTGACGTCAGTGCCCATCTTTCTCATTTTTTTTGTATATGAGTTGCTGTCACAGCATGGCTAGATGAGTGGTGCATAAGTCCAAGCCCAGGATCTGAACATGTGAACCCCAGGCTGCCGAAGTGGAACACATGAACTTAATTGCTATGCCACTGGGCTGGCCCCCCTGCCCATTTTTTGATGAGGTTATTTGTTGTTGAGTTGTATGAATTCTTTATATATTTTGGAAATTAACCCCTTTGTTGGATACGTGATTTGCAAATATTTTCTCCCAGTTGTTGGGTTGTATTTTCATTTTGTTGATGGTTTCCTTTCCTGTGCAGAAGCTTTTTAATCTGATGTAGTCTCGTTTGTTTATTTTTTCTTTTGTTTCCCTTGCCTGCTCCAAAATGGTATTCAAAAACATGCTGCTAATACCGATGTCAAAGAGTGCACTGTCTATATTTTCTTCTAGGAGTTTTATGGTTTCAGGTCTTATATTCAAGTCTTTAATCCATTTTGAGTTAATTTTAGTGTATGGTGTAAGATAATGGTCTAGTTTCATTCTTTTGCATGTGGCTGTCCAGTTTTACCAATACCATTTATTGAAGAGTCTTTCCTTTCTCCATTGTAAGTTTTTGGCTCCTTTGTTACAGATTAGCTGTCCACAGATGTGTGATTTTATTTCTGGGCTCTCAATTCTGTTCCATTGATTTGTGTCTGTGTTTTTCTGCCAACACCAAACTGTTTTGACTACTATAGCTTTGTAGTATAATTTGAATTCAGGGAGTATGATACCTCCAGCTTTGTTCTTTTTTCTCAGGATCGTTTTGGCTATTTGGGGTCTTTTGTTGTTCCATATAAATTTTAGGATTCTTTGCTCTATTTCCATGAAGAATGTCATTGGGATTCTGGTAAAGACTGCATTGAATCTGTAGTTTCCTTGAGGTAATATGGACATTTTAACTAGGTTTATTCTTCCAATCCATGAGCATGGAATATCTTTCCATTTTTTTATGTCTTCAATTTCTTTCAATAATGTCTTATAGTTTTCAGTGTATAGGCCCTTCACCTCCTTGGTTAAATTTATTCGTAGATATTTTATTCTTTTTGTTGCAATTGTAAATGGAATTGTATGCTTGAATTTCTCTTTTTGCTAGTTCATTGTTAGTGTATAGAAATGCAACTAATTTTTGTATGTTGATTTTGTACCTTGCAACTTTGCTGTAGCTGTTGATTATTTCTAATAGTTTTCTGATGGATTCTTTAGGGTTTTCTATATATGGAATCATGTCATCCACAAACAGTGAGAGTTTTACTTCTTCCTTTCCAATTTGGATTCCTTTTATTTCTTTTTCTTGTCTAATTGCTCTGGCCAAAACCTCAAGCACTATGTTGAATAAGAGTGGCGAGAGAAGACACCCCTGTCTTGTTCCTGTTCTCAGAGGGATGGCTTTCAGTTTTTCACCATTAAGTATGATGTTGGCTGTGGGTTTGTCATATAAGGCCTTAATTATGTTGAGGTGCTTTCCTTCTATATCCATTTTATTGAGAGTTTTTATCATAAATGGATGTTGGATCTTGTCAGATGCTTTCTCTGCATCTACTGAGATGATCATGTGATTTTTATTCTTCATTTTTTTAATGTGGTGTATCATATTTATTGATTTGAGGATATTGAACCATCCCTGCATCCCTGGAATAAATCCTTCTTGATTGTGATGTGTGATCATTTTAATGTATTGTTGTATTTGCTTTGCTAATATTTTGTTGAGGATTTTTGCATCTATGTTCATCAGTGATATTGGCCTGTAATTTTCTTTATTTGTGTTATCCTTGTCTGGTTTCGATATCAGAGTAATGTTGCCTTCGTAGAACGAGTTAGGAAGCTTTCCCTCCTCTTCAATTTTTTAGAAGAGTTTGAGAAGGGTAGGTATTAAGTCTTCTTTGAATGTTTGGTAAAATTCACTGGGGAAGCTGCCCGGTCCTGGACTTTTGCTTTTGGGGAAGTTTTTTGATCACTGTTTCAATCTCTTTGCTTGTGACCGGTCTATACAGATTCTCTATTTCTTCTTGATTCAGTTTTGGGAGGTTGTATGATTCTATGAATTTATCCATTTCTTCTAGGTTATGCAGTTTGTTGGTGTATGGCTTTTCATAGTATTCTCTTATATTGTATATAACTTATCTTTGTATTTTTGTGATATTCGTTGTAATTTCTCCCTTTCATTTCTGATTTTATTTATTCGAGTCTTTCTCTCTTTTGAGTCTGGCTAAGGGTTTGTCAATTTTGTTTATCTTCTCAAAGAACTAGTTCGTAGTTTCATTGATCTTTTCTATTGTTTTTTTAGTCTTTATTTTGTTTATTTCTGCTCTAATTTTTATTATTTACTTCCTTCTACTGACTTTAGACTTTGTTCATTTTTCTTTTTCTAGTTCTTTTAAGTAGAGGGTAAGCTTATTTGAAATTTTTCTTGTTTGTTGAGGTAGGCCTGTAGTGCTATAAATTTCCCTCTTACTACTTCTTTTGCTGCATCCCATAAGTTTTGGTATGTTGTGTTTTCATTTTCTTTTGTGTCTAGGTATTTTTTGAGTTCTTCCTTGATTTCATCACTGATCCCATTGTTGTTCAGTAGCATGTTGCTTAGTTTCCACATATTTGTAACTTTCTCAGCTTTTTTCTTGTAGTTGATTTCTAGTTTCATAGCATTGTGATCAGAAAAGATGCTTGATATGATTTCAATCTTCTTAAATTTATTGAGGTTTGCTTTGTTTCACAGCACATGGTCTATATTTGAGAATGTTCCATGTGCACTTCAGAAGAATGTGTACTCTTCTGTTTTTTGATGGAATGTTCTATATATATCTATGAAGTCCATGTGGTCTAGTGTATCGTTTAAGGCCACTGTTTCCTCATTGACTTTCTGTCTGGATGATCTATCCATTGATGTAAGTGGGTGTTAAGTTCCCCTACTGTTATTGTGTTGCTATCAATTTCTCCTTTAGGTTTGTTAATAGTTGCTTTATATACTTTGGTGCTCCTGTGTCAGGTGCATGTATCTTAATAAGTGTTATGTCTTCTTGGTGGAGTCTCCCTTTTATCATTATATACTGCCCCTCTTTGTTTCTCATTGCCTTTTTTATCTTGAAGTCTACTTTGTCTGATATAAGTATGGCAACACCTGCTTTCTTTTGTTTGCCATTAGCTTGGAGTATCATCTTCCATTCACTCTGAGTCTATGTTTGTCTTTAGAGCTGAGATGTGTTTCCTGGAGGCAGCATATTGTTGGGTTTTGGTTTTTAATCCATCAAGCCATTCTGTGTCTTTTGATTGGTGAATTCAATCCATTTACATTTAGAGTGTTTATTGATATATAAGGGCTTAATATTGCCATTTTACTTTATGTTTTCCAGTTGTTCTGTATTTACTTTATGTTTTCTGTTGTATTTCTGACTGCCATTTCAGTTTGGTGGTTTTCTGTGATGATTTTCTCATTTTCTCTTTATTTATGATTTATGGCTCTGCTCTGATTTTTTACCATGAAGTTTGTATAAAAGATCTCAGAGATGAGATAGTCCATTTTCTGATAGCCTCTTATCTCCATCAGCCTAAGCGGGTTCCATCACTTTCCTCTTCCCCCTCTATGTTTTTGTTGTCACAAATTATTCTTTTTTGTATTGTGAGTTTGTGACCAAGTTTAAGTGTTTATAGTTATTTTTGATGCTGTCTTTCCCTTTATCTTTTGTGTTACAATTAAGTGTTTGCTAACCTATTCTGATATGGAGCTGCAGTTTCGGATTTTGTTTGTCTATCTTCTTGCTCAAAGCTTTGTAAGCCTCTGCCTTTTTGTTTCAGGAAGGATGGCTTCCTTCATCATTTGTTGTAAGGCAGGTCTAGTGGCAATGAACTCCCTCAACTTTTGTTTGTCTGGGAAAGCTTTTATTTCTCTGTCATATCTGAAGGATAATTCACTGGATAGAGTATTCTTGGCTGATAGTTCTTGTCTTTCAGTATTTGGAATATATCATTCCATTCTCTCCTAGTCTATAAGGTTTCTACTGAGAAATCCACTGAAAGCCTGATTAGGGCTCCTTTATAGGTTATTTTCTTCTCTGTTGCTGCCCTTAATACTTTTTCTCTGTCATTGACTTTTGACAGGTTTAATATAATATGGCTTGGAGAAGCTCTTTTTTTCATTGATGTGATTAGGAGTTCTGTTGGCTTCATGTTCTTGCATGTTCAATTTCTTCCCCAGATTTGTGAAGTTCTCAGCTATTATTTGTTTGAATAAGCTCTCTACTCCTTTCTCCCGCTCTTCTCCCTCTAGGATACCTATAATCCTTATTTTACTTTTCCTAATGGAGTTGCATATTTCTCAAAGAATTTCTTCATTTTTTAAAAAATTTAGGTTTTCTCTCCTCCACCTGAAGCATTTCTAGGTTTCTATCTTCGAGCTCACGAATTCTCTCCTCCATTTGGTCTGCTCTATTTTTTTATGATCTCTACATTATTTTTTTATCTCATTGATTTTGTTCTTCATATCCAGAATTTCTGTTTGGTTTTTTTTTTTTTTTACAGCTTCAATCTCTTTGCTGAAGTATTTCTTCTACTGATTAATTTTATTCCTGAACTCATTGAACTGTCTTTCTGAGTTTTCCTGTAACTCACTGAGTTTCTTTGTGATAGCTATTTTGAATTATCTGTCAGTTAGATTGTAATCTTCTGTGACTTCAGGTTTGGTTCCTGGAGAGTTGTCATTTTCCCTCTGTTCTACCATGTTACTGTAGTTCTTCATGGTATTTGATAAATTGATCCCCTACCAGTACATTTATGGTAGTAATCACATTTTCTTATTTTGGTATGGGTTTGGTGTTTTGGTTCTGGTCACCTGGGTCTTGTATTCCTCCGCTGGCTCTCTACAGGCTCAGATGCTGCTGTCCCTTGCACCAGCTGAGCTGCTGGTCCTGGGTTGTCTTGGGGTCCTGGTTGAACCACTGCCAGGCATACTGGGTTCACGGGCCTTGCTGTCACTGGCAGTGGACCCGGGGACTTGTATGCAGCCCCCACCACTGGTGGAGCTGGTGTCAGGGTTACCACAACTGGAGGCTGGGTCACCAGTTCTGCTGTGATTCCTGATGCTTCTGGTCACTGATTCCACCTGCCATCACTGGGGGGGTGGGGAAGGGACCGGTTTTCTGTTCCCTCTCCTCTGCTTATAGTTGTGCCAGTTGGGCTACTCCATGTTCATGCAGGTCAGGCCACTGCCACTCAGCAGGATGTGTTTGCAAGGGCTGGGCCACCACCCCTCAGTGGGTGCTCTCACAGGCCAGGCCATCATTACTGCTCCATGGGTATTTGTGTGTGAGCCAGGCTGCCCCTGCCTCCACTCATAGTTGTGCCAACTGCTGTGTGAGGATCCATGTCCTGAATTGCTGCTGTCAGGGAGTGGGATGGGGCCACTCTCCTAGTTCCACTGCTTCTTGGGTACAGTCCATCCCACCTCAGATGTATAGCTGCATGGATCTCTCAGGCATCCTGTTGTGCTGTGCAGGGAATCCTCTGTTAGTCAATGGATGTCTGTTTGGTTCTAACTCAGAGAGGAGAGACAAAGGGAACAACTCACTCTGCCATGATGCTGACATCATTCTCATAATTTGTTGGTTTTTATATTAATCATATATTAAAGTTCTGTAAGAAGAATAAAGTAATTCAAAGTTATGTGAGACCTTTTTGGAACACGGCAAGGCATGCAAGAAGGAAGGCATTTGTACTACTCAAGGCACTACTAGCATAATGCCACAGCATTGAGAATTGACATTCTACTCCTTAAAATAAACCAGTTAAGATTTTTCAATCTTGAAAGCCTCAGTATACAAATTACATTTGTAAACAATATATGGAACACAGAATCAAAGAGAATGTGCCTTCTTCGAGGAAGAGGATACAATCTTTGAAAATATTTTCTTCTTAAAATCTTCTATGAAGTAGGTCCAAAGGAATATTTAGATTATGCATCATATACATTTATATGTGTGTGTTTCCGTTTTGGGTTGCTTTTATTTTTTGAAATATCATACTTAATCTCTGGGAATTCTGAGTAAAAAACATTTTGAGATAAAATGTCTGTTTCAGCTGTCATTTGGCACTAAGATCAGATCAAGTTCTGATTCATGTATTCTTATTTACATGTTATCAATGATTGGTGAAATAAACATTTTGTATGATTGGATATTTCCTAGAGTTCATCTTTTAGAATTGAATAGAATTATTGTAACTCATAATTCCAAATATGGAAAAAATGAAGTTTTGAGTTCTTGGCTTTAGAATTATTTCACTGATAATAAAATATGACATTTATCTAGAGCATGTGCATATCTAATTCAGTTTGGCTATAGGAACAGTTAGCATGGGGACATCTTTAATTGGGTAGGGTAGATTCTAGGTTCTCTTAAGAAACTAGATCCACTATTCAGCATAATATAAGTTGCATTTAAAACATTTTTTTAAAAAAGTTTGTTTTGCTTAGTATATTTCTCTTCTCTAGGAGATAATTTCTGAGAACTTCCGGGGAAAATATAATCTGACATTAAGCCTTGTGAGTTTAGGTGTATGTGAAAATGTGCTGGGCAGATTTAAATTCTAAGTTCATTAAAAACAATGCTAGAAAATGCACAAATTAAACAGGCTGGCCTCTCCGTAGATAACCTTTATTTTTAGGAAATGTGATATGATTGTAAACAAAGTCATATTAAAGTGATTTTTCTAAGGATAGAGAAATATGATATGTTCTCAAGCTTTGAAGGGTCCATTTTAAATATTTTTAATATATCAAGTCAAAGTATTTGGAATTAAACAGTGTCCCTTCTGTTTATTAGCAACTTTTTTTGAAACCGTTTTCAGGATGAAGGATGTTGAGACTGATGATTTAAATTGGCAATTCCATGTTGACATTTGCCTACTAGCTAAATTCCACCACCAAAACGATTCCCTGTCATATCTGCAATAAATAATAGAATTCTTACAGAAAATATTGATTAAATTAGGTTTTTTTCCTCTAACCACAAACATCACTTCAACGCACTTTGTGCATTTTTAATTTTTATTATAATTTTATGCTTTTTAAATGGGGCTTCTGCCTAGGAAGAGTTAGCTCCTGGGATATCTCTCGTTATCTCATTTGCCTCTCTCTCTGAAATCATGCATGAAACATGATCCAAAACACCCCCACTGAGACATACGAATTACCTGTCTACTTGTGGCTGGGAAAACTCTGAGGGAAATGTGCAATGAAGCTAAAACTCATGTTTTTGCCAAAAGCAAAAATTGGACAAATAACAGAAATCTAGTAGTTTATTATATAGAAATGCCTATTCAAGTATGAATTTCCTTAAACTAAATGAAACAATCTTTTCTGTTTCTATGATGCTAAGGCTTATGCAGTTAACATAGATAAATATTTAATTAGTGCTTTTTTCTTTTTTAAGTTTCTACGCCTGGTAGTAAAGCATATCTTCAGAAGGTGAAGATACTTTTTCTAATGAGTCAGGCAATGAGGATAAAACCATTCTTGCAAACCCAACTGATCTCCTACAAAGCATGTTTATTATATAGACATACTCGATAAATACACAGATAGTTTTTAAACTCTGCTTACTGCTTCTGTAATACCATTCTTTTGATAGTTGGCTACTAATTTCCATATATTCTCTTCTTTCTTATTCCAAAGATGATCTTCAGAGTCTAGTCAACAAAATATTTTGAAGGAATAAAACTCCTATCTCTCTCTTCTTGTTTTGTAAAGGAATTCTTTTCTCAAAATATATTGGAAGACAGCCTCACTATGGTTCAAGTCAAGATGAGATCAAATTTGTAGAAAATAAATTAGTGTTTTCCAAACTGGGGTGCATAAGATGATCCACTCAAATTTAGAAAAAGTAACAGAAGACATTTTCATATTTGTGTGTATTTCACCATTTTTTAATTTCTATTTTTGCGTGCATTGTATAATATTCACTCAATTTATACAATTATTGTGAAATTCATACGATTATCTTAGGAGGACAATATAGAAGCAATAACATATTAAAGTGCTCAAGGGTATGCCTCAGGAATCTGAACACTTAGGTCTAAATCCTCCCTTCATCACCTCCTAAATAAGACATTTTGGCAAAATTACTTCTCTGTGCCTTGTCTTTAAAATACAGATGAAAATAGTACCTGTCTCATGGATGATGTGATGAATTAAATGAGTTAATGCTTACAAAGTACAGAGATTACTATACAACATTTTAAGCTCTTATTAAAAATATTATTGAATACAATTTACAAATAAACAAACAGATACATTGAGAATGTATACATCTAGAAACTTAAGATAGTACACGATCAAAATTATAAATCATCTAAATATATGCAGCATTAATTGAGGGATACACAGATGCTGTGAGAATAGGTCTTAAAATACAAGCAATCATTATTTTATAATTGAGTAGAGAAGAAAACTTAAAATTCAATGTATAAAAAGGTCTTCTGATGAAAATGTTCTCCTTGCTGAAGCATGTCATAACAGAAGCATTTCAACTCCTGAGGAGGACAGACCTAGGTGTGTTTCTGACTCTGCCAACACCTCTTCATGTGATCTTGGACAAATTATTTCAGCATTCTGAAAACCACTTTTCTCATCTAATTAATTGCAATAGTAATATTATTTCATAGGATTGTTGTAAAGATTAAGCAATGTATTACATGTAGGATGTTGAGTGTACTGCTTGCCACATAATCAATGTTGAAAAAATAATCAGTTTAGTTTCCTCTTTCTCCTGACCACAGTGCCTTAAATTCCTCTATTTCTCAGATAATAGGAATTTTTACTATTGAAAATCAGGTTGCAATATCTTATTTTGAATTATTTATTAGCTAATCAATTCATCTAAAGCATCCTGAGGGCATAGAATGAGTATGTCGATAAGGTTATGTAACAGAATCAAGTAGGTAGTGTAAGTGTTTCTTGTAGGCATGCTTAGGCATGTCAGCAAAGTCTTTTCCTTACAGGGCTCCTCCACAGGTTAAGCTGTGTCTTACCTAGTCCCACTAACAATTTATGTGTTGTCCATGAGATTGCTTGGCTGACATGCTCCCTCAGCACAACTGTGACACGAACCACACCACTAACTTTATGTCCAGGCCTATTTCCAACTTCTAAGCATGAACTGGGAAGGAAGAAACTATCTTCTCATTCATAGGGACACTAAAATTGGGTCCCCTGAAGCCCTAACTATGGGCTATTCCTGTACATATTCTGGCTTTAGAAATCTCCAGACCAGGATCATGGACCAATCCCTCTATTAAAGTATATCCCTTGCCTTAAGGGACTGATGTCCACATCTTTCCCAAGAGAAAATAGACCCTATACTTGGGCACCTACAATGGTCTTTTCAGAACTGTCACTTTCTCTAATGTCTCCTACAGATAAAGGCAGAAGACACCAGAAACCAGTTTGGTTTCTCTTGAGCACAGAAGTAAGCTAGGCGTCTCATACCAAGATCTGGGCCATCTTAGAACATACAGCATGAGAATTTAATAAAATTCTTCTTAGCTGTGTACTATAAACCATAATCTTAGGGCTATTTAGCAATCTGGATGGATTATCTGTCTGTCTATTTATCTATCTATCTATCTCATACAGATAGATATCATACCTATCCATACCATATACAGAGATATCATATATATAAATATATATATACATATACACACACATACAGATTCAGGTGTACACATACCTACTTTAATGTGAAATTTATGTCATTAAGGAGCCACATAAGGGGCAGAGGGCAAAGAAAAAGAATAGAAAAATACTGAAGGATGCTGAAATAAACTACATTTCTTCCTTTTTAAAGCATATTTCTCCTATACTTGGCCCTTAATACAACAGAGAACTCAAAGGCATCAAATTTTTCATTCCTTATGAGATATTTCTTTTGGCAGAAAGATTGATGCAGTAATTCAAAAACTGATGGGTTCTAATCTGGGCGTGTTGCGTTTGAGGTGCCTCTGGGCATCTCAGTGGCAATGTGCAGTCAACAGCTGGGTCCATGGTCTGGGTTCACGGGAATATTTGCAATAGTCATCAGCACACAGGTAAACAGTGAAGCCTTAAGCAGGAATGAGATCACTAAAACAATGTGTGTGAGTGAGAAGAGGGTGGAAAACCAAAACTGAGGCACACCAACATATAAGGGATTGCACAGAGAAAAAGGAGTCTGAAGAGAAACGTAAAGGTTAGTGACTGCAATACTATGAGTTATCACAGAAACAGAAAGGACAGCCTTTTAGCAAGTAGGGAGTAGATAACAGCGTCAAGATCTCCAGATGAGTGTAAAGAACATGTCGAAACAAAAACTCGAAGATAACTGTTAATTTGGTGAAACAGAGTTTCAAAAAGTAACATTGATAGAAGCTATATGTTAATGAGTTAAGAGTAAAAAATAAGTCAAAATGTAGAGACCAAAGTGGATAGAAGTTTACAGCATTTGAGGACTTGAGTGATTTATTAAGAATTGTCTCATAAACAATCAAAAGCTTCATGGAAATATGCTTATACAGTAAAATCTTTCCACTGTCTTTAAGTTTCTTTATTTCCTACATGTTCAACCCGATTCCTTAATTTCTTATCAATGCCTTAGATAGTTTAGAACAGGTAAGTAGTCCAGCACTTTTGGGTAATGTCATTAGAAATATTGTGCAAAATATAGCATGCTTGTTGTAAAGAAAAAGGCTGGCAGTCCCATGTCACCTGATATGTGGTCAAGAACATAGCTGATATTCAAGACAAGTGCTGAGTTGATTCTGGAAGAAATGTGTTTTCAAAACCAAACCATCATATTTATTGAGGGCTGAGATTATGTATAGGTGAAGTGAGGAATATTCTGATAAACAAAGTTTTATTTGAGATGAACCAAGAGTTACACCCTATTCATAAATTGTTTTCTTTTTTTTAAATGCTATTAGGATTTTATTTTATTATTATTATTATTATTATTTTTGGTGAGGAAGATTAGCCCTGAGCTATCATCTGTTGCCAATCCTCTTTTTGCTGAGGAAGATTGGCCCTGGGCTAACATCTGTGCCCATCTTCCTCTACCTTATATGGGACACTGCCACAGCATGGCTTGACAAGTGGTGTGTCAGTGTGCACCTGGGATCCGAACCCATGAACCCTGGGCCACCCTAGTGGAGTGTGCAGACTTAACCGCTACACCACCGGGCCAGCCCCTCATAAACTATTTTCAAATCCACCTGTGAGTGGGTCATGGTTTAAATTTTAGAGATTCAATGTCCTTTAAAAAGAGACTTAAACAGAGAAGAGAGTCAAGATGGCGGCATAGGCAGACTCTGAACTCACCTCCTCCCACGGACACAGCCAATTTACAACTACTCGTGGAAAAATTACCCCTGAGACAGAACTGAAAACTGGATAAGAGGAACTCCTGCAACAACGGACAACTCTAATTGAGGTGGAAGAGGCAGAGACTCCCTTTGGGAGAGGAAAAACACCGCCTTCACAAGGCACAGCGCCTCACAGCCCCCAGGAGCAGCGCACAGGTCCGCAGCCTCCCTGGAGGAGGGGGCCCTGAGCCAGGGAGCACCCCCGCTGTGGGCATTTTGTGGACCCAGCACAATCGAGACCAGTGGCATAATATCTGATTGTGCCTGCTACTAAAACATTGGGGAGTACCCCCAGAAAAGCTGATTCACAAAGAAATTAAAACTGGCTCTTAAAGGGCACACACGCAAACTCATCCGTTTCAGAAAGCAACCTAAAATCACCAGAAAGAAAGGTGGACAGTGCTGTGGTGAAAAGAGACTCACCTAATAGGCCCTGAGTGCATCTCGGTGAGGGGTGAGACATCTCCAGGGACTGGGACATTGGCGGTGGCCATTGTTGTGGCCTGGTGTGGGCATGCTGACACAGATGCCATTGGAGTTCTCCCTGAGGCCTGCTAGCCCAGGGTCTGCCCCACTCGCTAGAGCACTGATTTAATCCAGCTCAGCCAGGGCAGGAAGCCCACCCTAGAGACTGGCCCCACCCAACAACAAGCCCTCAGGCAACTTGTGGGCCTGCATAGATTGGTGACTGGATTCTCTGCTGCCTGGCAACTGAGCCAACTTCAGCAGGGCAGGATGTGCACAAGGAGCTGCTGGAGAGTGTGGGGCAGTGGTGGAGTGTGTGGGGCTCCTGCCGTGGAGAGACTGGGTCCGCTTTCAGAGGTTGGGGCATGCACACAGGGCAGGACTGTGTTGACTGTGTGTGTGGAGCTGTGGGTGGCAGGGCTTATCAACTGCAGAAGATTTGTGCTTCTCAAAGACCCATATGGGGGGTTTGCCCCACCTTCCAAAGCCTGAAACAATTGGGTGCTCCTGTGCCTGAGACCAGCCCCACCCAGCTGAAATCCTCTGAGAGCTGACAAGAGACTTAAAGGCTGGAGGCTTATAGCAATTGTAAGGCCCTGAGCCTAACAACCTGCCACGCTAGGGGCCTACTCACTTAAAAGAAATACTGCAACACAAATGTGGTATTAGAACTTGCAGCCAACTGTGCTGGGGCTCCCCACACCTGATAAAGAGACTGAAGGGCACACAACAACTACAAACAACTGAACATTACAACAGCTGGCCAGGAGCATAACTGGGCCTCCCTGGGCACCTACAGGGAGAGCAAACAGGCCACAACAGAAGGACACACATAGCCCACATAAGGGTCACCCCTGGAACATTGAGAACTTAGGGAAGCACACTGCAGGCCTCCTAAGCCATCACTTACATAAGGTCATCTATCCAAGAGCAGGAGACGTAGCTGATCTACCTAATACGTAGACACAAGCACAGGGAAAGAGGCAAAATGAGGAGGCAAAGGAATACATTCCAAGTAAGGGAACACGACAAAACCCCAGAAAAGGAACTAAGTGAAACAGAAATGAGCAAGCTACCTGACAGAGAGTTCAAACAAAGAGTGTTAAGGATGCTCACTGATCTGGGGAGAAGAATAGATGAACTCAGTGAGAATGTCAACAAAGAAATGGAAGATATAAAAAAGAACCAATCAGAAATGAAGAATACAATACTGGAAATGAAAAATTCACTAGACGGACTCAAAAGCAGAGTAGAGGATACAGAAGAATGGATCTGTGAGCTGGACAAAAGACCAGAAGAAATTACCCAAGGTGAACAGGTAAAAAAGAAAAGAATTAAAAAGACTGAGGACAGTCTAAGGGACCTCTGGGACAACATCAAGCACACTAACATCCGTGTTATAGGTGTCCCGGAAGGAGAAGAGCAAGACAAAGGGGCAGAGAATCTATTTCAAGAAATAATAGATGAAAACATCCTTAACCTAAGGAAGGAAACAGACATCCAGGTACAGGAAGCACAGAGAGCCCCAAACAAGATAAACCCCAAGAGGCCCACACCAAGACACATCATAACCAAAATGTCCAGAATTAAAGATAAAGAGAGAATCCTAAAAGCCACAAGAGAAAGACAAGTTACATACAAAGGAAACCCCATAAGGCTATCAGCTGACTTCTCAGCAGAAACCTTACAGGCTAGAAGAGAGTGGCACGATATATTTAAAGTGCTAAAAGGAAAAAACTTACAGCCAAGAATACTCTACCCAGCAAGGTTACCATTCAAAATGGAAGGAGAGATCAAAAATTACCCAGACAAGCAAAAATTAAAAGAGTTCATCAACAAGAAACCAGTGCTACAAGAAATGTTAAAGGGACTGATTTAAGGGAAAAAGAGAAGACCAGAAATAGGAAAAATTATCTATTTTTCCTAAGAACATAATGGATACAAATGCACAAAAAAGAGGTTAGATATGATATCTAAAACATAAAAGAGGGAGGAAGGGAGTTAAAGAGTAGAGCTTTCAGACAGAGGTCAAACTAAAGAGACCATCAATTCTGTATAGAAGAAGAAAGGAAAAGAGAAAGACTACTAAAACACTGAGAAAAAAAAACTTAAAAAATGGCAGTAAGTACATACTTATCAATAGCTACTTTAAACGTCAATGGACTAAATGCTCCAATTAAAAGACATAGGGTGGCTGACTGGATAAGAAAACAAGACCCATACATATGCTGCACACAAGAGACACACTTCAGACCTAAAGACACTCACCAACTGAAAGTGAAGGGATGGAAAAAGATACTGCATGCTAATGGCAATGAAAAGAAAGCTGGGGTAGCAGTACTCATATCAGACAAGATAGACTTTAAAACAAAAACTGTAAAAAGAGACAAAGAAGGGCATTACATAACGATCAAGGGAACAATCCAACAAGAGCATATAACATTTCTAAATATCTATGCACCCAATGTAGGTGCACCTAAATATATAAAGCAATTATTAACAGACATAAAAACAGAAATAGACAGTAACACAATAATAGTAGGGGACTTTAACACTCCACTTACACCAACGGATAGATCATCCAAACAGAAGATTAATAAGGAAACATTGGCCTTAAATGACACACTAGAACAGATGGACCTAGTAGATATATACAGAGCATTCCATCCAAAAACCGAAGAATACACGTTCTTTTCAAATGCACATGGAACATTCTCCAGGATTGATCACATATTAGGCCACAAAACAAGTCTCCATAAATTTAAGAAGATTGAAATAATACCACGTATCTTTTCTGACCACAACGGTATGAAACTAGAAATCAACTATAGGAATAAAATCAGAACAGCCACAAATATGTGGAGATTAAACAAAATGCTACTGAACAATGACTGTGTCAACGAATAAATCAAAGAAGAATTCAAAAAATACCTGGAGACAAATGAAAATGAAAATACGACAAGCCAGAATTTATGGGATACAGCAAAAGCGGTTCTAAGAGGGAAGTTTATAGCAATACAGGCCTATCTCAACAAACAAGAAAAATCTCAAATAAACAATCTAACAATACACCTAAAAGAACTGGAAAAAGAAGAACAAACAAAGCCCAAAATCAGTAGAAGAAGGGAAATAATAAAAATCAGAGCAGAAATAAATGAAATAGAGACCAAAAAAACAATAGAAAAAAATTAATAAAACCAAGAGCCGGTTCTTTGAAAAAATAAACAAAATTGACAAACCTTTACCTAGACTCACCAAGAAAAAAAGACAGAAGGCACAAATAAATAAAATCAGAAATGAAAGAGGAGAAATTACAACAGACACCTCAGAAATACAAAAGATTATAAGAGAATACTATGAAAGGCTATATGCCAACCAATTTGACATTCTGGAAGAAATGGATAAATTCTTAGAATCATACAACCTTCCAAAATTGGATCAAGAAGAAATAGAGAATTTGAATAGACCAATCACCAGTAAGGAGATTGAAACAGTAATCACAAACCTCCCCAAAAATAAAAGTCCAGGACCAGACGGCTTCCCTGGTGAATTCTACCAAACATTCAAAGAAGACTTAATACCTATCCTTCTCAAACTCCTCCAAAAAATTTAGGAGGGAGGAAAGCTCCCTAACTCATTCTATGAGGCCAACATTACGCTGATACCAAAACCAGACAAGGACAACACAAAAAAAAGAACACTGTAGGCCAATATTACTGATGAACATCGATGCAAAAATCCTCAACAAAATACTAGCAAATCGCATACAACAATACATTAAAAAGATTATACATCATGATCAAGTGGGATTTATTCCATGTATGCAGGGATGGTTTAACATTCACAAATCAATCAACGTGATACACCACATTAATAAAATGAAGAATAAAAATCACATGATCATCTCAATAGATACAGAGAAAGCATTTGACAAGATACAGCATCCATTTATGATAAAAACTCTGAATAAAATGGGTATAGAATGAAAGTACCTCAACATAATAAAGACCATATTTGACAAACCCACAGCTAATATCATCCTCAATGGTGAAAAACTGAAAGCTATCCCTCTAAGAACAGGAACCAGACAAGGATGCCGACTCTCACCACTCCTATTTAACATAATACTGGAAGTCCTAGCCAGAGCAATCAGGCAAGAGAAAGAAATAAACGGGATCAAAATTGGAAAGGAAGAATTGAAACTGTCACTATTTGCAAATGACATGATTTTATATATAGAAAACCCTAAAGAATCCACCAGAAAACTTTTAGAAGTAATAACGAATATGGTAAAGTTGCAGGATACAAAATCAACATACAAAAATCAGTTGCATTTCTATACACTAACAATGAAGTAGCAGACAGAGAAATGAAGAATACCATCCCATTTACAATTGCAGCAAAAAGAATAAAATACCTAGGAATAAACTTAACCAAGAGGTGAAAGATCTGTACACAGAAAACTATAAAGCATTGCTGAAAGAAATTGAAGAAGACACAAAGAAATGGAAAGATATTCCGCGCTCTTGGGTTGGAAGAATTAACATAGTTAAGATGCCCATACTTCCTAAAGCCATCTATAGATTCAATGCAATCTCTATCAAAGTTCCAACAACATTTTTCACAGAAATAGAACAAAGAATCCTAAAATTTATATGGAACAACGAAAGACACTAAATAGCTAAAGGAATCCCAAGAAAAAAGAACAAAGCTGGAGGTATCACACTCCCTGATTTCAAAATATACTACAAAGCTATAGTAACCAAAACAGCATGGTACTGGCACAAAAACAGACACACAGATCAACAGAGTAGAATCGAAAGCCCAGAAATAAACCCACACATCTATGGACAGCTAATCTTTGACAAAGGAGCCAAGAACATACAATGGAGAAAAGAAAGTCTCTTCAACAAATGGTGTTGGGAAAATTGGATAGCCACATGCAAAAAAATGAAAGTAGACCCTTACCTTACACCATACACAAAAATTAACTCCAAATGAGTTAAAACCTTGAATGTAAGACCTGAAACTGTGAAACTTCTAGAAGAAAACATAGGCAGTATGCTCTTCGACATCGGTCTTAGCAACATATTTTCAAGCACCATGTCTGACCGGGCAAGAGAAACAATAGAAAAAATAAACAAATGCGACTACATCAAACTAAAAAGCTTCTGCAAAGCAAAGGAAACCATCAACAAAATGAAAAGACAACGAACAATTGGGAGAACATATTGCAAACCATATATCTGATAAGGGCTTAATCTCCAAAATATATAAAGAACTCATGCATCTCAACAACAAAAAAACTAATAACCCAATTAAAAAATGGGCGAAAGACCTGAACAGACATTTCTCCAAAGAAGATATACAGATGGCCAACAGACACATGAAAAGATGTTCAAAATTATTAACTATCAGGGAAATGCAAATCAAAACTACAATGAGATATCACCTCACGTCCATCAGAATGGCTATAGTTAACAAGGCAGGAAACAACATATGTTGGAGAGGATGTGGAGAGAAGGGAATTCTCATACACTGCTGGTGGGAGTGCAAACTGGTGCAGCCACTATGGAAAACAGTATGGAGATTCCTCAAAAAATCAAGGATAGGACGACCATATGGTCCAGCTATCGCACTGCTGAGTATTTATCCAAAGAACTTGAAAACACCATTGCATAAAGATACATGCACCCCTGTGTTCATTGCAGCGTTATTCACAATAGCCAAGACTTGGAAGCAACCTAAGTGCCCATCAAGGGACGAATGGATAAAGAAGATGTGGTATGTATACACAATGGAATACTACTCAGCCATAAGAAAAGATGAAATCCAGCCATTTGTGACAACATGGATGTACATTTCGGGTATTATGCAAAATGAAATAAGTCAGCGGGAGAAGGTCAAATACCGTATGATTTCCTTCATTAAGTAGTAGATAATAACAACAATAAACAAACACATAGAGACAGAGACTGGATTGGTGGTTACCAGAGGGGAAGTGGGGAGTGGGGAGGGCAAAAGGGATAATTCAGGACATGTGTGTGGTGATGGGTTGTAATTAGTATTTGGGTGGTGAACATGATGTAATCTATGCAGAAATAGAAGTATAATGACGTACACCTGAAATTTATACAATGTTATAAACCAATGTTACTGCAATAAATAAAAC
This sequence comes from Diceros bicornis minor, assembly GCF_020826845.1. Taxonomy (NCBI): domain Eukaryota; kingdom Metazoa; phylum Chordata; class Mammalia; order Perissodactyla; family Rhinocerotidae; genus Diceros; species Diceros bicornis. The sequence goes on from NC_080762.1 coordinate 38,514,411, forward strand.
AAACAAACAAAACAAACAAACAAAAAACATAGATAGAAAAAAAAGAGACTTAAATGTTTAAATATCATGTCTATGAGCGGTGGTAACATAGCAGCTCTCATTATTGGTCATTTAAAGCTTGGGTTAAATCAGTTCTTTTTCACTGTCAGTGAACTGAGAACATGGAAGAATACTCAAAGGGGAATAGAAGGCCTTAGACATCTCAGTTCCTGGATAGTGGATAGAAAAGGACACTAAGAATTAAGGACTATTCTAGAAAAAGATATGATTGCCTGCCTATGCTAAGCAGATAAGTAGTTGCTCACTTTCACCATCAAAATTTTAAGCCCATGAGGATTTAATCAATAGAACATAGTAAGTGCTATAATTGAACGTGTATCAGTAGAAGAGAAGAGAGGCACTTAACATGATATTATCTTTCTGGATTAGATAATTGCTGAGCCAAATTTTAAGAGAATTACATTGATATAAATAAAAGAAATGATATAACAAGTTGCAGACTCATAATACCATTTTAAGCATCTGTTGATTCCAAAAAAAAATGCACACACTCATTCAACTGTTCAACTTATTCAGTTATTACGATTCATCAACTATGGTCCTGGGTAGATAAATCCACGTAAGAGATGGAGATTGTGCTATTCTCGAAGATTCAGCTTCACAGAGTGAGGATTTTTTTTTCTTCAGTCTTCCTTTCTTACACGTTTTTATATTATTTCTGTCATTACCTCATTTTCTTTCATGACACTCTCAATATGTGCTGACTCATCACGTGCCCCAGACAGGTAATCTGCAAGTCTTTCTATCTGTGAGATGGTCAAGGCTTCACAAGCTCCAGGAGAAAGGTCCATTACTCCTTTGCTTGCATCAACTATGTACTTGTCACCACATCCAGACCTTTAGATCCTTGAACAGATGGCGAATGGGTCTTCAGGAGATCCTGGTGTTTGGCTGGTTTTCCAAACACTTCATTGGTCAGTCAGGAACTCATTTATACTCTCACACATTAAGATTTGTGCTTTTTAAAAATCTCTCCAGTGCTCATATGATATCCATTCCTTAAGTTACAACTATCTCAGCCCCAGTCAGTAACAGCGACCTGTATAACACAGTACTGTTGAAAACACAATTAAATTTAGCTAAAGATTAGCCCCTGTTCTGTAACACTTATCTCTTAACATTTAGGTCCCACAGCATTGAAGAAACTCTTTTTTGCAAACCAGGCAAGTGGCAGTGAAGTGCTGTTGTCCAAATCCATACCGGGACTCGCAATGTTGCCATTTAGTCATTTCTCTGACATTGGTTAGTAGTAACGCGTATACTTAAATTAGTCTACTAAAGAGAGAATAAACTCTTTGAAAGCAATTATAATTCTCATGTTTTATATTTCCTATAGTATTTACTTCAGAGTCTTTTACAAATTTGGATTAAATTACTAACAAGATTTCCAGAATTCATGTTTTTTCTAGAATTATTTTTAACATAATATCACCAAAAAGTCATATCTTTTTATTGTGAACAATTCATATATGGAATTAAAACAAAAGATAGAGGACCCCTAAGAAAGAAAGACGAAATGGACTCTGTGTGGCTAACCAGGACCTAAAAGAAAAGAGTCAGGCAGCCATGCCAGGACTGTTGTGCAGTCACGGACTCTTTTCTCAAAGAAAGAGATGGATGGCCAGAAGCCTGATACAGGTGATTCTAGAACGCCAGTATCTATAGGGGAACCAACGAATCAGACAGCTTTCAAAACAATCCCTGTGGCCTGTGTTTTTGGCCTTTATAAACTTTGCCCTCCCATACCCTACCCAGAAGGAACTTTCAACTTGTTTTGGGGGCTGTGTCTCCCCGGTTTGCAAGCTGTATGAGCAATAAAGCTTTCTTAACTAAATTCTTATATTCCAGATATTTTTGTTGACACGCATATGTTTCATTATTCAGAATATGGTTAAAAAAGAGAATCTATCTCAGAATCAGTATATTCTTAAACAAAGACTGCGTTCATAATCACAGGACCTCTGAATATCTAATACGTAAAAGGGAACTAGTTCAAAACTTCGATATTTTACATGAGATTTTACTATATGTAACAATGGGAAAATTCCAATTCCAAATGCACTTTTTGTGGAAAATCAGTGTGGATTTAACAGAGAGCGAAATCTCTGTGAAGGAATTCATGATGCAACTTTAGAAATTCACCAGCAGTAAATCACTGGAACTGGATGAGTGCTTTACGATGAGGTGTGGAGAAAATATAGTGTGAAATAGCAGAGATATTGACAAGGATATACCTTAAAAGCAATAAGCACTTGGTGATTGGAAAGTTTCCCACACTCAAAAGGAAGTCTAGAAATCTCAGCGAAATCTGAGCTTAACCTAAGAAATGCAGTAAATAATATAGCAAATAGATGATTCATTTCAAGTAATATAATTATAACACACTTCATGGGTAATTGCTTTAAGGTTTGAAACTGAGATTACTAGCCTTTTTCCGATTAAGGAACTCATATTTTCCACGTGAACCTCATGATTTAAAACATTTTATCTCCTAACTGAATATATTAAATTACTTTTAAGTTTGTTTGGTTTACGTTATTCCAAGACATTGCCAATCAAATATTTTAATCAGCATTAGAAAACCAGTGTTAACATAGCAAAAAGCAAAACATAAATAATTAAAAACATTAAAATGCAAGATACTTTAGCCTATATTGTTTTAAATATATTTCTTTCAGGCTCTTGAAATCTTGAAGCAACTTCTTGAAACATTTCTATTAACATTTCAGTCTTTTAAGTATCTGAAGATCACTAATTGAAAACAATTTACTAACACAGTTAAATTTTTTATGATTCTATCATAATCTTCCAAACTTTTAAAAAATTCTTCCAATAAAGAAAAAAGGAATCACAGTAAATATCCGTCTTTCAAAATGTTCTTGAAAACTGATTAAAAATCTCCTTTATTTTTCTGATGGGAAATTGAGACATTAATTCCTGCCTGGCTGTGTGGTAAAATACAAGTGGACACAGAACTGCCTCAGCTGATCTGGCCAGTCCTCCTTTTGTGGAACTCAGGTCACTGACCCACTAGGAGCTGGACTGTTGTTTTGATTCATTTACCTGTTGAGGTACCACTACCACCAGCAATGTATTATATTACAGAACTTTCCAGACTCTAGTATGTTGTCAAGATTTATATCTTTTAATCACCAGAACAACTCTGAAAAGTAAAAAGAGCAGTTATTTTTTTAATTTTGCTTTCAAAGAAACTGGGACTCAGTGAAGTTATCTGAATTTATTTTTTAAACCACACAATCAGGAAAAGAAAAAAGAAAAAGAAAAAAAAAAGAAGATCCTTTGATTCCTCATTAAGTTTCCAGTCCACACCACAGAGATGAATCTGCGTGCTCTACTTCATTGGTGCAAATTTTCAAGCTGGCTGACTGGGTTAAAGAAGTGGTATAAGGCTATGAAACAATTGTGTTTTTTCCCCATGAAGCAGTAATTGATGTGCTTGGTGGCTGCACCTCTGTCCTGACCCCATTATTACCATTCTCAACAGGTATGTTGATGAACTCTAATGAAATTAATACTCTCTTTTTTCTGTTAAGAAAGACGGTAGAAGAAAAAGTTCAAAAATGTGAGTAGATGTTAAAAAAAATTCTAGGATAAATTTAGTTTATCAGAGCTGGAGCAGCATCAGATTCCCATATTGTGTCTGAATTTACCAGCTCCTAAAAGTGTGAAAAAGGCTTAGAAACTTCATAGATACCTCAATGCCCATGATCCACCCACTTTAGGGTGTGATTTGAAAAGCAAATGGTGTGTTGATGGCATTAAAAAAGGTATAAAAGACATTTTAATGACAGTGTAATCAAAGATTATACACCAGCTGTCACAACCAAGGCAACCATAGTAATTGGGGGTGACCAGAAGGCTTTCCAAAATAAGCTTCTTTTAAAGATTCATTTAAAACTGTCACCAAGGGACTGTTGACATTTTAATTTTTTCTTTAGATTGGGAGTCGTTATTTTATTTCTTTTTATCTTTTCTTTGGAGAACAGTACAGCTCAATGTATTATCAGTCTGCTCTATAGTGAATGATCAGATAGATACAGAAGGAAAATATATTTGTATGGTGAATATTTTTGTTAAAATTAAGACCATTTTGAAGGCAAGCATTGAAATAATTAATTTACATATCAGTTTGCCTTAAATATCACGTAGAGATAGTTTGTACATGCATAATTAACATTTATATCATTAATTTGGTTAGTAACATTACCTGATATTCTGAGCCAATAATTCTATGCTCAAAAAGCAATTGCTAGCATTAATATCATTGTCATGTTTAATTGATAATGATGCTTCCTATTGTCCTATCTTTCAAGGGTTTTGTATAATAAATGATATGAATATACCTCATATACAAATGAATTATCATTGTCTTTTCAACATTTTTGAATCTTTTCTATTAACCTCACTGAAATTATACTATAGTAATATTTCATTACATTAGTAAAGTACTTAGTATTTTACAAAACGTTACCTACATGTTTTGCATTTGTTTCTCACAACAGCTCAAAAGCATATATAGGATAGGTATTAGCAGCCACATTTTACAGGTGTGGAAATTGAGAATGAGAAAAGTTGATTACCCTATTTAGATTACATAATGAAGAAAGAGCATATCTGAAACTTACCTTTGGGACATCATTGCCAATGCTTGGTATTGTCAGTCTGTTTTAAGCCAATTTAATATGTGAGCAGCGATATCTCATTGTGGTTTTAACTTCCATTTCTCCAAAAATTAATGAAGTCGAGTGTCTTTTCCACTGCAAATTTGCCACTAGTGAATCTTTTTTGGTGAATTGTCTGTTCAAATATTTTGCTCACTTATTTTTATTGGGTTGCTTTCTTGTTATTGAGTTTTGAGAGTTCTTTATACAGTTGGCATACAAGGCCTTTGTGAGATATGTGATTTGCAAGTATTTTCTCCCATTTTGCAGCTTATCTTTTCATTTTCTTCATAGCATCCTTCAAACAACAGAAGTTTTTAATGTTAATGAAATCCAATTTGTCGGTTTATCAGTTGTGTTTTTGGTATTGCATCTAATAAATCTTTATTTAGCCTAGGGTTACAAAGATTTTCTCCTTACTTTCTTCTACTATTTTTATAATTTACATTTTATCTTTAAGTCTACGATCCATTTTGAGTTAATTTGTGTATAAGGTGTGAGGTGTGGTTTGAAGATTTATGTGTATGGTATCCAATTATTCCAGCACCATTTGTTGAAAAAGATTGTCCTTTTTCTATTGAATTCCCTTGGCACCTCTGTCAAAAATCAAACCAGTATATTCTGTGGGTCCGTTTCTGGATTCTATTCCATTCAGTTTATCTATGTGTCTCTCCTTCCACTAAAATCACACTGTCTTAATTACTGTAATTTTATATTAAATATTAAAATCAGATAGTGTGGATTCTTCAACTTCGTTTCTCTTTATGAAAAGTATTTTAGATATTCTGATTTCTTTGTCTTTCCATATAATTTTAAAATCAGTTTATTATCATCTGCAAAAATTGTTGCTGGGATTTTCAATAGGATGGATCAATTTGAGGAGAAATGGCATCTTAATAATGTTGAGTGTTCAAATCCGTGGACACATGGATATATTTTTCCCGATTACTTAGGTCTTCCTCGAGTTCTTCCATCTGTGTTTTGTACTTTTTGGCATACAAATTCTGCACATATTTTGCTAGATTTATGCCTCTGTCAGTTTGCCTGCCTGTCTTCCTTCCTCTGTTCCTTCCTTCCTTCATCTTACATTTGAATTAGAATCAGCCTCTCTCTCGTGATAGAGCTATGAGGAAGCTGACAGGGGCCATATTTCCAGACTGACTTAGTCTGAAAGAATGAAGCTGATTTTCAGGGAAAAGCAGGAATGAGAGAGATAAGAGAAGCAAAACAGAAAGAGAGATCTCAATCTGGAGGCACACAGATCTGTGCCACTCAGCTGCAGTTTGATTTGGACTTCCATAACTTATACAGAGAAGAGCCAAGACAAAACGCTGAGCCACTCGCACTTTGCTCTTTGATTTTACATAAATAGCACTTGTTGCTGAGCCATTTTATCACTTGTTAGAAAAATTAATGGCATCCCATGGAATTGGAATCACCAGTCTGAATAGACTTTCAGAACAAGAAGCTGTCAGTTATTTCCAAGTCAGGGTTAAGATAATAACCACTGATATTTCACCTTAAGATTGTGCAGCTTTCTTAGCCGCTGAGGGCTAAGTAGCACCGAGGTACCAATCACCTCTGCTCTGGATCAATACCATCTACAGAGGAGAGTTCTGCACTGCAAAGACCCAAGAATCTAGTGTGATTATTAAGTAAGAAAAGAAACTCCTCAACATCGATTATAGCCAGGCACCTATAGTTGTAGGTATTGTAAGTATTTAATGATTATTTACTACACTCAAAATCACAACTCCCCCTTGGGACGTATGACCACACACTTGTTTCAGAGTTTGGTTGAGCAATAATAAATGCTAGTACTTTGAGTCACTCCCAGGTTATGTTACACCACCTACGCTGGCCTCACTTCAGGGATATTAGGGCCGGATCCTAAATTTTTCTATATCTTAAATCAAGTGTGACCAGGAGTAGAAAAATTACTCAAGGAAAACAAGCCCTACAAAATCCATTGTTGAGTTCTCTGTTTATAATTTATGCCTTTAATAAAGATATTATTATTAGATGTTGTTTATACTATAACTTTATCAAATTCTATGAAGCACATTTTGAATTCCAAACATCCAACAATTAAGGATTCTTTAAAAAAAGAAAGGAAAGGATGCTACAATCATATAAATACTAGGCAGTCATTGCAAGTGATGTGACTGTGGATAAATAAGACATTGTTTTTCATCTCATGTGACACAATAGGAAGAACATAGCATTGCCTAAAAATTATTCTTGTCAATAAAAAATTAAGCCTGTATCTAATCAAAACTAAAGATCTAAATATCAGTTTACAGGAAATGCAGTAGGGAGAGTAGCATGCCAAATGACACCATAGAGATGAAATCAGTCAAATCTAGAATGTAGAAAATTCTGTGATCCAAAGATCCATTTATTTTTCTACAAATAAATAAGATAATGAAATAAAGAAACATAAACTTCTAAAAGATTTAAACTGACTTGAGAAACATATCAAACAAATTCAATGTGTCAGTCTTTAGGGATCGTGATTCGAACAAGTCAATCATAAAAATACATGTTTGAGACAATTGGGGAAATAGTAAACAATGTGCATTACATAATATTAGGAGATTATTGCTAATTTTGTTAAGTGTGATTATGTTATTGGCGTTATATTTTCAGAAAGTCCTTACTATTAGAAATGTACACTGAAGTGTTTATGGATAAAATATTACATTTGAAATTTGCTTTATAATACTCCAGGAACAAATAAACTAATAAAAAATATTGGGAAGACAGTAGATGAAACAAGCATATACAAATGATGCTGCTAGTTGCTTAGGCTGGGTGTTGGGTACGTGTGGGCTTATTATACTATTCTCCCTACTTTTGTGTATTTTTGAAAATTTCTATAATAAAAAGTAGAAATGAAAAGTAATGTTTCAGAAGAGCATATAACAATGCAGGAAAATGTTGAGACTAAGCATATAAGTTAAGAAAATAGATACTCAAATTGCGTGTATGGTATAAACAAACCTATATAAAATGTAACCTTATAAAAATATGTATATGAATATGGAACTACATACATCAAAATGTTTAATGTTAATGCTTATCTCTAAGATAATTGCTTTGTGTTTTTATATATTTTAGAACTTTTAATAATTAATTTGTATAAATTGCAAAATTAGGACAAAAGTTTAAAGTTATTGACAATTATGTTAGTCAATTATCCATTTTTACTTAGGTTGGTATTTGGGGAAGCTTGTAATTCTTTGATTCACAATCTTTAAAATGGCTTAAAGTGGTCTTACCGCCATTCTCAAACTACTGGGGTAACATTCACAGCTTTACGTGTTTGTAACAAATATAATTTGTTCCAATTAATATTATAACACTCTTATTCCTTACAGTGTGGTCTATGTTCATTTCTGGCCACATGAATTAAGCTGAAGACAATAAAAGACTTTGATGTCTATGAATCCTGAGATTTGAATGTGACATTTATGTTGTTTTGTTGTTATATACTTGGCTTAGGAGTATATCACTCTCATAAAGCTTAAAGATCCCTGAATTGGGTAAATGTACAATAAACATTGAATAAGAATGTATTTTTATTGCTTTTTTTTTAGCCCTTGGTATCAGAATGTTAAATGAAACTTTTTCAGTGGTCTCAGTTTGGGCTGAGGTTCATGAGCTTAAAACAAAGGTGTGTAAGTGATCATACGTTCTAAGAGTTGCTGGGTCATTTGTGAGAATTTACTAAGAGGGCACTGGAAAACTATACCTCAGCACACCTAAAGGCATATGATGGGGTGACTGGTAGAGGAAGAGAAGGAGAGAGGATTTCTTTGCAGGAAGTTGCTTGAATGTTGTGTGTTCCCTCCCCTCCCTTCCCCTTACCACTTACAGAGTGGAGATGCTTTATGAGAGAAGAGACCAGCTCCTCCTCCCTGGCTGAATACTGGGCTGAATTACAGAAATCTTTGAGCCCCAATGCCACTGAACAAAAGAGTAGAGCATGATAAAATTCCCACCTGTTTCTGCTGTAGTTTATGGGGGTTGAATTGGTGCTTGACCCTCAACTAGAAACTCCTCCGAGAATAACATGGCTGGAGTTCCCTGAAGACAGACCAGGCAGAGAGCACTGCAGGGGGAGCTGGTTGAAATACCCCTGACAGCAAGCAGTGGTAGACATTTCCTCCAGACTAAAGTGGACACTGGGAAGGAAGTTGTGCTTGATTCATCTCTAGCTAATGTAGTGGGTTGAATAGTTTTCTCCCCACGCAAATTCATGTCATAACGTGACTTTATTTGGAATAGCATCTTAACAGAGTTATTTAGTTAAAATGAGGTCATACTGGATTAGGATGGGCCCTAAATCCAATGACTGCTGTCCTTATAAGAAGAGGAGAGGACACATAGAGTCTCATACAGAGAAGTTCATGTGAAGAGGGAAACAGAAATTGGAGTTATGCTTCCACAAACCAAGGAATGCCTAGTGCTACCACAAGCAGGATGAGGCAAGAAACCAAGGATTTCCAGGAACCATCAGAAGCTAGGAGAGAGGCATGGGATGGTTTCTTCATCAGAGCCTCCAGAAGGAACAAACCTGCTGACATCTTGATTTCAGACTCTGACCTCCTGAACTGTGAAAGAATAAATTTTGCTGTTTTAAGCCACCCAGATTACAGTAATTTGTTATGGCAGCCCCAGGAAAATAGTACAGCTAGGGTAAATAAAATTTATCATCCAGACCAGAACTTTTTTGAGAAATGGTCTCACAATAGTTTAAGCAGCCCTCAAGACTGGCCTCTGACTGCTCTCTGACCTCATCTAACTACTGTCCTCTTATTCACTCTATTACTTCAGCTACACTGCCCTCCTTGCTGCCCCATAAATCACCAAAAACTCCTCATCCTCAGTCCTTTGCACTTAGTGTTCCCTAGCCAGGCAGGCTTATTGTCCAGAAAATTGGGTGGCTGCCTCTATTACTTCCTGATGGCTTCTGACAAGTGTAACCTTATTAATGGTGCCTTTTCTGAATATCCCTCATTGAATAACAAGAGCACTAAATGCCCTTCTCTCCTGTATTCCTTTCCTCCACCATCTTGCACATATTGCTTTAAAAACCACTTATCATAATTTATATGTTTAATTGTCTATTTTTATCAAGACTGTCATTATCAGATAGATTATAAGTTTCTTGAAGGCATGAACATGGTATTTTCATATTCCAGGGACTCAAAAAATAAAGATAGTATGAATGAATTATTTGTCAAGAGATATCTCTAAGAATTATTTTAGAATAAAAAAATGCAATAAGATATGCCAACGAATTTAGTAATCTAGACAAAATTGCTTAATTTATGGAAAGCTAAAATTCCAAAATTGGACTAAGAAGAAAAATAACTCAAACAGAAATACCACTAAATAAACATAAATGGCAAACTCCTTACCCCCATATTTTAAGAAATACACATGATATCCAAAAAAGAAAAAGAAAGAACAAATAGAGGAAATTTAGCTCAATATATTTTGTATAAAATACATAAAAAGTATAAATGCATATAGGTATACTTAGTTTCAAACATGTAAAGAAAATTAGAGATATTCTCAAAGAGAAACTCATGTACCTGTCCTTTATTTCCTCACAGTAATTAAAGATCAAGCTGACAGATATCAGAAAAAATATAGTAGATGGGGATTGTACAGTTAATAGTTTGTTTTGGTGAGTACCTATAATTATTATACCCAGTAGTTACAGAATACGCTTTCTGTACCAGCATAAATGGATTGTTCTAAAACGTCACCACATATTAGATAATCAAACAAGTCTCAGCAAATTTAAATGAAAAGATATTATAAACCACCTTCCTGGACACAAACAAAATTGTTAGAAGTCAATCACAAAAAAGATAACTTTCAAAGAGCCAATAAGTGGTAACATAAAAGCACACTTTTTAAAATACACTCAGGGGAAGCAGAATTGTAGGCCTCAGTCTGTAAGGTTTTGGTGCTCTGTGGTAACTGAGGAGGAGGGTGTTGGGGGGCAGGACCAGATCTGGCTGAAATCAGAACTCTCCCTGATTGAAGAAGTTGCCATGGGTACTTTTCCAACTAAATGCTGACTTTGTGGTCACTTTGCTGTTCCTAGTCTGGTTGCCATCCCCTCCATCTGCTTCCCTCCCCTCCTGAGCTGGCCTGATACTACCCATGATGCCATTTCTTCCTCTGCATTGTGGGCAGGACAGATGCATAATACTTTGGGAAAGGCATTATGATGAGAGATTAGTATGCAGCTTTAACAACACACCTGAATGCACAACCAGAGGGGTGCCTTTCACCACTACAACCCATAGAAAGTCCTGTGAAAGCCATGAAAATGTATCATATAATTGTGTTTTGTGATGTCCAGGTGTAAAACCAGGGAATCTATTTATCATTGGGATAATTCTTAAACTCGAGATAATTCTCAAATTTCCCATAGTGTTCTCCTCTCTCCAAATATTTTTTCATGTCTCTGCAAACAGAGGAAAAAAAACTGTAGCTTTCTATGGCATTTACCAGCTACAGCAAGCATCATGGACAACCGTTAGGAGTGTTTACCATCAGCCTTATATTGGTTATACTGCAGTAACTATCTAGAGATATATTAGTAATCTCATTGTTTTTCTGATTTCTGTAATTATCTTCAAGGTCCTGCTGCAGTTACTATTATGAGTATCTATATAAAATAGACCTGGGTATTTTAGGTCACTATGCATTCCATTGGACTGTTATTAAGTGGTTTGTCAAGCCCCAGAAGAATAAAATGAACATGAGACTTTAAAATTTTTAGCTATGCCCAGTTAAGCTACCAGTGTGGAAACCCACAAGATGGTCAATGACTTATACAGCGAGAACATACTCCAACGAAGCTCTGAAAACTCAGGAACAGTCCTTACATGGCTTACTGTTACGAAGATAACATTACAAAGATAACATTCCTGGTCTTCGTAGAATATCAAAACCTCAAAGTTAAGAGAAACTTATTCTCCCATTTTCTAGTAAATTCAATCTTCATATAACGTGATTTTAAAGCTTTGTTATCTCAGCAATTGAAAAAAAGCTGTCATCAAATAACTCTCTAAATAAGCCAGATAATGTACGTAAACTTTGGTGAGGGAAGCCAGTCCATCAAGTGTTATAAACTTGTAAAATATTTCCTATATTCTAAATTCATACTCTTTCCATACTTGTACATATATTATGCTTTCAGAATAAGGCTGTTAAACAAAAAACAGGATGAAAATTTCTGAATAAATATTATTTATAATGATCTATATTAGAATATAATAAATTTACGGAAAGAAAAAGAAAGACAAAAAAACTCATGTAGACTTTTAATCAGCAGTTATGTATCTTTCCCAAAGAACTAATTAATTACTCCTACCAAGTTTTTTGAAAAAGAATACCTTTCAACTTTTTGTAAATTCTTCTAGGAAATAGGAAAAGGGAAAATACAACCCAACTCATTTTATGAAACTAATAAGCTCATTTAATTTTATTACCTACACCATGCAAGAAGAGCATTGTAAAGGGAAGTTAGAAGCCCATCTCAGAAATTAACAGTGTTGCAAAAATCCTCAACAATACATTAGTAAAACACAGCCAATATTATATCATTATATACAATTAATTTATATATGTTAAGAAGAATTTCTGTAGCTGGTCATATAGGCAAATAAGTAGGTCAAGGCAACTACAGCATGACTACCATGTAATTGCTCACTCCATGAGGCAGAAGGACCACCTTGTTTTCTGCTTGCTCTAAAGTTTGCTGCTTTATCAAAAATCACTGAGCCCTTGTCCTGCATTCCTAAATTGTGACACAAATCCACTGCCTTCTTAAGATTGTTGGGCCCCTCACATCACCCTGTGGGACTCGGGAGCAAGGGGAACAGCACAAATGTGCTATACTCATACTGCTTGCTCTGCCTTGAGAAATAAAGTTCTTTGTCTCTGACTCAAGAGTATCCTGTCTTCTACCATCATCCCTGAATAAGTAACAGGCCAGTAGGGTAAAAGCTGAGGCTCTTCAAAAATCTTGACGATGTAATTATATAAATCAAACATTATTTAATAAACTGTTTATAAATGTATATATAATCCTTAAAATAGTTATTTAAAACTAATTGATAATATTTAACAGCTATGCATGATTTAATCTTTTAGCAAGAAAGGAACTTCCTCAATGTGATAAATCCTATCTACAACATCCACACATCGTGCATCATTTGTAACATCAATTGTAATGATGTGTGTATCATTAGGAGCATTCTGATTAAAATCAGAAACAAGGCAAGCATGCCTGCTATCAGTATTTCTAGTTAATATTACAGTGGAGGTCTTAGCTAGTTAATAAGAAAGGAAAAAATAATGGAATGTGTAAGGACTGAGAAGAAGAAACAAATGATCATTATTTACAGTGATAAGACTGTTGAAACAAATATCCAAGACAATCACCAGGAACAAAATGAGCATGTGAGTTAAATTGTAACTATGAATTCAATATATGGAAATCACATTTACTTGAGTATACAAGCAAAAATAGAAAATGTAGTTAAACGTAAGAGATACTGTCTTGAATAGTAACAACAATATAAGATACGTGGTAATAAATCTAACAAAGTATACCCAAGATCTTTACAGAGAATGCTAGAAAGTACTGAAAGATACCAAAAATTCTAAATTGATGGAGATTTATACCATGGTCTTAGATAAAAAGGGGCAATAATGTAAAAGAAATAAATCAGTTCATCTAAAATTAATCTCCAAATTAATTGAAATTTTACTAAAAATTCTAAGTTTTTTAAGTAAATTTTTCAATATGATCCTAAGAAAATACGAAGAGAAATGGCCAAAAATACACTCAAGAAATCCTGAAGAAGTACGCAAGTTTGGAGGCTTTCCCGTGAAATGAAATATCAATACTGACTATGGAATAGCAATAACTAATCTCAACATGGAGTTAAAAGACTTTTTGATTAATACACAAAGGAATAGAAGATGAACGAACACCTCTATGGAATGCTGATATGTGATGGAGATGATACTTTTGAACAGTTGGGAAAGAATGGATCATCTAATAATTTTTTTTTTTAGGATATTTGGATATACATAAAAATAAATTAGATCCTTAACTCATGCTACATACAAAACGAATTCTAGGATTATATTAATTTTATCAATTCTAGGATTTGTAGATGTAAATATGACAAGTAAAACTATAAAATATCTAGAAGGAAAAAAAAGACTACCTGATGTAAGGATTTCTTAAAGCCCACAAAGTCATTATAAAACTTCAGGAAGGAACTTGCCGTTTCCAGTTCCATAGGTGAGGAGCTTGGAAGTCACCACTCTGTCTTAACAACAAGGAGGGAGCTAGATAGACTGAAAAATCAACAATTCTTCTTGGATCCCCAAGAGATGGGAAGACACAGGGCAAACCACTGCCCCCAAGATTGGAGAGTCAGATAGAGGAATTAGGCAAATACAGGGAGTCGTGGCTGACCTGAGTGAGACTCACCAGTAGCAATCACCACGGGAACCAGTGCCAGAGTAAGAATACCTGAACTGTAATTGATGAATTGCTAGAGGCTTAGTCCACTCTGAGAGTTAAAACCTCCAGGTGGACCCAGTCATATGGGGCCCCTACAGTATTGTGAGAATTACCCCCCCCCCCGCAAAGAACTCCACCAAATTCCCACAGTAAATATCAGTGAAAAATCCCCTTTGGTTTCTGGCAGGGGGAGGAGAAAAGAGATCATTTTGAAATACACCAGAGCACTCTGTTCTTCTGAACAAGACCTGCCCCCAGGAGAAACCAGTTAACCAAAACCTAACTGACTGGGGTGTTAGCAGAGCCTAACTGACATGGGAAATGAAAATTCTCAACTCTAGCTGGCTCTAACTATCCTGTCCCACTTAAATTGGGAGAAAAAAACTGAGAAATACTTGTGAAGTTCACAGTCTAAAGGCATAAGCACACTAAAAGACTGAGACCTAATCATAGGACTGTAGAATGCTTCTCTTCCCCTCACCCCTCACTATCACATTATTAACAGCCTATGTACAACAGTTCCTTTTTTCTAGTGTTATCAAACTAGGTTCATTTTGCCTGCCACCCAGAAAGCTAATCATTGAGATGACAAGATTGCAGAGAGAGAGGGTTTAATCACAGGGCAGCCATGTGAGGAAAGGGGAGAATGAGTCTCAAATCCACCTCCCCGAAAACAAGGACTCAGGCATATTTATCTGGAGGGGGCAAAGTGATCTGAAATGTGGAGATAGATGATTGGAGGTAAGGAGAGGTGAGGTAATTGATGATCTGCGTAGGCGTAGTCAAACTTTATGCCTCTTCATAGGACACATGTTCACAAAATGGCAGCGTTGGCATGACCCGAGGGTGGAGTTTTTAGCTCTTGACGTCAAAAGGTTGCTCATCAGACATCTGCGCTGGCCCAGTTGATGAGTGGGTGGTCTCAACTGGCCTGAAGTGGACAAGGGTTTCTAATTCCCGAAAAACAGCTCAAACATCCATTACTATGATGACCCAGGCTTCAGATGTTATCTATAAGAATCTAGTGGGAGTCAGCTAGCATATTGCCTAAACAGCACAGTCAAAAATGGGCAGGTAAACAGCTAAAAGCTATAGCCAGTAATTGCAAAAACAAAAAACTTTAGTCTTTAGTCCCTAGCTACTTAATCATCAATGGCCAACTTTTTGCCAGTTTCACTAGTACATCATGGCCTGCTATCAAGAAAAAATTACAAGGCCTACTAAAAGGCAAAAAACAATTTGAAGAGACAGAACAAGCATCAGAACCACATATGCAAGGATGTGGGAATCATCAAACTGAAAATTTAAAACAACTATGATTAATATGCTAAGTACTCTAATGGGTAAAGTAGACAGCATACAAGAACACATGGGCAATGTAAGCAGAGAGATAGAAATTCTAAGAAAAAAAACAAAAAGAGATGCTAGAGATAAAAAACACTGTGCAGAAATGAAGAATGCCTTTGATGAGCTTATTAGTAGACTGGACATGGCTGAGAAAAGAATCTCTGAGCTACAGGATATATCAATAGAATCCTCAAAAACTGAAAAACAAAGAGAACAAAGACTGAGAAAAAAACAGAACAGAATATACAAGGACTGTGGGACAACTGAAAAAAATGTAACATATGTGTAGTAGGAAAACCAGAAGAAGAAGAGAGACAAGAACGAAGAAACACTGAAACAATAATGACTGAGAATTTCCCCAAATTAATGTTAGACATCAAACCACAGACCCAGAGAGCTCAGAGAACATCAAGCAGGATAAATGCCAAACAAACAAACAAGAACCCATACATCTAGGCATATCATTTTTAAACTACAGAAAATCAAAGATAAGGAAAAAATTTGAAAGAGCTGGAGGAAAAAAACACCTTACCTATAGAGGAACAAAGATAAGAATTATATCTGACTTTGCCTCAGAAACCATGGGTGAAGCAAGAAGAGAGTGGAGTGAAATATTTAAAATGTTGAGAGAAAAAAATCACCAACCCAGAAGTCTTTACCTTGCCATATTATGGTTCAAAAGGAAGGAGAAATGTAAACTTTTCCAGACAAACAAAAATTGAGGGAATTTGTTGCCAGTAAATCTTCCTTGCAGGAAATGTTGTTTTTCAGAGAGAAAAAAAAAAATGTGTGTGTGTACGTATATATATATGTATGTACATATATATATAAAGAGATAGAGAGAAAAATATATATTTATGTATGGTTATATATTAATGAAATGAATGAAGGAAATGATACAAGGGACAAGAGGAAGGAATTGGCATTATTTTGTTATTACACACTACCCGTGAAGTGTTATAGTGTTATTTGAAAATGTACTTGGATTAGTTGTAAATGTATATTGCAAACTCTAGGGGAACCAGTAAAAACGTTTTAAAAAATATAGTTGACATGCTAAGAAAGGAGAGAAAATAGAATCATATAAAGTGCTCAAACAAAGCCACCAAAGGCAGAAAAAGAGTGGAAGACAAAAATAGAAACAAGAACAAGGGCAACAAAGTAGAAAACAGTAAAGGGAATGGTAAATATTAATCCAAGTATATCAATGATCATTTTGTACATCAGTGGTCTAAATGCACCAATTAAAACACAGAGATTGTCAGAGTGGATGAAAATATATGACCCAATTATATATTGTCTACAAGAAACCCATTTTAAATACAAAGACGTATTGTTTAAGAGTGAACGGATGGAGAAAAATATACCATCTAACACTAATCAAAAGAAAGCAGGAGTAGCTATATTAATTTCAGACAGAGCAGACTACAAAGTTATTAGAGATAAAGAGTTTTACATAATGATAAAGGAGTTAATTCTCCAAGAAGACATAACAATTCTTAATGTGGATATGCCTAGCAACAGAGCACCAAACTACATGAGGCAGAAACTGATAGAACTGCAAGGAGAAATAGATAAATCCATCATAGTTGGAGACTTCAACCCCTCTCTCTTGGAAGAGGACAAATCCAGCAGGCAGAAAATCAGTAAGGACATAGTTGAACTCAACGACACCATCAATCAACTGGATACAATAGACATCTATAGACTACTTTATCCAATGACAGCAGAATACACATTTTTTTCTCAAGCTCACTTGAAACATTTACCAAGATAGAGCACATTCTGGGCCGTAAAACACACCTTAACAAATTTAAAAGAATACAAATCATACAATATCTATTCTCAGACCACAATGTAACTAAACTAAAAATAAATAACAGAAAGATGACTGGAACATCCCAAAATTCTTGGAGATTAAAGAACACACTTCTAATTGACACTTGGGTCAAAGAAGAAATCTCAAAAGAAATTTAAAAATATTTCAAACTAAATGAAAATGATACGTAACTTATCAAAATTTGTGTAATGCAACAAAAGCAGTGCTTAGAGGGAAATTTATGGCTTGAATGCATATGTTAGAAAAGAAGAAAAATTTAAAATCAATAATCTAAGTTTTCACCTTAGGAAATTAGCAAAAGAAGAGAAAATAAAATACAAAGTAAGCAGAAGAAAAGAAATAAAAATTAGAACAGAAATCAATGAAATTGAAAACAAAGCAAATCAATACAGAAAATCAATGATACCAAAAGCTGGTTCTTTGAAAAGATCAATAAAATCAATGAGCTTCTAGTCAAGCTAAATAAGAAAAAAAGATAGAAGACACCATTACTAATATCAGAAATTCAAGGGGCCGGACCAGTGGCATAGCGGTTAAGTGCGTGCGTTCCACTGCGGCGGCCCAAGTGTTCGCAGGTTCGGATCCCAGGCCCGCACCAACACACCTCTTGTCAAGCCATGTTGTGGCGTCGTCCCATACAAAGTAGAGGAGGATGGACACAGATATTAGTCCAGGGCTGATCTTCCTCACAAAAAAATAAGAAAGAAATGCAAGATGTGACATCACTACAGATACCATGGAAATTAAAAGGATAATAAAAACATACAATGAACAACTCTATGCCCACAAATTTAGTAACCTAAATGAAAGGGACCAATTCCTTTAAAGACACAGTCTGCGAAAACTCACACAAGAAGAAATAGATGATCTGAAGAGACCTATATCTATTAAATAAATTGAATAACCTTTCAAATCAGAAAGCACCAGGCTCAGATGGGTTCCCTGATGTATTCTAATAAACATTTAAGGAAGAAATCATACAAATTCTCTGAATCTCCTTCAGAGAATAGACCAGGGGGGTTACTTCCTAACCATGAGGCCAGCATTACCCTAATACCAAAACCAGACAAAGACATTGTAAGAAAAGAAAACTACAAATCAATATCTCATGAACAAATATGCAAAAATCCTCAACAAATTATTAATGAATCAAATCCCAAAAAGTATAAACAGAATTAGACACCATGACCAAGTAGGATTTATCCCAGGTATTCAAGGCTGGTTCAACATTTAAAAATCAATTAATGTAATCCATCACATCAATGGACTAAAAAAGAAAAATCACATGATCATATTAATAGATGCAGAAAAAGCGTTTGACAAATTTCAAAGCCATTTATGATAAAAAATTTCAGTAAACTAAAAATAGAGAGGAACTATCTCAACTTGATAAAGACTATCTTCACAAAAGCTACAACTAACAGCATACTTAATGGTGAGAAAGTCAAAGCTTTCCCACCCAGATCAAGTAAAAGGCAAGGACATCCCCTCTTCTTTTCAACATCATACTGGAAGTTCTAGCTAATGTAATAAGACAAGAAAAGGAAATAAAAGGTGACAAATGGAGAATAAAGAAATAAAATTATCTTTGTTTGCAGATGACATGATTGTCTATGTAAAAAATCCAAAAGAATTGACCAAAAAAGTCCTGGAATGAATAAGTGATTACAGCAAGGTTAAAGGATACAAGGTTAATATACAAAATCAATTGCTTTCCTCTATGTCCAATGAACTGACAACAAACAAGTGGAATTTGAAAGGAAAACCTAATATTATTTACATTAGCACCCCCATAAAGGAAACACATAGGTATAAATCTAACAAAATACATATAAAATCTATATAAGGAAAACTATAAAGCTCTGATAAAGGAAATCAAACAACAACTAAACAAGTGATGAGATATCCCATGTTCATGGAGAAGAAGATTCAATATTATCAAGATGTCAGTTCTTATCAAATTGCTTTATAGATTCAATGCAATCTCTGTCAAAATCTCAGTAAGTTATTTTATGTCTATCAATAAACTGATTCTAACTTTTAGTTAGAGGTGCAAACAACCCAGAATACCCAACATGATGTTGAAAGAAGAGAACAAAGTTGGAGGACTGACTTTACCTGACTTCAAGACTTATTACAAAGTTACAGTAACCAAGACAATGTGTCTGTTCTTGGGAAAATAGTAGATGAATAGATCAATGGAACAGAATAGCAAGCCCAGAAATATACCCTTAAAAAACGTAGTCAAATGATCTTAGACAGAGGAGCAAAGGCAGTACAATGGAACAAAGAATAGTCTCTTCAACAAATGGTGCTGGAATAAGTGGACATCCACATATAAAAAAATAAATAGACACGCACCTTATATCCTTCACAAAAAAAAATTCAAAATGGATCATAGATCTAAATGTAAAACACAAACTATAAAACTCCTAGAAGATAATATAGCAGAAAACCAAGATGATTGTCATAGTCTGTTTGGGCTGCTATAACAAAATACCTCAAACTGGATAGCTTATACAACAAATTTATTTCTTATAATTCTGGAGGTGGGATGTCCAAGACCAGGGTGAAATCATGGTCAGGTAAGGGCTTGTTCCAGGTGGCATACTTCTCATGGTATCCTCACGTGACAGAAGGGGCTACAGGAGCTTGATGGAATTTCTTTTATAAGAGAACTAAGCCCAATCATGAGGGTTCCACCATCATGACCTAATCACCTCCCAAAAGCCCCACCTACGATAACACCACCTTTGGGGGTTAGGATTTAAATATATGAATTTTAGGAGGACACAAACATTCAGACCATAGCAATGACCTTAAGTATGATGATACCTTTTTAGATAAAATATCAAAGACACTATCCATGAAAAAATAATGTATAAGCTGGACTTCATTAAAGTGAAAAACTTCTGCTCTGTGAAAGACAATATCAAAAGAATTAGAAGACAAGCCACAGAATGGGAGAAAATACCTGCAAAAGACATGTCTGATAAAGGACTATTATCTAAAATATATGAAGAACTTTTAAAACTCAACAATAAGAAAACAAACAACTCTATTAAAAAATAGAGCAAAGACCTTTACAGATGCCTGACCAAAGAAGATATACAGATTCAAATAAGCCCATGAAAAGGTGCTTCAAATCATGTCATCAAGGAAATGCAAATTAAAACAACGAGATGCCACTACAAACCTATTAGAATGGCCAAAATCTGGAACATGGACAACACCAAATTATGGCAAGGATGTGGAACAACAGGAACTCTCATACATTGCAGGTGGGAATGCAAATGGTACAGCCACTTTGGAAGACAATTTGGTAGTTTCTTACAAAACTAATCATACTCTTGTCATACAGTCCAGCAATCCTACTCCTTGGTATTTATTTACCCCAAGGAGTTGAAAACATATGTCCATACAAAAACCTATCCTTGATGTTTATAGCAGCTTTATTTATAATTGCCAAAAATTGGAAGCAACTAAGATGCTCTTCAGTGGATGAACAGATAAATAAACTGTTGTACCTCCAGAGAATGGAATATTATTCAGCACTAAAAAGAAATGAGCTATTAAGCCATTATAAGACATAGAAGAACCTTGAATGTGGATGACTAAGTACAAGAAACCAATCAGAAAAGGCTACACACTGTATGAATCCAACTACACAACATTCCAGAAAAGGCAAAACTATGCAGGCAGTAAAAAGATCTGTGGTTACCAGGGAAGAGGGGTGGTGGGTGGGGATGAATAGACAGAGAATAGAAGATTTTTAGGGCAGTGAAAAACCCTGCATGATGTTATAATGATAAATATATATCATATACATTTGTCCAAACCCGTAGAATCTACAACACCAAGAGTGAACCCTAAGGTAAACTATAGACTGTGGATGATTATGATGTGTCAGTGTAGTTTCATTTTTGGTAAAAAAATGTACATTCTGGTGAGTGATGTTCATAAAGGTGGAGGCTATGCATATGTGGGGGCTGGGGGTATTTGGGAAATCTCTGTACCTTCCTCTCAATTTTGTTGTAAACCTAAAACTCCTCTAAAAAAAGGAAGTATTAAAACAAAAACAAATACAAAACAACACAAAATCATGTTGTACATCTTAAATATATTCAATTGTTACTTGTTAATTATACTTAATAAAGCTGGAAAAAATATAAAAAACAAAGTTTAATGTCAATAAGTTTGATTACATGAAAATAAAATAAATTTCATCAAAAGACAATTGAAGAACTAGTAAACCTCTGGGTAGATATATTTTCTCTTATAAGTTCTTTAATTTATGTATGATTGTCTAAAGGAAAGGAAAAATTGGGCCAGCCCAGGTGGGCTAGTGGTTAAGTTTGGTGTGCTCTGCTTCAGCAGCCTGGGTACAGTTCCCAGACATGGACATTCACCCCTAGTCTGTCAGTGGCCATGCTGTGGTGGTAGCTTACTTACAAAAAAGAGGAAGATTGGCAGCGGATGTTAGCTCAGAGAGAAACTTCCTCAGCAAAAAAATAAAAAAAGAAAAATTAAAATATTGTCTGATGTGTTTCAACATATATAGATATATACCTTTGACAATTACAATAGAAAAGGGGGAGGGAAAAGAGATAAAATGATGGTAAGTTTTCTACATTGCCTTGAAAAGGTAAACTATTAATTCTAATTAATTTCACAGTTGAATTAATAAAAAATAAACATCTAAATTCTGACATTAGTAATATACACAGTAATTGCTACAGCATACACATGAACACTTGCACATGCATGAAACCTGAAATATAATGATTTTGGTAGGGTAGAAGAAAAGACATAGAAAAATATATAGCGACAAACAGTAAGCAAAAGAAATCTATATATTTTTTTCTTTTTTTGTGTGCGTGAGGAAGATCAGCTAACATCCATACCAATCCTCCTCTTTTGTTTTGCTGAGGAAGACTGGCCTTAAGCTAACATCCATGCCCATCTTCCTCCACTTTATGTGGGATGCCGCCTCAGCATGGCTTGACAAGCGGTGCGTCGGTGCACGCCCAGGATCCAGACCCGGGCTGCCAGCAGTGGAGCTCACGCACTTAACTGTTACGCCACGGGGCCGGCCCAGAAATCTATATTGACTAAAATGCTTGTATCCAAAAACATAGCTTCAAAATACATAAAGCAAAAATTGACAAAACCAAAAGGAAAATGGACAAATCTACAATTATAGTTGGAGAGTTGCAGACTTCAACACAAGTACACAGAAAAACACTAAGTGTTTAGAAGTATAGATTAACATCTTTTACCAACTGCATATAGTTCACATTATAGAGCATTCACCAAAAAAACAGAATATGCATTCTTTTCAAGCACACATGGAATATTCACCAAAATTAAACATCTCACAGTTATAAAACAAAGTCAAATCTAAAATACTTGGAATTACACAAAGTTTGTTATCAACGATAGTGAATCTAACTAGAAATCAATAACAGAAGGAATGCTTTTACTTCTCTTTGGAGAACAATTTGGAAATAATTATGCTATAGTAACACGCTTTACTACCAAGTAATACCATTTCTTGTCATATACTTTAGAGAAACGTGTTCACATTCTCACAAAGGGACATTGACAAAAATTATTCCAATATTGTTGTTTGTCACAGCAAACCGTATGAAACAACTTAAAGATCTCTCAGTTAGTCAGACAATCCATCAAGCAATAGTACATGAAAGAGAATGTAACATAGCATTGAAAGTGAACAATGGAGAGCTACATATATTAATAGAGATTTGTTTCTCAAGCAAAACGTTGAGCTAATAAAACATGTGGAGAAATAGATAAATACAACTCTACATTTAAGGCTTAGTCAGACATGCAAAATGCATACTCATCTGTTAAAGATATAAGATATTAAATGAGAAAATGAACCCTAAACTGAAGACAGAAGTTATGTCTTGGTGTAGGGCAGAGGCAACAGATGAGATTGTGGGGAGAGGATACATAGAGCACTTTGATTAGATTTTAAGGTTTTCTTTCCCAATTTCAATCATGGATAAATGAGTGCTTGGTACCATTTTCTCATATGTAATAATATCATGTAGTTACAGGACTGAAATATTTCACATTTAATTTTTAAAATATAATCCATAGATTCATAATTAAAGGTCCTTGTTTTATTTTAAAAAATGGTGACTTGATCCCTACTTGTAAATTTTAGATTTAAATGTTTTGGATAAAAAAATACAGAAGACTAGCAAAAATTAAGAGGATTTGGAATACCGGCTCTGTGATACCAGGAATTGGTGAAGTTGTAGAGAGAGAAGAATGTTTGCGTATTGGTCTGGAGGGAATATACTCATTCATCCATTTTGGAAAAAAATCTGGTGGTTCTTAGTGAAAGTAGTGTGCAATGCCATCTGACCTAGCAAATACATTTCTGAATATTTTACCCAGAAAATTCCATTACATATCTATCAGACCTGCAGGGTTGCCGGTTATAATACAGGACTCCCAGTTAAATTTGAATTCTGAATAAACAACAAGAATATATTTCTAGCATAGGTACCTCCAAATTTTGCATGGGACATGCTTACACTACAATTTTATTTGTTGTTTATCTAAAATTCAAATTTAACTGGGAGTGTTATGTTTTTTTATTTGCTAATTTTGGCAACCCTAACAAGGGTCCATGTACCTATTTAGTCAGCAGTGAGTTCACAGCAATATAATTTTTATTCTCTAGACCAGTGGTTTGCAAAGTCTGGTATTTGAAGTAGCAACAGCAGCAGCATCACCTAAGAACTTGTGAGAAGTGCAAATTCTCAGGCCTCATTCCAGTCCTACTGACTCAGAAACTCTGGGCCTTGTGCCAGGCAGTTTTTATTTTTGCTAGTCCTCTAACGCTTACTAAGGTTTGAGAAACACTGCTCTACGCAAACAGAGAAGTAAAATGTTTGAGACGTCGTTATCCCTTACCTGGGTTACTGTCATAACCGCCCATTACATCCCTCCTTGCTCTGTTCCAATCCACACTGGATAGAACAGCTAGAGTGTTGTTTTAAAGATTCTATCTGATGGTTACTCATGGGTACAAAGTCCTTTATGGCATCATATTGTCACTATAATAAAATTTAGATCTCCTTTACACTCGCAGAACTTTCTTCAGTCTAGCTGTCTGCCTCATCTTGAATCACTGTCGGTTTTTTTAGGCTCTGATGTTTCGGTTTTTGATTCCTTCAGGTACTGAGCTCTTGAATTTCAATGCTCTCATCAACCAATACAAAGACATAGTTCTCTCTGCCTGGAATGGTTTCTCTTCCACCTCGTTTCTGTTTTGCCTTGCTAACTCCAACGTGTACTTCAATTTTAGCTTATATACCTTAACTACCTTTGCTTTACCTTAACTATTATGCTTTAACTACCTCAGGGAGACCTTCTCCCGGTCCCTAAAACTCTATAATTGTACACTTTGGAAGGTAATCACTACGTACAGCTCATATTTGAGTGCCCGCCTCCTTGAGGACAGAGTACATAAATTATTCGGAAATCTTCTGCGTGAGAGATCTCTCTATTCTGAATGAACGAATGACTTTATTTGTATCGGTGTAGACTCATGGAAATACACTTTATACTTTGGTTTATAATCCAATACTACTTTATTTTATTGCTCAAATTGTTCCATGTTTAGCCATTGGGAGCTCTTTCGTTTCGCTCCTATGTTTCTTTGACATATCCCATTTGTGTGTGTGGTTGTCTATGACAGAGAGAAATCCAGAGAAATAGAGAGAAGGAGACAGAGAGAACTTCCTTAATTTGGGTTACTACAAGATACTCCAAGATCATCTTGTATGTTTCTTACCCCCGTCCTGGAATGAGCCATTTGCCCAAGAATCCGTTGTTCTTCCAAAGAATAGTATTAGAAACTAAGATCTGGCTGCTAAGTATGCTTGTTGCTACAAGGATGTCATTGCTGCTAGGCCCTCTCAGCAAGGAAATACATACATGCATAGTAACCTGTGTGTATTTGCATATCTATAAATATTTCTGTATATAATCATCAATATCTGTATTAAGGTAAACATGCATTCAGACTGATGTCTCCACATAATCCACTACCACATGGGTTATTCTAGCCTCCTCCCCTTGCCTACGTGTAACTTCTCACTCCAACTGTGAGAAACCTGGCTCCAACTATCCACATCCCTTTACTTAATTGTTCAATTGCTGTATACATGTACAGTGGTTTCAGAAATGTTAACTTTTACCCATATGGAAATCAACCTTATCACTTAGTGCAGTGCTTGTGTACAGGTTTTGTGTCTTTTTTTTGCCTTTAGTTTCAAAGACTCCACTTATTTCCAAAGTTACTAAAGTCAGCACATTTCACCCCACTCTGTCTCAGAATGTTTTAAAACAGGAGTAATCTGGTTGAGTTAACAATAGACGATGCCTCAAATTTATTCTCAATTATCTCTGTCTAAACCTACATAAGGATTTGTAATGGAAACAAGAATATATTCAACACATTATTATTATTTGATTTTTATATGTGTTACTTTTGACCAGGAACCTTGAAGCTGGACAGATTGGCTTCCTAAAACCATAATTAAAGTTATAAGCCCTTTTTAAATTCAAAGACAAGTATACAGATAGATCACTTCAGCATCCCCAAACTGATTAATATCAAAAATATTTTCACTCAATAGACTTGAAAACATTAGACACTTTTCTAAGTAATTTATATAAAAATCAAATGACATTGACTTTTTTATTGAAACCACCTGAAAGATGTACAGTGAATGAAACAATAATTCTTCTCTGAACAATATAATTGCAAAAGTGGGGACACCTGACATTTTTTTACTACTAGATATAGCAAACAACTTGTAAAGAAAAAAGAAAAAATCCCTGTTTTTTTCTTTTATCTGGTTAAAAGGTTTTGTTTGTAACATAAATAGACAATATGTATACAAATGTTTAATATTACCTTCTTCTCTTTATTTTATTAGTAACATGTTGCAGAGATTTGTTTTGGAGAAAGATAGATGCACTAACATATAACTTCGTCTTGATTATCAACTTTTATGTTTACCTAACATAATAATTACACAAATTTTTATATAAAGAGAAATAACTAGCATTGCATTTAACATTAATTATTAAAAGAGGTAGAATATTTTGGTGGATAAAATGATGAAATTGATCCATAAATGTCTCATTATTTAACTTTGAATCAGCTTCTAAAGCTTGTCAAGCATCTACGTATAAGAAACAAAGATAATACTCCTGACTTCATGGGAATTTTATGAGGATTAGTGAATAATGTGTGCAAAGCTTTCTTCATTGTCTAGATTTAGTCACATAATTAAATACAAAATATCATTGTCAAAAGATATACAGAGAATATTCAGAAAGTGCAGAGATAGATTAAAAAAAGACAGTGACATACTATGTTCCAAATTATTACTTAATCCCACCTCTCTCTACAAAGTATAATTTTGAGAGACTGGATGCTGTAGCTACTTATTAATTTGTCTACTGGCCACAATATTACTAACACTTTCAACATGTATAAATCTTAAAGTTTTTTTCTGAAATAATAGGCATTAGCCTGCAGACACATAACAGAAAGAACTTATGAAGACACAATAGCTTCTTTGAATTGGTGATTCCATGCTTAAGCAGACCTCACTAATGTTTTCTAAAAAACAAAACAAAACTATATAGCACGTTCTTTATTCCATACAAACCTGTATACTCTGTTATTCGGGGGCTAAGAACAACAAAAACAAAACATTTGACTTGGAGGTCTGACAACATCTTCACTAGTTTATGGTAAGTGTAATTTTTGTCTTTCTTTTCCAAAAATGCTCTCATGTTGTAAGCAAAGTGAACAGTAGATGCATAATAATTTTTAAAACGTATACATGTATAAGAAAGAAATCTCAAATACTGGTAGAAGACTGTGCAGACACATGAGTATGAAGCATATCTATTTGCTCACTGTTTAAATGGCTACTGTGTTAGCTATGAAAATAAGATCATTAAAACAGTAATTAGAAGCTGCTAGGCATATGCATATCATCTGTTTAAGTCAGGAACAGTATCACATGCTGTGTAGAGCAGTACATAGGTATAATTTGTTTAGCTTTTCCCTCAAATAGCCCACTGGCACCTACCACATGCAGGTTTTAGTTTAGATGCACTAATTGTCTGATCCATTATACTGAAATTCATGGTCTTATTTGAAGAGATGATGAGAAATCATTATTTAAAGGATTTCAAAGTGATGGTAATTGTGTAAAATAATCATTAGAGTCCATGTTTTGACAAGCATATCCTTTTCATCATTACTAACAT
This sequence comes from Diceros bicornis minor, assembly GCF_020826845.1. Classification (NCBI taxonomy): domain Eukaryota; kingdom Metazoa; phylum Chordata; class Mammalia; order Perissodactyla; family Rhinocerotidae; genus Diceros; species Diceros bicornis. Next base: position 38,542,246 of record NC_080762.1, read on the forward strand.
CTATTTATTTCCTTGGGTTTATTTTTCTTTGTCAGTAGATATGTTAATTTTATTCAAGGAGGAAACTAAATCCTTTGTCCAAGGTTTTTCCGAAATTCAAATTCAGTACTATTGATGTGTCTTTGTAGCTTTACTGTGATATTTTTTTCAGAATATGAGCAGAATATTAAAATAGACCTTTTAATATTTGTGGCTCTTAATTTTAAATTGGGATCTAGTGTCCTATTTTTAAAAAATTGTTGGTATGGTGATATTCTACACAGGCAATAGCTTAAGAGGCAAAATAATTCCTAAAATATCATATTAGAAATAGTGACAATAAGATATATGAGGAAAGTAGCATAGTCAAAATCATCAAACTGGAAAACTCACAAGAAATTGTGTGGGTGCAGAGCCAAAGAAATACAGCTTCATTGTAATTTTTATCATCAGAATAAAATATTTATTAAGAACGTAATATTGGTATGAAAATAACAAGAATGCTATTTGTCGAGAAGGTATGTCAGAAATGTTCAGATTTTGATAAGGTAAATCAATTTTTTTGACCACATCATATTCTAGTAATTTTTGAAAGTGATCACAGAAAGATCAGTTATAAAGCCAATATGAAAAAAATACTGATGGTGTGAGACCTACTTTCCTATTGTGTCAGACAGTTATGCAAATAAACAAGAAACAAAACCTAGATATTGCCAAAATCGTGTATACTTAAAAATGAGTAACATGGAAATGAGAAAACACATTCTTAAGAGAGAGAATTCTTAAGAAAATAGTATAGGAGAGAAAAAAGTAATAATGCGGAACTTGAAGTGACCAATTCCACATTCCTATCCAGTATTTTATATTCACTACAGTGAAAGCATGGTGGTACAGCGGGAGGGAGACTATGATGGAGGGCGAGGGACTTTTCTAAAAGAGCCTTTTTATAAAATTTTCAGGTGACTCAACTTGAAGTAAGTTAAATCTCACCATTTGATCCTCAAAAACTAGTACAATTTTAGCCTGGACCTTGTCATGCAGTTTGTATTTCCAAGCATGTTCACATTCACTACTGACATGAAGAGGATATACAGAGGAACCCATGTACTCAATGTCCCACAGAGATTTCAGGACAGGTTTCTTTCAGGCCAAGGAATTGATCCTAATTATTTGATATCTATTTGACTACAAAGAAATTAAGTTGTTCTAAGAAATTCAAGCAATCTGGAGTCAGAGGACAAAGGTCTTAGATCAACCTTTAATAATCATAGAGAAATTTACAAAATCTCTCAAAGAATGAGTTTCCTTATTTGCAGAATGGGGACAGTAAGAATATTTTTCTCACCAAGTTGTAGTCACACTCAAATGAAAAATTAGTATGTGAAAGTGTTTGATAAACTATTAGTGAAGTACAGTTGATATTTCCTTAGTTATATTTAATAACATGAACTTGAAACTTGCAGGTTAGGCTACAACAAAATGATAGCCAAAGAAAAGTTACCCAGGGTTCCTCTAGAGAAATTTGGTGTGAGTTTGGTGGTCTGAAGAGAGCATTAAATATGTCCATATTGTTATTAAAGAAGAAAAGGTCTAGGGCTATCTTTCCATCAGTTCTCTAAATATTCCTGAAGACATGTGCATAGTCACCAGAAATTTTGAGCTCTCAAGTACACAACAAAATGAGTCCTATCAATATAGTAGCAACTCTAACTTTGGTTTCTAGTTTCTACATTTTTCCCCCAAAAGCAAGAGGGCTTTATGAGAAATCCACAGTCAGCTAGCGGCATGTTTCCCATGCATTAGCTCTCTCCGGTAATCGATGTCCCTGCATGCTGCCAGTACATAAAGGAATGCTTTTTTAAAAATACCAATCATGTATTGAAATAACTTAAATGGTTATATCTTATTTTGGCCACGTTTGCTTAGACTTTATGTTGCTCATTACTAGAACAATAAGTTAAATTTCTTCTTCCTAATGAAATTTGGAATTTGCGCCTCTTTCTCTCAAACAAAAATCAATAATCCTCATAATAAAAGATGTTCCAATAATTTGCCCAAAGAGTCTTCAGCTAGTAAGTAATAACTTAATTTCTGTATAGCTCGGGGGGGTAGGGTTGCAAAGGGAGTGTGAGAAGTTCATTATTATCCAGCAAAAAGAAGGGAGCCTACTAAGAAGAAAGCAGCATCTTCCCTAGTGGAATTTCTCTTGGACGACATGATTTGCATGAAGGGCGCCACATCAAACACAGTGGGTGCCCTTTTTCAAATATTAATGTGAAGCTTGTTTTAAGTTCTCTCTTGACTCTGTGCCACCTTGTATCAAAGGGACTTAAAAGTAGGACTTGGGGGTGGGGGAGAACTTTTCCAACGGTTTTAACACTTAGTGGAATTCTTTCTGCATTTGATCAGCGTGCCTCAAATTCGTAATAATTTGACATATATGCACATTTTTCTAGGAAGCCTATTTTCATGATGATCAATCTTCTTATGTTTTGTTGCTATGTGGATTGTTTAAATGTTCTAAACTGAAAGGATTTAAGAGATGGATAAGTAAATGGCACACAGAAGCAATAAATGCAGACACTGATAGTTCCTTGAATTTATTGTGGACAGAGGATTGCTAGTTGCTGTTATTTTAAATGAAAATTCTCAGCTATTTAAGTAGAGGCTTTTAATCTCCTTCCTTCTGGCATGATTAAAACAAATCAAATTTGGGAACTAGTATGGTGATGAGTCTGTCTGGGTGCAGATGTGCATAAAATAGGGTGTAGGTCATGGAATGAGATTGTTAAATTGATCCACTGTGAGTAAATCTAGATTCGTCTCTGTCTGTCTATGTGGGTCAAACAGTAATTTGATCTTGCTATTGCTTGTTAAATAATTTAGTGCTGCAGCAGGATAGTTCACGTTCAGACATGTTTTTGGTTATTAATTTTAAGAATTAAAATTTGAAATATTTATAGCTTCATGTCAATTTATGCCTATTTCTTAAAACACAAGATTGATATGAGATTCAAATTGGGAAAATACATCTTGAAATTTAAAATCCACGTAAGAGACTTGTTAGTTCAGGAAGAAGATAATTTTATGAGAAAATTTTATTTATTAATAGTGATCGACATATTATTAGTTGTATGTTCTTAATTGCTCTCCACCACAAGATGTTATCCCTCCTATTTTGCTCTGCTTTCTTTCTTCACCTTCCTCCAAACAAAGTTAAATTAGCTGAAAAAATCATCAGCACGGTCATGGGCCACATAACAACAGTTCGGTCAATGATGGACCGCATATATGATGGTGGTCCCATAAGATTATAATGGAGCTGAAAATCCCTATCACCTAGTGATGTCATATTCATCATAACATTGTAGCACAACACATTACTTACATGTTTGTGGTAATATTGATATAAACAACCTTACTGTAGTGCCAGTTGTATAAGAGTATAGCACATACAATTAAGTAGAGTACATAATACTTGATAACAAAGGACTGTGTTACTGGTTTATGTATTAACTATACTATACTTTTAATCATTATTTTAGGGTATACTCTTTCTACTTATAAAAAAAGTTTACTGTAAAACAGTATGCCGTGTTAGTCATATATCTCATGTTTACCTCATCTCTTGATCACATCATTTTCTTTTGTGCTTGATTTAATCTCATGTTTTGTTTGTTATGGCCCCTAAGCATACAAAATCCACTGCTAATATTTCCAGTAAGAGTCCATGCTGAGTGATTGACCTGGAAACAAAATAAAAGTGATTAAGGACTACAAAGGTCAAAAATCAGTGATGGTTATTGCTCACCAGTCTGGCATGTCCCATTCCGCCATAACTATGCTCTTGAAGAACAGGAACAAAGTGACAGAATTTGTTAAAGGATTTGCTTCATCAAAGGCAATGAGACTAACAAAAATTTAAGAGCCAATATCAGACATGGAGAAACTTCTAGTGACCTGGATTGAAACCAAACACAGAAGCATGTCCCTCTCAGCATCGTGATGATCATGGCCAAAGTTAAAAGTTTGTTTGTGATGTGGAAAGAGAAGGCTGGACCTGACTGTGATGTTAAATTTACTACTAGCTCTGGGTGGCTTAAACAATTCAAGAATTGTTCTTCGTTACATGTGAAATGTGAAAGTGAGTGGTGAGTCTGCAAGTGTTAATGTGAAGGCAGCTGAAGAATTTTTGGAAACTCTAGATAAGCTGACTTTGTAGGAAAATTACTTGCTAGAGCAAATATTCAATATGGATGGAAACTCTCTATTCTGGAAATGGATGCCTGAAAGGATTTACATCCCTAAAGAGGCCAAGTCAAAGCCAGGTTTCAAGGCTTTTAGTGACAAGATAACAGTCTTGCATAGGGCAATGTTGCAGGCTACAAATTGAAACCATTTGTGATCTGGCACAGTGAGAACCCCAGGACCTTCAAGCATATCAATAAGGGCACACTGCCAGTTTACTACAGGAGCAATAAGAAGTCATGGATGGCCCAGTTCCTATTCCAAGATGCCCTCCTCAATTACTATGCCAGTGAAATGGAGAAGTATTGTTTGGAGAATAACATACCTTTCAAGATTTTGCTTATTTTTGCTAATACTCCCAGACATCCTCTTTTTATTGATGATCTTCATCCCCATATCAAGGCAGTGTTTCTCTCTCCAAACACCACCTCTTTGATCCAACCAATGGATCAAAGAGTTATAGCAGATTGTAGGCCTACTACTACCTGAGGAGGACCTTTGTCCAGACCATTGCTGCAATTGAGGAAGACACTGAGAAGACACTGAGGCAATTCTGGAAGGATTACACACATCCATGACTGCATCAAGAACCTTGCTTTGGCTTGGGGTGATGTCACCAAGGAATGCATGTATGGCATCTGGAAGAAGACACACAAGAAGTTCATCCATGACTTTAGAGGATTTACCAAGGATGAGGAGGTTGCAAAACTCAGCTAGGCTGTGGTTGAGACAGCAAATAACTTTAACATGGATGTGGGTAAGCATGACATTGAGGAGCTCCTAGAAGTGGTTCTGGAGGAATTGATTAAGGAGGAGTTGTTGAAACTGGAACAGGAACACATAGCTGAAGAAGAGGCAAGAGAAAAAGGAAACTGCAGGAGAAGAAACAGAAGAAGAACCCCTAAGAAAATTCACAAGGAAGGGTTTAGCAGAAGATTTGCAGACCTCAACAAGCTTATTAAAAAGTTTGAAAACCTGGACCCTAACACCAAAAGATTTTCATTAATAGAGAGGAATGTTTATGGTGCATTATGTGCTTACGAGCAAATTTATGATGAAAAAAAGAAACAAACCAAGCAAACTACAATGGACATATCTCTGAGAAGAGTGACATCTCCTTGAGAAGAGCCTCAGGTAGGTCATCTGGGAGATATTACAGAAGAAGGCGTTGTTACCATAGGAGATGACAGTCCATAGGTGTTATTGCCCCTGAAGACCTTCCAGTGGGACAAGATGTGGAGGTGGAAGACAGTGATACTGATGACCCTGACCCTGTGCAGGCCTAGGCTACTGTGTGTGTTTGTGTCTTCATTTTTAACAAAAAAATTCAAAAAGAAAAAAAAATAAAAAAACAAAAAATTTTAAAAGTAGCAAAAAAGCCTATAGAATCAGGACTATAAAGAAATAATACTTTTGTCCAGCTGTACATGTTTGTGTTTTAAGCTGTGTTATTACAAAAGAGTGAAAAAGTTAAAAAAAAATTAAAAATTTTATAATGTAAAAAGTTACAGTAAGCTAGGGTTAATTTATTACTGAAGAAAGTTTTTTTTTTTTAATAAATTTAGTGTAGCCCAAGTGTCCAGTGTTTATAAAGTCTACGGTAGTATACAATAATGTCCAAGGCCTTCACATTCACTCACCACTCACTCATTGACTCACCCAGAGCAACTTCTAGTCCCGCAAGCTCCCTTCATGTAAGTGCCCTATACAGGTGTACCATTTTTTATCTTTTATACCATATTTTTACTGTACTTTTTCTGCTTTAATATACGTGTAGATATACAAATACTTACCAATATGCTACAATTGCCTATAGTATTCAGTACAGTAACATGCTGTACGAGTTTGTAGGCTAGAAACAATAGGCTGTTCTATATAGTCTTGGTGTGTAGTAGACTATACCATCTATGTTTGTGTAAGAACACTCTATGATATTTGCACAACAACCAAATCGCCTAAGGATGCATTTCTTGAAATGTATCCCCATCGTTAAGTGACACAAGACTGCATTGCTAGGACAAATAAAACACAAATGGTAAACAAAGCTGGTTTCAGCTTTTATTCAGTAATAATAGGTAACACTTGAGTACATATTCTAGGGATTCTGACAGTGATCTCTAGAAATAAAGAGTTTCACTTCGTTCAGTACTATAGAGGACTTTGTAGAGAATATTTTATGTTATGGACTGAACGTTTGTGTCCCCCCCAAATTTGTATGTTGAAACCCTATTCTTGATTCTATGTAATGCTATTAGGAAGTGATGACTTTGGGATGTAATTAGGATTATATGAAGTCATGAGGGTGGAGCCACATGAATGGGATCAGTACTCTTATTAGAGTCACAAGAGAGAGAGAAGTCAAGATGGCGGCGTAAGCAGACTCTGAACTCACCTCCTCCCACGGACACAGCCAATTTACAACTACTCTTGGAAAAATTACCCCTGAGACAGAACTGAAAACTGGATAAGAGGAACTCCTGCAACAAAGGACAATCCTAATTGAGGTGGAAGAGGCAGAAACTCCCTTCTGGAGAGGAAAAACGCCGCCTTCACAAGCCGCCAGCTTCACAGCTGCCCGGGAGCAGCTCACAGGTCCGCAGCCTCCCTGGAGGCACGAGGCCCTGAGCCGGGAGCACCCCCGCTGTGGGCATTTTGTGGACCCAGCACAATCGAGACGAGTGGCATAATATCTGACTTTGCCTGCTACTAAAACATTGGGGAGCACCCCCAGAAAAGCTGCTTCACAAAGAAATTAAAACCAGCTCTTAAAGGGTCCACGCGCAAACTCACCCGTTTCAGAAAGCAACCTAAAATCACCAGAAAGAAAGGTGCACAGCCCTTTGGGGAAAAGAGACTCACCTGATAGGCTCTGCGTGCATCTCGGTGAGAGGTGAGACCTCTCCAGGGACCAGGACATTGGCGGCGGCCATTGTGGTGGCCTGGTGTGGGCGTGCTGACACAGATGCTGGCAGACACCATTGGAGTTCTCCCTGAGGCCTGCTAGCCCAGGGTCTGCCCCACCCGCTGGAGCACCGATTTAATCCAGCTCAGCCAGGGCAGGCAGCCCACCCTAGGGACTTGCCCCACCCAACAGCAAGCCCTCAGGCAACTTGTTGGCCTGCTAAGGGAGCTGTCTGGATTCTCCACAGCCTGGTGACTGGGTCTGCCTCTGTAGGGCAGGGTGTGTGCAAGGAGTGGGTGGAGAGTGTAGGGCTCCCGTCTTGGAGAGACCGGGTCCACTCTAGGAGGTCGGGGTGCACGCATGGGGCAGGACTGTGTTGAATGTGTGTGTGGACCTGGAGGCAGTGGGGCTTGTCAGCTGCAGAAGACTTGTGCTTCTCAAAGAATGACATAGGGAATTAGCCCCACCTTCCAAAGCCTGAAACATTTGGGTGCTCCCATGCTTGAGGCCAGCCCCACAAGGCTGCAATCCTCAGAGAGTTGACAAGGGACCTAAAGGCTGGAGGCTTATAGCAATTGTAAGCCCCTGAGCCTAACAACATGCCATGCTGGGGGCCTACTCACTTAATAGAAATAGAGCAACAGGAATGTGCTATTAGACCTTGCAGCCAACTGTGCTGGGACACCCTACACCCGGTAAAGAGATGAAGGGCCCACAACAACTACACACAGCTGAGCATTACAACAGCTGGCCAGGGGCATAGCTCAGCCTCTTTGGGCACCTACGGGAAGAACAACCCCACCACAACAGAAGGACACACGTAGCCCATACAGTGGTCACTCCTGGAACATTTGCAACTAGAGAGGAGAGGGAAGCACACTGTCAGGCTTCCTAAGGCATCACTTATATAAGGTCACCTGTCCAAGAGCAGGAGACGTAGCCGACTTACCTAATACATAGACACAAGCACAGGGAAAGAGGCAAAATGAGGAGGCAAAGGAATACATTCCAAGTAAGGGAACAGGAAAAAACCCCAGAAAAGGAACTAAGTGAAACAGAAATCAGCAACCTACCCGACAGAGTGTTCAAACAAAGAGTGTTAAGGATGCTCACTGATCTTGGGAGAAGAATGGATGAACTCAGTGAGAATATCAACAAAGAAATGGAACATATGAAAAAGAACCAATCAGAAATGAAGAATACAATACTGGAAATGAAAAATTCACTAGACAGACTCAAAAGCAGAGTAGAGGATACAGAAGAATGGATCTGTGAGCTGGATGAAAGACTAGAAGAACTCACCCAAGCTGAACAGATAAAAGAGAAAAGAATTAAAAAGAGTGAAGACAGTCTAAGGGACCTCGGGGACAACATCAAGCATACTAACATCCGTGTCATCAGTGTCCTGGAAGGAGAAGAACGAGACAAAGGGGCAGAGAATCTATTTGAAAAAATAATTGCTGAAAACTTCCCTAACCTAAGGAAGGAAACAGACATCCAAGTACAGGAAGCACAGAGAGCACCAAACAAGATAAAGCAAAAGAGGCCCACACCAAGACACATCATAATCAAAATGTCCAGAACTGAAGATAAAGAGAGAATCCTAAAAGCCACAAGAGAAAAACAAGCTACATATAAAGGAAACCCCATAACGCTATCAGCTGACTTCTCAACAGAAACCTTACAGGATAGAAGAGAGTGGCATGATATATTTAAAGTGCTAAAAGGAAAAAACTTACAGCCAAGAATACTCTACCCAGCAAGGTTATCATTCAAAATGGAAGGAGAGATAAAAAGTTTCCCAGATGAGCAAAAATTAAAGGAGTTTGTCACCAAGAAACCAGTACTACAAGAAATGCTAAGGGGACTTATTTAAGGGGAAAAGAGAAGACCACAAATAGGAAAAATTATCTATTTCCATGATAAGACGGTAATGGATACAAATGCACAAGAAAGAGGTTAGATATGGTATCAAAAACATAAAATGTGAGGAGGGGAGGTAAAGAGTAGAACTTTCAGATAGAGGTCAAATTAAAGAGACTATCAACTTAATATAGACTGCTATATACGTAGGTTACTATATATGAACCCCATGGTAATCACAAACCAGAAACCTATAAGAAATACACAATAAACTAAGAGAAAGGAACCCAACCATAATACTAACGAAAGCCATCAAACCACAAGGGAAGAGAGCAAGAGAAGAAGAAAGGAACAGAGAAGAACTACTAAAACACTAAGAAAAAAAATTTTTTAAATGGCAGTAAGTACGTACTTATCAATTGCTACTTTAAACGTTAATGCAATAAATGCTCCAATTAAAAGGCATGGGGTGGCTGACTGGATAAGAAAACAAGACCCATATATATGCTGCATACAAGAGACACACTTCAGACCTAAAGACACACACACACTGAAAGTAAAGGGATGGAAAAAGATGCTGCATGCTAATGGCAATGAAAAGAAAGCTGGTGTAGCAATACTCATATCAGACAAAATAGACTTTAAAACAAAAACTGTAAAAAGAGACAAAGAAGGGCACTACATAATGATCAAGGGAACAATCCAGCAAGAGGACATAACACTTGTAAATATCTATGCACCCAACATAGGACCACCTAAATATATAAAGCAATTATTAACAGACATAAAAAGAGAAATAGACAGTAACACAATAATAGTAACACTCCACTTACACCAACGGATAGATCATCCAAAGAGAAGATCAATAAGGAAACATAGGCCTTAAATGACACACTAGAAGAGATGGACCTAGTAGATATATACAGAACATTCCATACAAAAACTGAAGAATACACACTCTTTTCAAATGCACATGGAACATTCTCCAGGACTGATCACATGTTAGGCCACAAAACAAATCTCCATAAATTTAAGAAGACTGAAATAATACCAAGCATCTTTTCTGACCACAACGGTAAAAAACTAGAAATCACCTATAGGAAGAAAATCAGAAAAGCCACAAATATGTGCAGATTAAACAAAATGCTACTGAGCAACTATTGGGTCAATGAAGAAATCAAAGGATAAATCAAAAAATACTTGGAGACAAATGAAAATGAAAATACAACATGCCAGAATTTATGGGATACAGCAAAAGCGGTTCTAAGAGGGAAGTTTATAGCAATACAGGCCTATCTCAGCAAACAAGAAAAATCTCAAATAAATAATCTAACAATGCACCTAAAGGGACTGGAAAAAGAAGAACAAACAAAGCCCAAAATCAATAGAAGAAGGGAAATAATAAAAATCAGAGCAGAAATAAATGAAACAGAAAATAAAAGAACAATAGAAAAAATTAATAAAACCAAGAGCTTGTTCTTTGAAAAGATCGACAAAATTGAGAAACATTTAGCTAGAGTCACCAAGAAAAAAAGAGAGAAGGCTCAAATAAGTAAAATCAGAAATGAAAGAGGACAAATTACAATGGACACCTCAGAAATACAAAAGATTATAAGAGAATACTATGAAAAGCTATATGTCAACCAATTTGACAATCTGGAAGAAATGGATAAATTCTTAGACTCATACAACCTTCCAAAACTGGATCAAGAAGAAATAGAGAATTTGAATAGACCAATCACCAGTAAGGAGATGAAAACAGTAATCAAAAACATCCCCAAAAATAAAAGTCCAGGACCAGATGGCTTCCCTGGTGAATTCTACCAAACATTCAAAGAAGACTTAGTACCTACCCTTCTCAAACTCTTCCAAAAAAGTGAGGAGGGGGGAAGCTCCCTAACTCATTCTGTGAAGCTGACATTACCTTGATACCAAAACCAGACAAGGACAACACAAAAAAAGAAAATTATAGGCCAATATCATTGATGAACATTGATGCAAAAAATCTCAACAAAATACTAGCAAATCGCATACAACAATATATTAAAAAGATTATACACCATGATCAAGTGGGATTTATTCCAGGGATGCAGGGGTGGTTCAACATTCACAAGTCAATCAACGTGATACACCACATTAATAAAATGAAGAATAAAAATCACATGATCATCTCAATAGATACAGAGAAAGCATTTGACAAGATACAGCATCCATTTATGATAAAAACTCTGAATAAAATGGGTATAGAAGGAAAGTACCTCAACATAATAAAGGCCATATATGAGAAACCCACAGCTAATATCATCCTCAATGGTGAAAAACTGAAAGCTATCCCTCTAAGAACAGGAACCAGACAAGGATGCCCACTCTCACCACTCCTATTTAACATAGTTTTGGAAGACCTAGCCAGAGCAATCAGGCAAGAAAAAGAAATAAAAGCGATCCAAATTGGAAAGGAAGAAGTGAAACTCTCACTGTTTGCAGATGACATGATTTTACATACAGAAAACCCTAAAGAATCCACCAGAAAACTTTTAGAAGTAATAAACGAATATGGTAAAGTTGCAGGATACAAAATCAACATACAAAAATCAGTTGCATTTCTGTACACTAACAACGAAGTAGCAGAAAGAGAAATTAAGAATACAACCCCATTTACAATTGCAACAAAAAGAATAAAATATCTAGGAATAAACTTAACCAAAGAGGTGAAAGATGTGTACACTGAAAACCGTAAAACATTCCTGAAAGAAACTGAAGAAGACACAAAGAAATGGAAAGATATTCCGTGCTCTTGGATTGGAAAAATTAACATAATTAAGATGTCCATACTTCATAAAGTAATCTATAGATTCAGTGCAATCTCTATCAAAGTTCCAACAACAGTTTTCACAGAAATAGAACAAAGAATCCTAAAATTTATATGGAACAACAAAAGACCCCGAATAGCTAAAGGAATCCTGAGATAAAAGAACAAAGCTGGAGGTATCACACTCCCTGATTTCAAAATATACAAAGTATACATAATATACAAAATATACAAAGCTATAGTAACCAAAACAGCATGGTACTGGCAAAAACACAGACACACAGATCAATGGAATATAATCGAAAGCCCCAAAATAAACCCACACATCTATTGACAGCTAATCTTTGACAAAGGAGCCAAGAACATACAATAGAGAAAGTAAACTCTCTTCAACAAATGGCGCAAGTGGTTAAGTGCGCAGTGCTCTGCTGCAGCGCCCCGGGGTTCGCGGGTTCGGATCCTGGGCGTGCACTGACGCACTGCTTGTCAAGCCATGCTGCAACAGCATCCCATATAAAGTGGAGGAAGATAAGCATGGATGTTAGCCAGGGCCAATTTTCCTCAGCAAAAATAGGAGGATTGGCAGATGTTAGCTCAGGGCCGATCTTCCTCACAAAAAAAAAAAATTGCTCTCTTTCTCCCCCATATGAGGACGCAGAGAGAAGGCACCAGTCTAGAAGCCAGAAAGGGAGCTCTCACCAGAAACCTAACTATGCTGGCACTCCAATAGTGCCAGCCTCAACTGTGAGAATAAATTTTTTGTTGTTTAAGCCACATAGTTCATGGTATTTTGCTATGGCAGCCCAAGGTGATTAATACACTGACTACACATCTTCATACTCATGCTAAAACTATATTGATTAGTAAACTGTTTTACACTATGCTAGGTGTTTTTGGCATTAAATATTTGAGATGAGTTATACAAATAAAATGTCAATTTAAAAATATTAGGCTATCATGAGTCTTATTATAACAGCAGAGGGATTCACAATGTAGTCTCTTACTGCTTCCTCTATAATTTACTTCCCTTGTATTTATACATGCTCAACTACACAATGCATTATACGTGTAATGCTAGAAACGAATATGTACACTGAAAAGAACGGACATATTTCTCAATTTCTATGCTTAATGTATTGATTTTTGTTACACTATCTCACTGTAATAGGTAATACAATGTAATATAATAAGTAACATAATGTAACATAATAGGTGTTACAAGCAAAATAATATACGTAATAATACACTAAGTTATTAAGCATAATTTAAAGCCCATGAACATACTGCCAAACTTAAAAATGTTAACATTGCCAGTTCCTCGCATCTAGCCATGTGCTTCTGTGCTGTCTCATTCCCTGGCTTTATCCCGTGCCCAAAGAGGAAAACACTATCTGGAATTTTGTCTTCATCCTTCCCTTGTTTTTAAAAATAGCACATTACCATAGAAGTTATTTCAACCAAAATAATATATTGCTTTTTTGCTTGTTTCTGAGCTTTATAAAAATACTCGATCTATGCTGTGATAGGCAGATGTCCACATCCTAATCCCTGGAACCTGTAAATATGTTCCCTTACATGGCAAAAGGGACTTTGCAGATATGACTAATTTAAAGATCTTGAGGTGGAGAGGTTATCCTGGAGTAGACAGTGGGCCTAATGTAATCACAGGGTCTTTATAAATTAGAGAGGGACATAGGACAGGCAGAGTCAGAGAAGGAGATGTGATGATGGTACCAGAGGTTGGAGAGTTGCACATGCTGACTTGGAAGGTGGAAGGGGACTGTGAGCCAAGGACTGTAGCAGCCTCTAGGGGCTAGAAAGGGCAATACAATGCATTCCCTCTCACAGGCTCTGAAAGGAATTCAGGCCTGCTAACTCCTTGATTCCAGCTCAGTGAGATGCAGTTTGGACTTCTGACCTCCAGAACTGTAAGATTATTAATTTGTGTTGTTTTCTGCCACTAGTTTTGTGATAATTTTATTACAGCAGCCATAAGAAACTAAATACAGAATGTACAACACAGAATTTGATGGCACTTGTATTTTTTAACACATTATTATACATGCAAGGTATACTAATGATTTTAGAGGTAAGAAATTCCATTGTATGAATATGCTGCAATCTATTATTTTATTTTCCTGTCAATGCACATTTGTAATGTTTCCAGAAACGAAAAGGTTTTTTTTGGTTTTTGCCATTGAGAACAATAGTATTAAGAACATTAAGAACAGCTTGCATCTGATGCCTGATGCTAATTCTCAAAAATTTCTCTAGGTTATATAGTTAGAACTGAAATTTCAGGTTGCAGTTTTCAAATTTTTAGTTTTACAGTAAAACAAAAAATTATCTGAAATGGTTGCACCAATTTTTTCTCTCATCAGCTCCCAGTGATCCATAATTTCCCTGATATATACTATTAACTTCATTTGTAGAGGTTATTTTCATATTATAGATACTGTTCTTTTGTCAGTGTTTTGTGTGAAAATATCTTCTCTCAATTTGTGGCTTACTATTTCACTCATTTTGTAGTGCCTTTTGATGTACAAAGTAATTGTTTCTAATGCATTAAACTTGACAATTTTTTCTATTATACTTACAACCTCTCATTTTATTTTTCCAATGGACAGTACATTGTCCCTGTATCATTTATGCAGTGGTGTCTTCCCACAATAATCTCAAAACCAACTTCTGTCATACTAAATTTCTGTTTATATGGCAGTCTATTTCTTGACTTTGTTCTGTACCATTGTTCTCCAAAACCATATTGTGTTTATTCCAATAAGGTTAAAATGAGTTTTGATATCTGTTAGGCCAAATGTTCTTGGAGTCTTTTGGCCATTCACAGCTTTGTGTTGTTCCATATAAGTTTAAGAGGTGAAATATATATATATATTAAAAATGTAAAATTATTGTACATTGTTTAAAAGATAAAAATAACAAAAATTAGTGTACCCGCCACCCAGATTAATAAACAGAATAGTCCAGAATCTTTGACAGTCTCCCCATGTGCCTCCTCCTCAACACAATCAGGAAAAGTAAACAGTCTTCTGAAATTTCTGTTAAATATTCTTTTATTTTTTTATTATATTAAATCTTCTGTATAATTATGTTCAAAGAATCCACTGTATGTGATTTTTTATACTTGCTTATTTTAGCTGAGCATTAAATTCGTATCTACATTATTTTTTGTTTGTGTGCTAACCAACTTGTTAAATGCTTCAATTATTTCTTATAATTTTGACTGTCAATTTATATGAGTATGTCATTTGCAAACAAGTCAATTTTGGTCTTTTTTCCATTACAATTCTTGGGATATTAATATTTATCCTCATATACTCTGTTGACTAGCTGCCCTATCAAAAAAAAATGAAAATTGAATATAAATGGTAATGATTCTAGTGACCTTAATTTTTTTTTTTTTTGTGAGGAAGATTGGCCCTGAGCTAACATCTGTGCCCATGTTCCTCTACTTTGTATGTGGGACACTGCCACAGCATGGCTTGATGAGTGATGTAGGTCAGCACTCAGGATCTGAACCACCAAACCTTGGGCCACTGCTGAAGCAGAGAGCTTGAACTTAACCACTTAGCCAGCGGGCCAGACCCAACTTGACCTTAAATTTTCAAAAAGAGTTTCTGTAATTTCTCATTATTAATGATATGTATTACAAGTTTTGTTAGATACTTTTAAGGAGTTTAATAAGTTTGCTTCTATAATACCTATTAATGTAGTAAATGGCATTGAGCATGTTCTAATATTAAATCAACTTTATAATCCTGGGGCAAATCCAAAGAGGTCATGATTCAATTTGGTTCAATGTTATAAATTAAAAAATTACAAAACACAGCATGAAATAAGCTTTATGAGTTGAGATAAACACAGGAAAAATTTAAAAAACACATTTTGACAACAGAAAATCATTATGTGACATATTTAAAATGAGAAAGATGTAAAAGAAAACAGCTCACTAGAAAAGAGATTGAAAGTATTAAATATAAGACATAGTAGATAACAAGAAATGGATAAATAGTACTTCTATAAATACACACACACACATATATAGAACTGTATTGTCATATATAGTCAATCACTACATACATATGTGTGTATGTGTATATGTGTGTGTGTGTATATATATATACACATATATATTATATTCATTCACTAAAATTTAAAACTCAGTGGGTGAGTTAAACAGCACGTAAGGGAAAACTGAAGTGAGAATTAGTGAAGTGGCCATTAAACCTGAAGAATTAACCTAAAATGGTAGAAAATATAAAGAAAAACAAAGGTAAATGATATAAAAAAGGAGTGCAGATTTCTGACATACCAAATTAGAGTCCTAGAAGGTGAAAAGAAAGCAAATTGGAGAGAGAAACTATCCAAAAGATAATAGTAAGAATTTTTCAGAATTGAGGAAGTTTTCAGATATGAGCAGCACAACAAGCTATTAACCATGAAAAAAAAAAAAAAGAAAAAAATACTAACCCAGATATTCTGTAGGAAAACGACACAGTGCCAAAACCCACAAGACATTCTTAAAAGCAGATTTTCAGATAAATGAGATTTTCTAGAAAATAATTAAATTTTAGAGAGATAGCAACTTTTAACAGCAAAAATGAAAGCCAAAAGGCATTGGAACTACATCTTCTAAGCTATTAGGGAAGATAATTGTCAATCTAGAATTGAATACCCAACTAAATTACCATTCAGTTTGAGAGCTATATAAAAGCATTTCCAGAAAATAAAAACCTGAGACGGTTTAAAATCAATAGGTATTTACTACAGGAAATTCTAAGGATGTACTGAGGATGAAATAAAATTACTTTCAAAAAATTCTGGACATGTAAGAAGGAATGATGAGCAATTCTAGTGGTAAATAGGCACATAAATATAAAGTAACATTGATTTATAAGCCAATAATAATGAGGTTTGAAGATTAAAAACAACATAGAATAAACCTATTGGATTGATTTGACATGTGAGATGGAAAAGATTTACTTGGAGTTAAATCTTTCTATGACGTTTGTTGGGAAACAAAGAAGATAAAATCAATAAATTTGACTTTGTTTAATTCAGCCTGCCTTTAAAACTTTAAGTCACTAAAATAACAGAATTAGAGAAAACTTATTTTCCAAACCTGCCAAGTGAAAGTGGCCGGAAAATGTTCAAAAGAAAATCAAGAACTACCAGATTCCTTTCCAAAGTGGCTGTATATTATACATACCCTCCAGCAATGTATAAAGATTCCAATTTCTCTGCATCCTAGCCAATACTTGGTATTCTCTGTCTTTTTGATTACAGCCATCCTAGTGGGTGTGAAGTGGTGTCTCATTATGGTTTTGATTTGCATTTCACTCATAGCTAATGATGTTGAGCATCTTTTCATGTACTCATTGCCATTGGTGTATCTTCTTTGAGAAATATCTACTCACACATTTTGCCCATTTTTAAATTGGGTTATCTTTTTAATATTGGAATAATAAATTATTATTATAATTATTGTGAGTTCTTTATATATTCAAGATCCAAGTGCCTTATCAGAATATGATTTTCAATTATTATTTTCAATTTTTTCTCCCATTTTGTGGGAGAAATGAAAATATATGTCCACAGAGAAAATTTGTACATGAATGTTTATAGCAGTATTATTCATAATAGCCCCAAACTGAAAATTACTCAATGTCCATCTAATAAATGGATAAATAAATAAATTTTTTATATCCATACAATGGAATACTATTCAACAATAAAAAGGAGTAAAGTCCTGATACATGGTACAGCATGGATAAACCTTTAAAATGTTGCAAAGTCAGACAAATCATTTATTATATGATGGCGTAATTCCATTTACATGAAATGTCCAGAGTAGAGAAGAAACTATGTTGTAGTTGCTTAGGGATGGAGTTGGAGGTTGGGGGATTAGGAAGTGACCACTAAACACTATGGGGTTTCTTTCTGTGGTGATGAAAATATTCTAAAATTGGCTGTGGTAATGGTTACATAATTTTGTGAATACACTAAAAACCATTGAATTGTACACTTCAAATGGGTGAGTTGTATCATCTGTAAATTCTATCTCAATAGAGCTGTTACTAAAAAAAAGTCAAGAAAACAAATGAATATAAATGTAACAAAGCAAGACAAGAAGAAATACAAAATATTGTGAAAGAATAAATCAATCTAAATAAATCATACTTTGCAACAAATATAAATTGCATAAACTTGCCCTCTAAAAATATAACATTGTAATGTTGGTTGAATATCTACTATAAAGCTGTAATATGATTATGTTTAGAGGTAAGAATGCATCTAAACTGAAAGCATTAAAATTAAATGAAGAGAAGGACACATCAGAAAAATAATAGGAATAACAATAAATGCATATGTATCTATATCAACATCAGACGAAATAATTCTGATAAAGAGGGTAACAACGTAATTGTGAAAGAAACAATTCATAAGGAAAATATAACAATCTAACTTGTTTGCTACAAAAAGCAAATACACATACACGCATACATATATATGAAGATGTCATGGGTATAAATAAAATTTTCCAATTAGGTTAAGAATTTAAGTGATCTGTTCAGTTACACATGGAGCATTTAACAAAGTGATAATATATTACATCATAAAATGAGTCTAGATACAGTTAAAATAATTGTTAGTATAAAGAATACAGACTTTATATACTTATACAAGATAATTAAGTGGGAAATAAATTTAAAAAAAAAGAAAACTTTTACATACAGAAGTTTAAAAACACAGCTTCTAAATAATTCATGTGTCAAAAACACAATGGAAATAGGAAAATTCTTGCATACAATAATGAAATAATTCATATATTATGTGTTGGATACAGTCAAAGCAGTACTGACAGGGAAATTTATACTTTAAATTCCTAATGTAAGTAAAAAGCTGAAATAACTGAGATAGGAATTCGAATCATGAAATTGGGTTAGAGAGGTGAGTACTGAGAGTAAATTTATAAACAGTAAAACAAGGGAATATTAAGGCACATACATTAATAAAATTGAATATACCAACAAAAATAAAGAAAAGAGAGACAAGCTTCAGTCAAGATTCGTCATAGAGGGTAAGAACATCAAAGAAAACAAAAAAAATACTAGAAATGAATAAATAGGTTTTTATGTTAGTGATGTTAATACTTTTATTAAATGGACAATATCCTAAAATAATATAATTTAAACAAATAAAAATAGAATACATGAATAAATCAAAAAACAATTACATTATATTACATTCTTTTACTGATAAATTCTGTCAAATGTTTGATAATAGAAAATCCCAAGCTATTTCACATGCTTTCAGAAAACATTTTTAAAAAGGAGTAATTGCAACCAATTTTAAGAAGCTTATAGGATCATGATATTAAAATTGGGCAAGGACATAGGAAATTACACCACAAGTAGGTCTTACAATTATAAACACAAAAGTTTGAAATAAAAATTTAGCAAATTAAAAATAGAATATGTAAAAACATATTAGTGACAAACTGACAAATTTAGATTTATCTCTGCATAGCAGGAACAATTCAAAATTAGAACATCATCTAAGGTAATTCAGCATAATGACAGATATAAAGGAGAAAAATTGTAAAGATAACTGCAATATATTCAAAACAACTTTTGATAAAATTCAGTACCATTTCATGATTTTAAAAACCCTCTTGCAAAATAGAAATATGAGAGAATATTAAAAATATTTCCTTTCAAATCAGGAACAAGAAAAGCATGCTCACTAACACTTTTTCTACTCATCATTTTCTGAAGTTCCCAGCCACTGAAATCAAAACAGGAAATAAACAAATAAAATTATAAATATTGGAAACAAACAAGTCACAATATGAAGATAATATGGTTTTCTACAGAGATAATGCAAAGCAATTTAAAAATTATAAAAGATATTAAAGTTTATCAATATTGATAGAAAAATATTAATATATTAAAGTAAATTACATTCCTAAATATCAACATCAAAGATATGGATAATGCAATTTCATAAAGACTATATAATTTAGAATGACCTGAAATATGGGTTCCTGGCAATAGATATAACAATTTCTATGCAAAACTTTTTAATATTTTGAATGAAAAATATTGAAAATAATGAAATAGAGAAATAACTGATGTATTATTTATGCAGAAATTATTGAGAGGAAAATAATGATATAGGAGAAAAGGACAATTTCTAGAGGTACGTCCTTGAATAATAAAGATAATGAAGGATTGAAAACACAAGTCCAGAGACCAGCCTTACATGAGAGCAGAGATAATTCATCCACAGTAACAAAACAGAAGGCAGCGTATAAGGGCAGCATGTAGGTAGGTGGGAGATGACGCCCTGGGTACCTGAGATTGCTTTAGTTATGTGAGTGAAATAGGAAGGAAAACCAACCAAGGATGAGGATGGGGAAAAAGATGTTAGATGTTTGAGAAAAAAGAAGCATGAAATAATTGTATAAAGTGGGAGGACGAATGGGATATATAAATACAGTGTAATTAACAGATAGCTCTATAGGGCTTTTTTGATTAGTAGTCATGAAATTAAAGTGAGACCTAGCAGCATGTCTTTCCATTTTTTTCTTGAACAGACTAAGACGCATGGTTTTATGCAGAGAGTAGTCAGAGAGTTGAATTTAGCCAGGATAGGATATTGCCAAGTGTGTCTGAAGAGTGGAAAGATGCACCAGATACTCTACAGCTTAAACAATGATGGACCACAATAGGAAATGTAGAATACAGAGTCCAATATGGGTGGAAGGTGACAGACAGGCAATCATTAGGGATGGTTTGGTGACATGGGTTTTAGGGAGGTGACAGTATCATTGATCTGGAGGTGTGGCAATGAGAAGCAAAGGAGGACACTATCCACCCTCAGGCTAGTGGAATGGGAGATGAGAAAGTAAAAATATCCACTACTTAAGAATAAGATTGTAGGCAGGCAGTGTCCTCAGCTGAAAGTGAAAGTAAAGAAATGATCAGAGCAAACTTTGATTATTTGGAGGATTTAGATAATGACTGAAGATGTGTTTCCAAAAGTATAGGAGAAGTATTTCAGGAGTCATAGCGAGGTAGAAAACTGAATTAGAATAAAGGATATGGAGCCAGCCCTGACGATCTAGTGGTTAAAATTCACGGTCTCACCTCTTCTGGTTGCGGGTTCACTTCCCGGTTCTGGAGCCACATCACCCATCTGTCAGTTGCCATGCTGTGTCAGTGGCTCACAGAGAAGAACTAGAAGGATTTACAACTAGGATATACAACCATGCACTGGGGCTTTGGGGGAAAAAAATAAAATAGAGGATGTAAAGGCTTACAGTGATGAGATTCCTGGAGAAGGAGTATGCTGAAAGTCATGGGTGCCTTGGGGTGTTGGATTTAAAAACAAATAAAGGGCATAATTAAGTTGGTTTCAATTTTATTAAAACTGAGATGAATGTTTTTAAAAAATTCTGTACTCCAAGGATTTTCATTGCTTCTTTTGCCAATCATCCTTGAATTTTAAAAGTGGATTGTAAGATTATTTTATCCAGAGTTTTAGACATTCTTTATTGGGAGTTTGTTAGAACATCCAATTTATCTCAAGTCAAGAATCCTAATGAGATATTCATTTCAAAAAGATTCAATAACTATTTTGGATGCTTTATTTATGCCAGATGTTATGGTATTTGCTGTACCTGAATTTTCATGGACCTAACCACCATCTGAGTACCCACTAAGGTGATACCCAGGCAGTACTGAATTGTTTCTGGTGGAGGTTGCTCACTCACCCACCTCTAACAGAAAGGTGTATTCAGTTACCAGCATCCTGAAAATGTACAGTAACAATAGCGTCTCTTGGTGGTGGTGGTGGTTTGTTTTTGTTTTTTAAATTTTTTTCTATTTCATTTGATAAGCCAGAAAAGAGTGATCATGGAATCTAACAGATTAACCTAGGAGACAAGGAGGCTTAATATCATCTGCTGAAAAATGGTTTGGTCATGAAGCAGCATTCTGATTAGGTTTTAGTGTATCCTGTGGCATGAGAAATGCATATATGCGAACTATTATTAGTGTGTGTAGGTATGGGTGTGTGTATATGTATGCAAGATGTGTGGATCCATTCAGAATTTTCTCTGGAAAGGATGCCCCTTAATCATCAGTAAAAAACAACCTACTTAGGAGTTTGATCCAAGTGGTAAGTGGTATTTTTAATTAAAAAAAAAAAGTCAGTATTGTTTTATTTTCTACCTCATGCTGAGAGGTGAGTAATCCCTCTTGGCTTATTTCATTCTAGACTGAAAAACTTTCTGAAGGCTACAACCTTAGGAACTTTATCCACAGCCTGCTGCTCTGGATAGTATCTATTTATGGCATCTAAGATATATCTACAAGCCCTTCTTCTAGAATTCCTAAGAAAAGTCCGTTTTTATAGAGCTCACTTAGCCAGAAAACGATTAAATGAAACTGTTTAACTTTTCTTTTCCTAGCCACAAAACAAACAAAGCTTACATATGTAATGTCCCATAAACTAGGTTTGTATATCCTCAGGAAAAAAAATTTAATGTGGAAGGATGCGCAATGAATTGTTAGCAGTCATTACCTCTGGAAAGAGGGATGATAAAGACGCGTGGTACTCTTGTATTGATTTTACATTGTTTGAAAAATGTAGGTTAAACATGCACTTTATAATTAAAAACTGAAAATCTAAAGTATGAAAAATTCACACTAAGTTTTCCATATTAAGAAGCAGATTATGAAAGTTGAGGACAAAAATATAAAAATAAATCGGGAGAAAATCAAACGAACACAGCTGAATGACTTAGTGGAATAAACATGAAAACAAAGGCTAGGCAACAATCCTGCTGCTACAGGGAAGCCAGGAGTTGGATGCAAATTCAATTCTAGTCCTTTAGTCCAGAAGTAACCCTGGCTGGTACCAAAGCATCCAAGATGTTGAGCTAAGATGACTCACAGAAAAGAAGTTTACTTTTTTTGATCTTCATTTATTCAGAATGCAGGCCAGGGATCGATACTCATCTGAAGCTAATACAGTGATTAAATGTTCTTTCTTTATATTTTCTGTTATATTTGTCTGCTTGTTATCTTGATTTAGGGCTAGCTTGAAACAAAGCCAAACTGAGCAATGAGAGTGCTATAGTGGCCCATAGCAAACCATCCATCTTCAATCCACATATTTCCCCCAGTTGAATCAAACTTGAACACAAAATCACCATCCTCTTTATGGACTGCATGCGCTCTCAGCACGTGAACCATTGTACTATGGGCTAATGGGCCTCCTAGCCATTTGGAAAAGAAGTTTGATTTGCAATAGCAGAAGTTTCACATATAAAGTAACGGATGCTTTTTAGTTTAGAAGAAGCAGTGACAGGTGGTGGGCAATCTGAAATGATTCAATTCAGCCAATTTTTTAAAATCTGTTTCTCATGTGGAACATCAAAATGATTTTGCTTTGACTCATCTTGGCTGCTACAGCAGTTTGTTTTAAAATTTCTGTAGTAAATGTCATTATAATGATAGAGGCCATATCTTAAACTTGAACATCATCTAATATTTGCAGTGTTTTGATTTCAGACATATCTGGAGAATTTAAACACTAATTGAAAAAACAAATATACTTTATTCATATACTTCCTGCATTCAAATATCTCTAACAAAAAGCTATCTTTTAATATTAAGCAATTATATAGTCTTAAAAAGTCCAATCCAAAAGCAAAAGCTTGAATATTATTCTGCTGACCCAATTTCTGTACAAAATTGAATATTTTCCAAGTTGATAGTAATCTAACTAATGAAATGAGAGAACAGCAAGCAAAACATGCCTAACTGTCCATATTTTTAAATATTTCTAAAAGCTGGATAAAGTAATTGATACTTTCGTTGGCCTAAACAGTGACATCTTAAAAAAAGGAAACAAAATAAAGTGGACTAAAAAGATACACTTTTACGAACACATTTTATGAACACATTTGCCTCAATAGTTGATAGAATAATAAAAATTAAGTTGCTTTGATTGTTGAACCTTGGCTTCTCAGTATTTAGAAAAAGTGCTTGTGATTTGTAAGAAATGAAGAAATTAGTTTGAGCAGAAAGAGGAACAATTGTGCCAATACAATAAAAAGCAATAAATAACGTAACATGGGAATATGTTTATTAAACATACGGCAAAGGGGGTCAGACATAAAAATAAACGTGTACTGATTTTCTTCTCTAATTTTCTAAAATCTCTTTAAAATTTATTTAGGAAAATAGTAGCTCTGATTGAAGTGTAAATGGGTAAAAATAAACGAAATTATTTATTTTTCTAGAATACTTTTTCCGGAATTATATGCTATTAGTTATACACATTCCTTAATATTTCGTGAAATCCTTTTATGTAATTATATAAAATTCTGAACTTATACTCATTATGTAATTCATCCATGCATATTATGAAGCATGATGCTGATTTCATCAGGGAAACCAGAACTTTACGTACTTATTTTGCTTCCCTCAGATTTATGATATGCTTTCCTTGGGAGCTATTGATTGAAGTCAGAAAAAAAAAAAAAAATTCTCCCTGCTAATATCTCCATGGCCCTTGTAGAGGATTTTTTTGGATTGTCTTGAATGATATTCATTCCAACCCCCTGGTAGGATGCACCCTTTAACTCAGATTTGAAATGTATACCTAAAATCTCTATCACCCAGCTTCCCTTACAGTTACTGTTCCAACCTAGATATAGATTCTTCCAATCATGTCTGTCTTTTCAAGACTTTGAAGACATATGTAGAACAGCATGAGGTAGCTGGAGTTATTATGCTTCTGCTATCTCTGTTGATGAGTATAATCATGGATGCCTTTACTTTTTGTGGAAGCTGTAACAAAGGTTCTTAATTGGGATTGTGAAAGAGTATACAAGGCATCCATTTTGATGGAATGGATCATAAGCCTACAATTGTATGTCAGCTTTCTGACTTCCTAAGTGACTCACTGTGGCAGAATTAGAAGCTCTCAAGATGAGACAGACCTGTGGAGTCTTCATAGACAATGCTGCTAGAAGCTCAGTCTTGGTCCTGCTCCTACAGTCCATCTAAAGATTATATAAATATCATTTACCTATATTAAATCCCTTTCTGCTATCTGCAACTTTACCACAACCAATATACCCCTCCATCAGTTAGGGCACACAAAACTACATAAAGGCCTACATAACCCCCATCGCTGCTGAGTATGTCAGAAACATACATACAATACTGAGCGTGGAAATCATACTCATTCCAGTGTAGTGAGCCCAGAGTTCCCTGAATTATCCTACATCAAGACCTGCAGAAACTCAATTTCTTGACTTCCTCATCCTTGGCTATTCTCTTCCTTGTAAATTGGACTTCTCTGAAGTTCTTCCTTGGCCGAAGCTTTTTTTGTTGTTTTGTTTTTTTTCCTACCAGAGAGCAATACCAGGGCAGCTTGTGTTAATTTTAGAGCTTTGAAACTAATCTAGGGCATATGGAGATTTGTTTTTTAAATAAATTTATGTATATAACTGAAAATGCAGGAGGGCAAAGGAAATTCTAATTGTGAAGTGTTATTAAACATCCTACATGTTTGTGGGGTAGATTCTAGTACCCCTTGTGAGTCATCATTTTGATTAGGGAAGAATCTTAATATAATACATCTATCTGTTCAATAAATATCAATTGAGCACTAAAATACTTGCCAGGGTATTATCCTGTGTCCAGTGGGGGAGCTTTGGGGTATTCTAATTAAATATTAGAATAATAATTAAAAAATAAATGTGATTAAATATGTGCTTTAAAAATGACCTCTGGCTCCAGTGTAGAGTATTGATTGAAGCTGACAAATACTGGAGATGAGAAGACCAGTTAAGGAGGTTATTGAAGCAACCCAGGTTAGAGGTGATTGGGGCCTGAGTGAAGATACTGGTCATGGCAAAGAGGTGAGATAGATGGGTACCCTAGGTAATACAGAGGTGGAAGCAGTAGGACATTAGGGATGATTAGATACATGGTAGCCAGCTCTGGTGGTCTAGTGGTTAAGATTTGACTCTCTCACCACCACGGCCTGGGTTCATTTCCTGATCAGGGAACCACACCACCCGTCTAACAGTTGTCGTACTGTGTATTGCTCTGTGATGCTGAAAGCTATGGCACTGGTATTTCAAATACCAGCAGTGTCACCCGTCATGGACAGGTTTCAAAGGCACTTCCAGACTAAGATGGACTAGGAATAAGGACCTGGCCACCAACTTTTTAAAAAAATGGCCATGAAGGGCTGGCCCTGTGGCCTAGTGGTTAAGTTTGGTGCATTCCACTTCGGCATCCCGGGTTCTGAACCTAGACGTGGACCTATGCCAATCATCGGCAGCCATTCTGTGGCGGCAACCCACATACAAAATAGAGGAAGATTGGTACAGATGTTAGCACAAAGTAAATCTTCCTCAAGGAAAAAAAAAAAAAGGCCTTGAAAACTCTATGCAGTAACGGAGTAACAGCGGAGCATTATCTGATATAGCACCAGCAGATGAGAGGATGGCACAAAAGACCTGGCAGAGTTCAGCTCTGCTCTACACAGGGCCACTGGGAGTCAGAATCTACTCGATGGCACTAACAACAAAGATGTGTGATGGTAGGGGTAGGGGTTGGGGAAGGAGAGGAAATCAAGGATTATATCTAGGTTACTGCCTAAGGAACTGATTTTATGGGTTGAGTGTAATATACTGTGCTAAGAAACACAGGCATAGGGATAAACTTTTGGTCATTTTGAGAGCTAGATAATTGTGGCACTGATTTTTTAAAATATTTATCATAAAAATTTCAAATATATTTCAAAGCAGATAGAATATTACCATAGTACTATCTACCCTCATAAATAGAATAGTACCATTTACTGCCATGTACCTATCATGCAATTTCAGCAAGACCTTGTCACATTTTTTTATTTATCCTTTTTTATTATTTTTAATTGTTAACATATTTTAAAGCAAATAGCTGACACATCTTTTTACGTCATACTTCAGTAAATAGTCTGCACTTCTAAAACTAAGGGCATTTATTTTCATATAACCCCAATATCATTTTCATACCAAATAAAATTGATGATAAGTCTTTGCATTTATCTACTGTGCAGAGCATTGTCACATATTTATAATTAATTGTATTAGTAACATTTTTATTGAAGTAGATCAATCATATAGAACACTGCACAAATCCAAACTGTACAGTTCAGTGAATTAACTTAAATTCACTCCTATAACCACCACCCAGATCAAGAAATAGCAAATTATCACCACTTTAGATCTCCATTCTTGCCTCTGTAAATGAGTACTTGCTACTTTCTCCCAAATATAACCATAATTTTGATTTCTAAAACCATAGACTAGTCTTGCCTCACAATTTATTTTACATAAACAAGATAACATGTTATATATCTATATATATTTTTTTTCAAAGAAAAAAACAAGCATAATATTCTAGGGAATACTTTAAAATCAAATTGTCACACAAAGTCACATTTTCCTAGATCATACTACATATGGAATTCTATTCAAAGTCAATTAAAATTAATTTGAGACACTGACTATCTTATAAATTACTTATACTAAAACTGATATAGGCTTTTACTGGTGATTAGCAGCAAAAGTAGATAACAAATTCAGTTTTAAAAGCAATTAGCATTTCAGAAACAATTTGGTCATGAATGACAGGGTAGTTGAAGATCAAGTAAACTATTCAGAACAACAAATATTAAACACAGTCGTATCTATCCTTCAAATATGGTAAGTAGTCATATTATAAATTATATTAGTAATCTTTAATATTAATTCAAAGATAATTACTAAGCAAAGTCCTTTAGATTTAGATAACTCAATAGAAAGCATTCAAATATCTACACTTTGGAGGATTTGTTTCCACTGTAGTTTAGTTTTATAAAGTTGTGCCCTATAGCTCTTCATCTTGGTTGCTCATTAGAATCACCCAGGAGCTTAAAAACATCAAGGCTGGGTTCTGCTACCCAGAGATTCCAATTGGAATTGGAATGGCACTGGATATTGGTATCAATTCTAATGATCCTATAATCTAGGAAATTATAAATTCCAATACTAGGTCTCCTGCCTGTACTTACTTATATGTATCTCTGGAAATGGTAGGTGTGAGGGAATTCCAGGAATCTGTATTTTTAAATGTTCCATAGATGATTTTGATGCTGAGTCAGGAATGAGAACTATTGCTTTAAAATACAAACTTTTATTTCATCTTGACACATTATTTATTATTTTATTTTATTAACATCATCATGAATATTTATTATTTTATATTATCTGGTACCACTTTCGTGATGCTTAAATTCTACTTATATTTTGGTTTAATTTTGTTGGGACTTCAGTTCTCATCCTAAACTTTTGTACCTAATTCCTCAAGCTAATTTATCAGTAAACATAGTGCTGAAAATGAGAGTGATTATGCTGACATAGCTGGTGGGCCTCCTATACTTAGCATGCAGATGATTTAGTAGTATGTAAATCATTTAATAGTAGTGTAGCCAAATTTCCCGATAGATCTTAGATACAGCCCCACCACTAGAAAGCAGAATACAACATTCTGAGGGGTGTTTCCCTGCCATTTGGAGGTATATTTTTATTAAGGTGAGATAAACAAGATTTCCCAACTGCATTAATACTGTGAGTAGAGAGCAAGAACAGAACTGTGAGGTGGGACTAACAAAAGTATTTATAGAGAAGCAGAGGACATTTGAAAGGGCACTGGGAGTAAACACTACATATAGGGGGTAAGGGAGCTTTGTGGTTCATATTTAACTCCAAGTGGAATGATATTCCTTTCCATTTCCTTTCTTATCTTCTATTTCCTTTCTTATTTAAATTAGTTTCAGCTTTGTGATAGTACTTACCAACTTAATCCACTAAAACTGTTGTCTATGCAGGGGGCCAGTTGGTGTAGTGATTAAGTTCGTGGGCTCCACTTCGGCCACCCGGGGTTCACAGGTTCGTGGGCTCAGATCCCAGGTGGGAACCTACGCACTGCTTATCAAGACATGCTGTGGCGGCATCCCACATATAAAGTAGAGGAAGACGGGCACGGGTGTTAGCCCAGGGCCAATCTTCCTCAGCAAAAAGAGGAGAAGTGGCAACAGATGTTAGCTCAGGGCTAATCTTCCTCGCCAAACAAACAAACAAACAAACAAAACCCGTTGTCTATCCCGATGAAAATCAAATGCACAAAATGCAAAGTGGAGATGGGAAACAACAGAGGAACTTGACTGATTTTGCTTGTTGGATATGATAAGAGTTTACTACTATAAATCCTATTCTGCTTTTGACTTGCAAAATGTAGAACTACAGAAAGTAGCAAGATTTACCAATCTTTTGCAAATATTAATTGCACACTAGTTTGATTTCCTGCCATTTTCAATTTACAGATATAGCATCCATATTTTTGGTAATCTAATCTAACACACATTTATTTGTGTAAGTGTATGAAATTATACATTTGTATGTAAACAAGTGTTCATATAGGCAAATGTGTATATGAGCATTACTTCCTTTTTCATGGCTTTTTATATAATGACAGATCTTCAAATCATACTCCAGTTGCTTTAGGAGCTGTGTTGACATAACTTCCATGGCAGACAGGTCTGAGTTATAATCATGTTAGAAGCAATCCAACACAGGTTGCAAGGAAGGGGAGATTGGACATTTATTGAATAGCTGTAAGTGCCAGAATCAGATGTTTTCACACACAATCTCTCATATCATCAGTCATTATGCCCTGTTGGTTCTTCCCACTAAATATATCTTGATCTGCCCTTTTTTCTTCATAACACTACTTGCCCTTGAACTGTTTCAAGTATAAACCATCTCTCCTTCTTGGGATACCCCTATTATTTCCTAACTGCTCTTTCTGCCAAGAAGTTTTATTTCAACATTTTACCATCAGTAATTCTCTTTCAAAATCACAGGTTTAATCATGTTTTCGTGTGTCTCTTGAAATCATAAATCATTTGCCTTTGTAATGAATGACACATAAGACTATTCCTGACCTGCATACAAGCCTCATTTTCTACAACTTTTACCAATCCTTCTTTTCTTTTCCCTTTACCACCCCACATGTTCCCTATGATCAAATTATAACTTCAGGTATATGAATATCACTGTATATGAAAATTCATTTATCCAGTTTCCTAGTTTGGCCTTCTCTCAAAATGCCGTTTGTCCTTCATAACTTCCTCAACCATCAGGCTGTGAGTTACACTCTTCTCAATGTTCCCATAATACCTAGTGTATACCAGTTGCTGCTCTACAAAGATCTTTGAGTCTCCATCCAATCAACATTTAGTCTTCGAAAGAAGAGCTCAAATTCCATCTTTCTCCAATTAAGTCTATTTCTCTGTGAGATAAATCAGATTATTGTATCAAAAGTTCATTCCATGAGATTCAACCAAGGGGAGCTCAAGCTATCTCTGTAATCATATGCAAGACAATTACTATGAACTTTACTTTCCTCCTCTGTAAAATCATTGTAGTGGAATCATATTTTGAAATATTAATCTCTTTTGTTTTCCTGACTTCTCTTGTATGTGACTCTCCCCCTGTTCAGTCAAAAAAATCCATTTAGTTAGGCAAGATTAAAATTGGTCAGTTTGTCTTTAATCAATTCTACCTCCTTTAATTTGAGAGAATTTTGAAATCATGGCATAGACAAGAATCTTGAAAGGCAACTCTTTTACTTTCTAAGAGTAGGATTTATGAAATAACTAAAATGTTTATGGACCTAAGCAAAGCCATGAAAAATTCAGGCTTAAAATTTAGAATTAAGAGCCCTTCCCAATTTTCTCTATCTATTCTAGAAGACTAGTTAAGACTACCATAGAGAAGAGGAAGTGAAGGAAGTACAGGTCGGTGGATCTCCGAGAAGGGGCCACCCTCTACTGCTGCTACCTAGTGACAAATTACATTGGGAAGGTGATAGAAGGTTCTGGAACTTTGATGATCAGGAATTATGGGACAAGTTCTCAGTTGCATGTTTATTTATTCTAAAAGGAAGCAAGATTCTCAAGATTTCTCTCCAAAGTCTTATAAAATTTTCACCCACTCAGTAATAATAGTGGGCATTTTCTCTATTTCCATGACAATCATTATGACCAAATCGAGTTGTTGTGAACATGCTTTATGAACTGCAAAGTATAAGGAGATTTGTAACATGATCTTTAAATCTTGAAGATAAAAGATATTATGGCTTTATTTCATATTATTTTCTCCATCTATACCTGTTTCTTTAATTTATTAAAATTTTAAATAAAATACTGACTTACATACAGTACTTTATAAAGCAAGAACAAAAGTGAAGTCAATATAGAACATTCTGGAAAACAAGAGGAGTTTTACACTTGCATTATCTCTAATCCTTAGGTGGGAGGATTAGACATTTGACAATGTACTGCAAAAAAATTATGCAGTAATAAAAGAGCACTCTCCATATATAGTCCTAGTGTTGACTGTGCTGATCATAGGTCTTCACTAATTCGTCTATATTCTGTATCTTTAGCAGTTATTCATTCTTTTTTACCTTGTTGGTACATTCTAAAATCAAATTAGAAATGTCCATATATCTCCCTTTTTCACTGTCTACCCTATTGTGCCTTTCCATGGCAATTCTCTCTTCATCCAGATTCTTAAGCAGATATCTTAAGAGTAAAGAGGACAAAAACATTTCCTTGTCTCAAGCTAAATCTAAACATAAAGTGACATAGAAATTTGACTATTATCAGATAAATAGATCCATCTAGATAGCCATACAATGTCAGAACAAAGAAAATCAAATTTTCTAGACTGATAAAACAAAATGGATAGTTGCCATATGCCCACTTCTCTTTCCACTCTGTGTATATCAAGCTAATTCCCAATGACAGTACAATGTGTAATCATCTCTGTAGCCTGCGCATAACTGAAAGAGGCTTGTACACTTGCAGAAATCTTAGTTCTGGAAATAAAAATAGAAATGCATTTTCTATACGGATGTATATTCCATTCTAATAAGTGACAAAGTTTGTTTCAGTTTTGAAATGATGGTTGTCAAGTAGGAACTTGTCATTTATAAAACTGAGAAGTCTTGCTTGCAACTCCATGCATAATCCCTGGCTGGCTCCAGAGTCAAGGGAACAGAAAAACAAGACATGGAGGAGAGTACTGTCTTCTCCTCAACTATGTCACTCTTTACCTGTAGCTTTCCTTTTCTGTCCCCAGTCATTTGCCCCCAGGTTGGGCACAAAGGAAGAGTTTGTTGGGGTGGGGGTGGGGGATCCTAGTAAGTTTCAAAGACAAAACGGTACCTATTTAATATTATTTCTTGCCAGAATTAAAGAGAGTGTATACAAAAGCTCATGATGCAAAGTATCACGTGACTATTTTTCTCACATAACTTGAACAAGATTACTTACTTACTAAGTGGAAGAGTAAACACTTAAATCCTGGTCATCTGATGCCTAAATAAAATAAACTTTTCAATTGTGTAATTGTCGATGCATTTCTTTTTACTTTCTAGTCTTTGGTATCCCAGTGTTCTCATGATTTCTCCTTTGGGAAAAAAAAAAACAACAACTTGCACTGGTATACTTTAAGAGTCTCAAATCCCAAATGCAAATGCATGATTACTTTTTGCAGCATGTTTCCATTCGAGATGCTCTACAGAATTATTGGTTCCAGCTTTCTAGTCTCATTCTCCACAAACGTTCTCACATATCCTGGATTTATAATAATGATGCTGAAATCTCCTGACAAACCCCAAGGTTTTCCTCTCCTGTATCTTGGATCACTACTTTCCCTGGACACTCTTTCCATGGCCTACACGACTGAAGGTGTTACAAACTCTTGCCCAAGTTTCAAGGCTAGTTGCACAGGCCTCCTCTTTTCTATCATTTTCCTATTTTAGGCCTTTGACAACTCTTGCTTGGACTTGTTTACTGATTCTGACTCCAGCTTGGAATTATGCAGAATTATCACGTCTGCTGTTGCATGGGTGTTTTATCAGTATAACAAATTTTACCTTGCTACTCCCCTGCTCCACCAACTACAGAAAAATTGCAGACTGCTTAGCATGAAATGAAGTATTTCAGGCCTTCATAATTCAGACCAAAGCATGTGTATAGTCTCATATCCCCAAATGCCCTGGCTGGAAATCTCCTACTATAGTCATCCTGAATTACTTGTATTTTTACTTTACATATCTTGCTATTGCTTATCTCTTCTATGCCTAGTGCCTGCTTTCTCAGTGATTTTCAAAATACGAACCTATGATAGGCAGAATTCTAAGATAGTCCCCAAGATTTCTGCCCCCAGTCTACACATCTTGTAAAATCCATGGGACTTGTGAATATGATGAATTTCATTCCCATGATTAGGTTTTGTGATTTGGAACAGTTGACTTTAAGAAAGGGAGATTATCCTCAGTGAGTAGGATCTAATTAGGCAAAGCCTTAAAAGTGATTAGGATCTTCCTGAAAAAAAAAAAAGATATTCAAAGCATGAGAGGGATTCAACATGAGGAGAATTATCTTTTGCTGACTTTGAAGTTGGAAAGATCCTATGGCAAGGAATATGAGTGACTTCTAAAAGCTAAGAGTGGCACTTGGATGACAATCGACAATGGAACAGAATCTCAGTCCAACAACTACAAGGAACTGAAATTTGCCAAACCACATGAGCTTAGAAAGAGACTCTCAAACCAGCTAAGAACACAGCCTGGCCAATACCTTTATATAATATTGTAAGACCCTGAGCAGAGAACCAGTTCAGTTGTGACTGAATTTTTGATCTGCAGATAATGTGAGATAATAAATTAGTGGGGGTTTTTGTTTGTTTGTTTGTTTTGTGAGGAAGATTAGCCATGAGCTAACATCAGTTGCCAATCCTCCTCTTTTTGCTGAAGAATATTGGCCCTGGGCTAACATCCGTGCCTATCTGCCTCTACTTTATATGAGACACCACTACAGCATGGCTTGACAAACGGTGCATTGGTCTGTACCTGGGATCCGAACCTACAAACCCCGGGCCACCAAAGTGGAGTGTGTGAACTTAACCACTATGCCACCTGCTGGCCCCTGAAATTAGTGGGATTTTTTTTAAGTTACTAAATTGGTGGTAATTTTTATACGGCAGTAGAAAACTAATAAAAACTTCAATATCGTTTATCAAGAGACCTTCTCTCCATCCTTTGCTTTCCTTCCAATTACTATTTCAATATCATAGTTAGATATAGCTCCTTGTTCCTCACACATTCAAAGAAATGGACTGTAACTCCAACTAACAGTCTTTGCATGCGGCATGTAATGCTTGTGATGAACTTGAACTGAATAATACAATGAAAAAACAAAGTATCACAGATGGTCTGTATGCATACAGACATAGATGCACTCAGAAAAAGAAATTATTTTCTGTTTTTTTAGCAAAAGTTAACTACTGGTAGCAGTGAGCCTACTAGATGGGATCCTGGGACTGAATATGGACATTAGGTAAAACTGGGGAAATCTGAATAAAATGTGGGCTTTAGTTAACAAGAATGTATCAATACGGTTCATTAATTTTGACAAGTTTCCTACACTAGTGTTAGAAGTTCCTGACAGGGGAATTTGCATGTGGGATATATAGTAATTCTATGTACTATCTTTGCAATTTTTTTGTAAACCCAAAAACATCCTAAAATTATAAAAATTATTTTAAAAATGGTAAAAAATTTTATTATGGTATGGGTGAAAAGATCAGAGCAGGGAGGAAGTAACTGTCTGTAGTTATACAGGAAGATAGTGTACATAACTAGAAGAAATTTTTCAGCAGATTAGACTGCCTGTGGATTCTTAAATGCTCACAAGCTGTGGTTTACAGACAACAATGTGGGTGCAATTTTGTGCCAGAAATGTGGAAGATGCTTTTGCCAATATTTCATTGATATATACTTAAATTTAGTTCAGAAATATTTGAATCTGATATTTTTTATTTTTAGTGTTTTACAAATAGCAGAAGAACCAGGCTATCTGCTTTCTATTGGTGGAAAACCACTAATTGAAATGCTAATAACATCCCAATGGATTTAGCACTTGCAATCCTTAAAGTACATGAGACAATTCAAATGCAAGAAATACACAATTTAAAATAAGCTTTCTCTTTAGCTTATATTAGGACCTATATGCACAGCCAATTTTATTAAAATTTCTTTAAAATTTGCTTCTTAAGAAAAAAATAACATTTGTTTAAACAGTTTCATTACATTTAGAATATATATGTGATAAAGATAAATTCTGGAAACAGTGATCCATTCAATGTTGAGAGAATAAATAACAATTATTAATAATTATTATGAAAAGAAGCATCTAATAAGCTGGAACACCACGTGTTCTGACTTATAATGCTTTTAAAACACAATAAAATTTGTTCCAACCTTCACCTTTCAGTATATCCAATTTCTATCTGTCTTCTTGTTATCATTCTCAGAGGATCACTCAGCTTCATCTACTACTTGTCTACTGTACATAAATTCTAATACTCTGACTGTGATGATGAACTAAACTGATACTCAGCTGTGACAGAAGTCATATATAATGCACTTCAAAATATCTTGCACATTAAATTGTGAAATAAAGAGAAGAACTTTGTTTCTGTCCCTGAGATCAAGGAGAAAATAGTATACAGTAACACTGAAACTGGTAGTGAACATACATTGTCAATAACAGTAAATATACATTTATAGTTTTGTATAAAGGAGCAGAACCTATACCACACAAAATTTTCTTCTCGGTCCTCAAAGGTCATAAACTCTTCTGTACTAGTGTCTGTGGTGGCACTGCCATCAACACTCCCTTTCACATCTGACATATGGACGTTATTCTAGACCTCTCTCTCACCCCACCTCCCAGGTCTTGTTGGTCACTAAGTCCATTTGATTTATTTCTTAGCGGTTAAAAATTAGGGAATATCATGGTGCTACAGCATGGCATTTTGATGGGATTAAGTAGGGACACAAGAAAACCTTAATCCTGTCTTGGCAGAATCACCATCCTGACCCGGTATGTTTTTGGATGGAGATAAACAAGGAATAATGGAAAATGGAATACAAAGTACTCTTCTATTGTTAGGCTGGCTTCTACCAAAAATGTCACTAAGGAACTCTGGTGAACTGAGCTACATTTGTGACTTAGCACAAAAGCTACAGTTTGGGCAGCATAATTGTTACTGTGCTTCTTCACTCAGGAACACAATCAAGCCTAATACATTTCCTTTGCGATTACTCTCCCATGCGCTTCTGATCCCTCAGAGTCGTCACTTCCTAAGCAGCTGGAACATCTGGGGAAACTAGATGATGCTCATAGATCCACAAAGATACCATGGAGTTCCAAGCATCTTCACCCAGAAGAGGTTGACCAGGAGCTGATATCCAAGTGAGAGGCGCTCCACTATGCCAGAGGCTGGTGGACGATGACCTGGACCACTGAAAGAGGAACGATGTCATAAATCCTATGCCCTCTGTACCTGTTCTTTCTATCCTGACCATCACTATGAGAATCCACAGACACATTTTATAACTTCTAAATCTGGTTCAACAAAACCCCATTCTTTGTTATAAACCTTTTAATCTACAAAGATGTCCCATATGAGGACAATGAATCTATGTTGAAAAAATTTCTTCCTCACTTCTTGATACACTGTCTCCTACTCAAGGACCTAAAACCCTGAAACTGTATTAGATAGCGTAACAGTGATGAAAACCTAACCCCAAACTTAGAAATAAAAAAGCAAGGTAATGTTTTATATCAGGCAACTTTTGGGAACCTCTAGCACCACTTAGTGAATGGGGTATTAAGTAGGAGGAGTTGGCCTCTCTTTGACCATACTCTTAATTAAACGTTCAAGTCACACTCCTGAAAATAACCCCCCAAAAGTTTAACACATTGATGAAATTTTTGCCTAACTGCTCAGAGTTATCTCATTCTATGCCCAATAAACCTTTTCTATCTCTGGATGTGGACTATTGGTTTTACACTTGACTTTCCTGACTCTTCCTATGTCATTTTAACTTGGGAGCTTTAATCTAGGTGGTCTCTTTTATTACTAAATTCTTAAATTCCATAACTTTTAAAATTCCTATCTTCAGAAATTGACTTGTTTTATGCTGCCCAATGATGGCCATAAAGCACATTTAATAAATGAGAATAAGAAATATTTAAAACCACCAAATATTTGCCTTAGATAACAAAATGAGTGGACAATAAAAATAGAAGTTTATTAGTTCAATGTTTCACTTATTGACTTTGAAGTATGTATAGAGTTAAATATTACCTGGGGGTAAATATCATCAAACTGAAAAGATGTATGGTATCATAGATCTGCTTATCAGAAGCAACTGAGGGATTAAAAATATAAATAAAGGTGGACAGATATAACAACATATGTTCTGGTCTATTAGGCCTAATATTAAGTATTCATAATTATAGTTGTCAAGTGTTCCTGGGCGATTATGGTGTATAGCCAGAGTTAAGAATCACTAGTATAGATAAAAGAAGTGCAAATAGGGGCCGGCCCGGTGGCGCAAGCGGTTGGGTGTGCGCGCTCCGCTGCGGCGGCCCGGGGTTCGCTGGTTCGGATCCGGGGCGCACACCGACGCACTGCTTTGGCGAGCCATGCTGTGGCGGCGACCCATATAAAGTGGAGGAGGATGGGCGCGGATGTTAGCCCAGGGCCGTCTTTCTCAGCAAAAAAAGAGGAGGATTGGCGGATGTTAGCACAGGGCTGATCTCCTCACAAAAAAAAAAAAAAAAAAGAAGTGCAAATATAAGGAAAGAGTCAGTGTTCAAACAGATGGAAGCAAAATCAGGAGACAGTAGAATTCTTGATGATGAGGAAAGAGTAGACAAATCTTCAGATACCAGAGAGAGATGAAATTAGGGCAAGGAAGAAAGTTGTCCATTGAATTTTACAATATAAAGTCGTATTTTGTAATAAAAAATCATTACGATCCTGGAAATAACATTTTCAGCATCAAAAGCTGAAGAATAAGTAAATGGCAAGGCAGTAAGACTCTTAATTTCTGGCAATCTGGTATTCTAGAGAACTTGAAAGCAAAAGAACTTGGTACAGAACACCTAAATTGCTATGTAAAATACATAAGTATATCAGAGCTGAGGTGGCAAAAGAGTTAGAGAAAACCACAAAGGTCAAAATCTCAGTGGATGAATCCTGAAGTTGGCACTTTAGGGAAAACATAATGCTTGTTTTCCTGAAGCTCACGTTGTTAACAGGCTCCATGTAGAAGAAAAAGCAGAGGGCCCATCCAAATGGAAACATCACTATAAATCTGGAATCACTGTAAAGCAGGATCCACAATGAGTGATCTAGGAAGGAAAACCAAATAAACAATCATACTAAGGAAGATGTTAAGGAAATTTTTGTGTCCTAATCTTAGCCCAAAGTGGAGGGGAAAACATAACTACATGGGAGGAAAAATGACTAACTTGAAAAACATTTGGGTTTGGAATTTATTTTTATTGACGTGAAATTTGCATAACATAAAGTTAATCATTTTAAAATGTACAATTCAGTGGCATTTAGTACATTCACGATGTTTACAACCACCATCTATATCAAGTTCCATAACGCTTTCAATACCCCAAAAGAGAATCTCACCTCATTAAAGTCACTCCACATTCCACAGGTATCTATGGATTGACCTGTTCTGGATATTTAATGTACATGGAATCACACAATGTGTGACCTTTTATGTCTGGCATCTTACACTTAGCAGGTTTTCATGTTCATCCACATTATAGCGTTATTGAATATCTCATCCTAAAAGGAATGATTGAATAATATGCCATTGTTATGTATATGCCACATTTTTTTCTTCATTCATTCACTGTTGGACATGTGGGCTGTTTCCACCTTATGATTATTGTGAATAATGCTGCTATGAACATTCATATGTATACAGTATTTGTTCGAGGACTTGTGTTCAATTCTTTTCCTAGGAATGGAATTGTTGGATAACATGGCAATTATATGTTTAAGTTTTTGAGGAACTATCAAACTATTTTCTGCAGTGGCTGCATGATTTTATATTCCCGCCAGCAATATATGAGGGTTCCAGTTTCTCTACATCCTTGTCAACACTCGTTATTTTTCATATTTTTGATTATTGCCATCCAAGTGGTTGTGAAGTAGTGACTCATTACAGTTTTGATTTGTATATCTCTAATGACTAATGATGATGAACATTTTTTCATGTGCTTATATACTTTCTTTGGAGAAGTGTCTATTCAAATCCTTTGTTCATTTTTGAGTTGGGTTATGAAAATTTTTTCGGTTATTGAATTGTAGGAGTTCTTTTTATATTCTGGATATCCCTTATCAGATATATGATATCTGATATCATGTATGTTATATGATTTGCAAATATTTTCCCTATTCTGTAGATTGTTTTCCACTTCCTTGATAATGTCCTTTGATGCACAAAAGTTTTAATTATGATGAAGTTTTTCTGTTTTTATTATCATTTTTATTAACAGTTTACCTATTTTTTCTTTTGTTGCTTATGCTTTGATGTCACATCTAAGAATCCACTGTCAAATACAAGATTTATCTCTATATTTTCTTCTAAGGTTTTATAGTGTTAGCTTTTATCTTCAGGTTATTGATCCATTTTGAGTTCATTTTTTGCATATGGTATGAGATGGGGGTCCAATTTCATTCCTTTGCACGTGGACATCCAGTTGTTCTTTCACCATTTCTTGAAAAGACTATTCCTTTCCCATGGAATGGTTTTGGCACTCCTGTTGAAAATCAATTAGCAGTAGATGTCTGGGTTTATTGATGGACTCACAATTCTATTCCATTGAACTCTATGTCCATCCTTATGCCAGTACCGCACTGTTTTGACCACTGTAATTTTGTAGCAAGTTTTGAAATTGGGAAGTACGAGTCCTTCAATTTTGTTCTCCTCTTTCAAGATTGTTTTTGCTAGTCTGGATCCCTTGAATTTCCATATTATGTACTTATACATATAAGATCATGTGTTTATGTAAAGGAACAAACTATTGACATACTCAAAAAAATGAATGATTGTCACAAACATCATGTAGAGCAAAAGAAGTCAGAGAGAAAAGATTTTACAAATTATTCTGACTCATAAAAATGGTTCACAAAAATACTAACACATTATCTCAAGGTAAAGGAAGAAATATATACAAAGAATACATGTTATGATAAATTTGGTTTTCGTCCAGAAATAAAAGTTGCTTCAATATTAGAAAATCTATTAATATAATTTCATGTGTTATTGGACAAACAAAACAAAGCAAACAAAAACAACTCAGTAGATGCAGAGAAAAGTTTGAAAAAGTTCAAACTTCATGTCTGATTTTTTTCTTTATCTGAAAAAGATAAATCTTAAAAAATTGTAGCAAATGTAAAATGTAATTTTTAAAAGTTAAAAGGATTAACTGTAAAATCAGGAATGAGGAAAGGATATTTTCATTTCCTACATTTTACTAGACATCCTATTCATCAAATAAGAAGAAAATTAAGTTATGATAAATGTCTTTATACAAAGATGATAAAATTATCTCCACAGAAAGCACAGTAGTACATTTAGCAAAAATATTAGAATCAATAAGAGGGTTTATCAAGACTGTCACATTAGTCTAACATACAACATAAGCCACAAATTTTTAGGACATTAAAGTTGAAAATATGTGTTCTAATAGCGTCAAAATTTAAAATATATTGAATTAACTCTAACAAATACATAATAACCTTTTATGGAGAAATTTATAAAACTTTATAAAAATATATAAATGACCTTATTAAATATAGTGACATTCCAAGAAGTTCACGTCTAGGAAGACTTGTTAAGAGATTTTAAAAATCTTGACAAGCTGGTTTAAAAAAACGTATCTGAAAAAGCAATGGGATAAGAATATCAATGACTCTCCTGAATAAGTTGAACAAGGAAGAGTGAACATGTCCATAATACCTCAAAAGTTTATAATTCTATAATTATAAAGAAAGGGAAACATTGGTGAAGGAATTGGCATGTAAATCAATGGAACAGAATAGAGCCCAGGTACAGACTCATGTACATATGGAAATTTTAATATGACAAATGTGCTGATGACGATTACTGTTACAAGAATGATGTAATCCCTACTAGGTGCTAATGTAATTGATTATTTTTAATGGAAAAATCACAAAAATGAATTCTTTTCTTAAACTATTCCAGAAATCAAACATAAATAGATTTCAGTTTTAAATCTTAAAACAAAAGAATAAATATTTTTATGCACTCAAAGTATGGAAAATTTCTTAGATAAAATACAAACAGCACAAACCATTAAAAAAATTGTTTACTTTATGCAAACTAAGAACTGATCAACAAATGTGGGAAAAAAGCTACAAACCAGGGGAAACAATTTGCCATATATTTTAACTGAAAAAGGACAAGTATCCAAAATATATAATGAA
Source organism: Diceros bicornis minor (assembly GCF_020826845.1). NCBI lineage: Eukaryota > Metazoa > Chordata > Mammalia > Perissodactyla > Rhinocerotidae > Diceros > Diceros bicornis. Next base: position 38,583,589 of record NC_080762.1, read on the forward strand.
GACCTACATATCAAGGGGACAAAAAAAAAAAGGAAGACAAACAAATACAAAATATTAAATACAAACACATAAATATTATGTTGATATTTATCAACATAAATAAATATGCTCAAATTCCTTGACAGTAAAATTAAAATTAGAACCATAATGAATAATTTTGTATCCATTTGATATAAAAATATAAAAGTTTGATATATTTGACATATATTTGCATATATGTGAGGTTTGATCTATTTTCTTAACTTAAAGTAAAATATATACATGTATATATATATATATATACACACACACACGGAGATATTAAAAGCTACATGAGAGGACTAACTAACAAATTAAGTATTATGAAAAGTAGAGGATTTAGTCTTGGGCAACATTAATGTGAAAAGTGTGGATGGATGCAGAAGTAGATATGTAGAGAATTTAAGGTAATTTTTGCCAGATGAACTAGATATTTCCTGGAGAATTTTAAGTAAGGATGTTAACTTAAGTAAATGAAGAGAGGATTGGGGAGACTGTTAAAACTTTGGATAGCTGCATGTTATTTCCTCCCACAATGAAAGTTTCTCAAACACCCATTTTAAGATATAAAATAAAATATAAAGTAAAACCTATCCCTTTGTTTCATTATGGAACGTAAACTTTTTCATAAGTATATATTTGCAAACTGATGAGCTATATGGTACTTTATATGATACTATGTACAAGAGTAATGTAACTTTTACCTACTACTCTTACTATCATTATTTTAAAGGTATCTGGGATTTGTTCTAATCAGGTATTTTAAGACATGCAGAGCAGAAATAACTATCATGAAGGAGGAAGTTTTATTATACTCACTGGCCCCTGGAAACAAGAGGCATAGTACCCCACACAGAGCCAGACAGGGAAGCACCGACGCAAGGTGGGCAGGCAGAGAGAGAGAGGGAGAGAGAGAGAGAGAGAGCTGTGGGCTGGAGCCTTTCTTGTCGTTATGGCATGAAAGGGGGAAAAGCAGAAGTTCCTTACTGGTGCAGGCAAAGAATGAAGATACATGTAAATGTGACTGGTTATTGTACAATATGAATTGTGTGCTCTCGTGAAAGGGGTAATGACACAGCTAGATCTAAAGTAGTACACGAGGGTGATGATTGGAGTAAGGTCTATGGAAGGATGCCAAATCATCAAATACAGAAACTAGAGACGTGGTTATTACAATCACCTTCAAGCAGAATCCAATTTCCTCCATTGAATTAGAAATCCATTCCTATTTTCTAAAAAAAGATAAAATGAAGAGAAAAGAAAATTAAGGAGTAATAAGCTATTTCTCTTTACGTATATTTGCTACTATTCATATTTATGCTCTAATCCTTTAATTTTACTTTCTTTTCTTTAGGTATATTGACATGTGGGGTTTTTTTCAGTGAAAGTTTTTCCTGAAGGAGTTCAAAATTGGGTCTCTGCAAAATTTACAGTGGTTCCACTCAGTCTGTAAAAGGAACTCTTAATCTCTTCCTCCTGAATAATACCGAGTTTAGGAACAAAGTCAATATAGGCCATTAAAAATGAGCTTTTAATAGGGCAATATCCCTGTACAATATTTCATGTGCTATGCTGCATAAAAGAGAATTTAACAAGCAGTTTTATGCGGAGGTTATTGACTCTTAGGGGGAAAAAGGTTCGTCAGAAGATATTGGTATGATTAAGTATAAACAGTACACCGTGTTAACGGAGAGAATAGTAATCAGAATAGAATATCTCATCAGGAAAGTACATTAAACGACAGAGCAAATACGGTAATGCACTCAGTGAAATAGCTTTCTGTGTTTTAGTTTTACGTTCAGGGTTGTTTATTCCCACAAAAGAAACGTAGAAAATTTCTATTTTACAAGCTGCAATGATCAGAAGTGTCCAATATCCTCACCTTCTTGGCTGGATGACTGTCCCCATGGCTGATGTGCTGATCTCGCAGGCTCACACCCAACTTAAACACCTCCTTCCTGCTGAGCTGCCTTCCAGAGCCTCTTAACTTGCTCTTGGTTGGATCTCTATTCTACATTCTCTGACTCCTATCTTCTTAACTTGTTCCCAACACTCTGAACTTCTCATCTCATTGGTCACTCATCTTATGCTTTTTTTACACTCTTAGCAAGGACACTCTTGATCTTCTGCTTGTGTGAACATGTTATTTGAATGCCTCTCTGTCAACAAGTTTTTACCAAATCTCATATTGATCTTTTTTCATCTCACCATTTTCCTTCAAAATTCTTCCTTTTCTCATCCTTGGGGTGTTTCGTGCAACTTGCTTTAATGTAGCTTCTCTCTTTCTAACCAGTGCCTCCCAAGGAGATTCATAGAGATGGTAACATAATGTCTAAGGAGAGAAAGATAAACTGCTCTGAGGCCATATGAGATTGTTTGAGGCCTTGGATATATAGACAAGGAGAGTGATTTCATTCTCAGTAGGTTTTGGGAGACATAAAAGAAGCTTCTGTATTTCATCAGCACTAATAAACACATAGTGGACAATAAGTGAATAGCGAATAACCATACCCAACACATTCCCAAAGGTCATCAAAATTGTTATTGTTATATACCCACTGTTTGTTAGCATAATCTGGGAATCTCCCCTAGGCTTCTCTAGTAACCAGGATCATATCCTTTATTATTGAGTCTATCTAATAATAACATTGAGCAGTATTAAAACAACTAAGAGGTTGGGACATAAGACAGGAATGTATTTAAAGAAGAAGATGTCAAGATATGTCAGCCACGAAATTTGGAGTATATGAGAAATTGGAAGGAGTGGAGCCAACACAGTAGGAAGGCAAGTTTAGGTGGCATGCTAGGATAAAAGTGATGAGCCCTGAGAAATTCCAGATGGAAGCTACAATGGTGACACCCAGAGATATCAACATCTCATGTTTCAAATCATGTCACAATTTTCCAAAGTGTTTCAGACCACCTGGGCATGGCTAGATAATCTCTTTTCAGGGTTTGACATCATGGAATAAATTATTCTATATCGATATTTACAGAATATTCATATTATTTTCTAGTATAGAATCTCTCCACTAGATTATGAAAACTATGCTTCATAGTGTCAATATTTTTAATGTAAATCATATATTAATAAATATTGAACATATTACAAACATTTGTAAGCAGATTGATTTATACATTGCCAAATGTCCTCCAAATTTTTACAATGGCTACAAAAGTTAAAAAAGATAAAGAAAAGTAAAACCGAATAAGAAGAGAACATGTAAAGGTGGAAAAATGAAGTGGCCCTGAAATCACCAAATAAAAACAATTGTAAGGTAAAACAAAATCAAAAGAACATTTTAAACACACTGAGGATCATCCAAGAGTAGACAAAAAAAAAAAAGAGAGAGAGTTTAATCTCAAACAACTTAAAATGGCAGGAGTACGAATTGAATCTTCCTTTCTCCAAGGCATTGACCAGCCCCCGGAGCTATGGCTACAGAAACCACAGGCTGGAAATTACAGCCATCCATGCGAAAGATGTTGGACATAAAAGTTGAGGGCTGGAAAAGCAACTGGTAATGTAAAGGGAAAATGTGATAGTGCAATATTCATGGAAAGAATGAGACCAAGTACATGCAAGAGAAGAAAATTATGGGTCAATATCCCTGATGAATATAGATGCAAAAATCCTCAACAAAATATTAGTAAACCAAATTCAACAACATGTTAAAAGGATCATACACCATGAACAGTAAACAAATGGGATTTCTTGCTGAAGTGCAATAATGGTTCAACATATGCCAATCAATAAATGTGATAAATCACATTAATAAAATGAAGGATGAAAATCATATGATCATCACAATAGATACAGAAAAAGCATTTGGCAAAATTCGACATCATTTGTGATAAAAAACTCTCAATAGACTGGATATAGAAGGAACATACCTCAACATAATAAAGACCATATACAGCAAGCCCACAGCTAACATCATACTCAATGGTTAAAAGCTGAAAGCTTTTATCCTAAGATCAGAAACAAGACAAGGATGCCCACTCTCACCACTTTTATTCAACATAGTACTGGAAGTCCTAGCCAGAGCAATTAGTCAAGAAAAAGATATAAAAGGCATCCAAATCAGAAAGGAAGAAGTAAAACTGTCTCTGTTTGCACATGACATGATATTGTATAGAGAAAGCCCTAAAGACTCCACCAAAAACTGTTAGAACTAACAAACAAATTTCAGTATGGAACTCACAGCCACAGAGCAGTTGAAAATTATGAGTATCTCTAGTAGCAAAGAAGTCACAGAGAAGGTAAACTCTATTTCTGCCCACGAAGAGGAATCATGGTAAACAGAAATATACCGTTTTAGTATCACTACATTTTTCCATTAACACTAAGTAAATTAGTACAAGTGAAATAATGGAAAGACAGCTGGAATCCAATAGATAAAAGGCAAGACATATTAAAAAAAATTAATACAAAATAAGAAAAGAAAGGATGAATAGAGGAATGAAAAACAGTTGAGACAAATAACAATTAGTTATTTGTCTCAATTAGCAATTAGCAAAATTACAGAATAAACACAAAAATATCAACAATTATATTAAATGCAAATTGACCCTTCCAGTCAATTAGAAGTTGACTGAATAAAAAGCAAGAATCAATTATATGCTGCCTAATATGCACTTTAAATACAAAGGCACCAATAGAATAACAGTAAGACATTGGGAAAAAGATACTATACAGAGAATAGTCATATGAAAGCTTGAGTTGTTCTAAAAAGGTCAGGCAAAATAAGTTTAAAATCAAGGATTATTGTAAGAGTAACTTCATAATAATAATGAACCAGTACAGCATGGCAATATAACAGTTATAAATATACATGTAAGTAATAACAGAGCATCAATATATGGAAGTAAAAACTGACAGAAACAGTTCTGCAGTTTCTTAAAAGTTACTCCACCATTTACCATTTATCCCAGAAATCCCACTTTTAGGTACATATGTAAAAGAAATAAAACTATATGTCCACATAAAGAGTTGTATGAAGATGTTCATAGCAGCTTTATTCATAATATTACCAAACTAGAAACAACCCAATAATCCATCAACTGAAGAATGGATTAACAAGTTGTGGTTTTCCCATATGTTGAAATACAACTCAGCAATATAAAAGAATAGACTACTGATACACACACTTCACACACCAAAGCCTAGACATAGTGTAATTCAATTTATATAAAATTCTAATAAATGTAAAACTATATGACAAGAAACAGATCAGTGGTTGCCAGGGGCTAGAATTCAGGATAGGAAACTACAAAGGTATACAAGAAAACCTCTTTGAAGAAATGTTCTATTATTATTGTTGAGCTGGAATTTACACAAACTTATACATCTGTTAATTTCATCAAATAGTACATTTAGATTTGGTATATTACATTTTTTGTAAATTACATCTCAGTTTTCAAACTAGGAAAAATTAGAGTTAAGAAAGTAATAGGAAGACGAAAGTGAGATTAGTACACTGTTATATCTTACATAATTGCTGTTAATATACTATTAATTTTGTTTAAAATTCTAACCTACACTAAAAGACAATATGATCTAATACAAATTTATGAGATCTGTATGAGAAAAAGAAATAAAAACCTATAACCTAGGTAAAGTAGAATAACGAATCAATGGAGAAAGTTTTCCTATGATAGAACGTATTATTTTTCCAAATATTTGTGAGTCCTTCCTGAGAGAAGAACACATACCTCTGCCCTATCCCTATCAGGCTCGACTGTGTGCCTTACAATGTTCTTCCCAAAGGAGGAAAAACAATCACCTTGCTGGTATCAGGAGTAGCCATATTGATCCTAGCAACTTGCTTTGCCAGATGAAATTGAGAAGTGATGTGTCTGTTACTTCTGAATATATGTTAACACATTCAACTAGTGGTTCACCCCAGCACTCTACGTATCCTTCAAAACACAGGCAAAGATCCAGTTAGGCGCTGCTTGATTAGACAAGGTCTCAGTGTTACGATAATGTGAAGAAAAGCCAAAGCAAGTCAATGATGGAAATGTAACATGACAAATGAGTATTTGTTTTTAAGAAACTAAGATGTTGGGTCATTTGTTTATGAAGGATAACTAAGTCTATTCCGACTTATGCTAGCTATATGAACTAGATTTTTTATTTCTATTTTCACTGTAGCTATAATTGAAAGTCTGAGAAATAGTTTTGTAGTCTAAGGTTAAACTTGGATAGCAGGGCATGAGAGAGAATGTTTTAAAAGTGGGGCATTTTTAAATGTCTTTTTGGCAGACTTTATAGTATTTGTGTGTTTAGTGAGATTGTTATGAACTGAATGTTTGGGGACCCCCAAAATTCGTATGTTGAAATCCTAACCCCTAATGTGATGATATTAGGAAGTAGGGCCTTTGGGAGGTGATTAGACATGAGAGTGGAGCCCTCATGAGTGGGGTTAGTGCCTTTATAAGAAGAGACACAGCTTGTTTCCTCTCTTTGTGCTCTTTGCCATGTGAGTATACGATGAGAAGATGGTCATCTGCACACCAGGAAGGGGGCCCGCAGACACAAGACCTGTTGGCACCTTGATCTTGAACTTTCCAGCCTCTAGAACTGTGAGAAATAAATGTTTGTTGTTTAAGCCACCTCATCTATGGTAATTTTTCATAGCAGCCTGAACTGGCTAAGACAAGGTTTTTAATAAATTAAAAAACAAAACCAAATGGTGCTTGAATTAAAGACCACTAGTTCTAAGCACAAATTTTATTAAGCTAACTGCAAAGCAGATCATAAGTGCCAGGTATATGGGATAACTCATTTTATGATCTTGGAGTCAGGAGAATGATAAACATAGAAACCTTTAAATTTTTAGATTTTAAAAATATGTTAGCTTGAAAGGATTTCATGTCTAGTTTAATCTATAGGTAAACTAAAAGTCCCTGAAATTCAATAATCTAGCAAAGAGGAGGCAGTAGCAGTTCTTGGGTAACAACATGAGTATCCTGACCCCCAGTCCAGCACTCTTTCCACAAACTCATCTTTCTTATATTGGACAGGAAAGATTGAAACACTACTTTAAAATCATGGAATCGATTAGTCAAAGATATCAACACAACAGGCAATACTTAGATTTTATGTATTAAAAAACTAATACATCAAAAATTTATATTAAATACCATGTGTGGTAGGTAGAGTAATGTTCTCTCTCCCACCCAAAGTTGTCCACATCCTAATTCTCAGAACCAGTAAATATTGTCTTACATAGCAAAAGGGACTTTGTAGATGTGATTAAGTCAAGGATTTTGAGATGGTGGGATTGTACTGAATTATCTGGGCGGCCCAATGTAATCACAAGGGTCCTTATAGATGACAGAATAAAGGAGGAGAGTCAGAGAATGAGATGTGATGATGGAGGCAGAAGTCGGAGCAATGTAACTGCAGGTTTTGAAGATGGTGGAAAAGACCATGAGTCAAGGAGTGGAGGCGACCTCTGGATGCTGGAAAAGGCAAAAACAAAAACAAACAAACAAAAACCCAAAACAAAAAAAAAGATTTCCCCCTAGAACTTCCAGAGGGAATACAGCCATGTGAACATTTTGATTTCAGCCCACGTGTTCCAGACTTCTAACCTGTAGAAATGTAAGATAATAAATTCATGTTGTTTTAAGCTACTAAGTTCATGGTAATTTGTTACAATAACCATAAGAAATTACTAGAACATATGTTTAACATTGATATGAATAAGAAATATCAGATGAATTGGTGAAGTTCATAGAATTTAAGAAATGGGCACTGATAGTATTGTTAATGAGATTTAATACGATGCTCTGGAGAAAGGATGAAAATAATAAGTATGATAAACTGAATGAGTTTATGATCACCTAGAATAATATAAAGTTGAAAAAATATACAGAAAACATGATGATCTATATGAAATATGACAATAGCTGGACCATATTAAGAACAGCGAGAGAGCTATGTAGCTCCAGCTATGGAAATTCAGAAACTTGCAATTAAGCTAAGATTAAAACAGACTGTATAGGACCTTGAACAGTGATTGTCCTATGCCTTTTATTGACATATCATCGTTTCACAGATTGTATATTAATACAGTTTGGCATAACAAACATAAAAACACAAAGAGTATGGATTTTTAAAGTTGGTGGATCCTAGTTTTAACTTTGTGGATGAGTAACCTTGAGAAAATTTCTTAATCTCTCTGCGTCTCAGTATTTTCAGAAACAAATTGTGAAAATAGACACCCTCCTTTATACAGAAGAGGTGTGAAAAATAGGTGAAACACCTGACATGGTGTCTGGCATACAACAGTATTTAATAAATGTCAGGTTTCTTTTCTCTCCATGCCCATCACTTCATATTAAACATGCTAACATAGCTAGTCTTTACAATTATTACTATGTTTGGCATATTTTGCACATATTTCCTGAAAATATCTATACTCTTTGCTGTGAAAATTGTTTGTTGTAAAGTCTAACCCCAGTTTCTATAAATGCAAATAATTTCAATTGACAATTCTTTAGGAAGAGCAGACTTTCAGTAAAATCAATTCTTGTTCAACAAGATAATAATTAAGATCTATTTTTTTTTTTTTTTTTTTTTGTGAGGAGATCAGCCCTGAGCTAACATCCACCAATCCTCCTCCTTTTTTGCTGAGGAAGACAGCCCTGGGCTAACATCCATGCCCATCTTCCTCCACTTTATATGGGACGCCGCCACAGCATGGCTTACCAAGCAGTGCGTCGGTGCGCGCCCGGGATCCGAACCAGCGAACCCCGGGCCGCCGCAGTGGAGCGCGCGCACTTAACTGCTTGCGCCACCGGGCCGGCCCCTAAGATCTGTTTTTTAACTGGAAGTTATTCAGTTATATGGCAACTAGCTTGAGGAAGAAAATATTTATTAATGGGAAAATAATTTTGAGTCTAAGCCCTTCTCAGATTTAGTGATGGTTAAATAAGTTAACATAGGCAAAATCTCTTAGAAGTGCTATGAAAAAGCAAAGTGTAATTATTCTAAATAACAAATTACCATTGTTCAGTAGAAGCAAATTCCACAATGACTATTTTATCCCAGCACTTAGAATGTTGATACTATGTTAATTATTTCCAATATTAAAATAAGTGTCATGAAGAGAAAAACTTAATTTTTAATGTTTGGCCATTGACAGCTTTCAAGCCCCACGCCTCTCCCTTACCCTTGCACTCACATCTGAGCAAGTCTGCAAGAAGACAGCCTCACCTCCTAGCCAAAATCAAAATCAGTCACCCACCTTCATCTCTCCTCTTTCACTCCAGACCTAACCTGAGCCCTTCGCTTTGGAGAATCCTTTTGCTGTTTACTATGTAAGTAATAACCTTTTTTGTTTCATACTCATTGGTGCCTATGCATCATTTGTCCTGACATTTGTATCAATTCCTAGCCCAGGGGCTGCTTACAGCCTCCAAATAAAACAAGAAGACAAATAATATGCCAGCTGGGAAACTGATTTATAATTTCTTCATCCTCTTTGGCCATTCATTTTCCTCCTTGCCCCCAAAAGTGTAAGAGTGGCTTCTCCATCATATATATATGATATATGATATAAAAATATATATATATATTTTTCATGCCAATAAGGAGCAACACACATAATTATTGGAAAAAAAGAAGTGTGATTCCTTTACAGTTGCTATGTGACACAGTACTTCACACACCGATCTCCTCATTTGTCTACTCAGGAAAGAGACTAGTTCTAATGTATACAAAACAGGAAAAAGCTAAACACTTTGTCTCAGTTGTTTCTATCATCTTGAAAGGCAAATCTGTGGACATGCTTGTGTACTGAATTAAAACTGTCCCGAGGTTTAGCTGGAGACGTATGGGAGCCATACTGCACCTGTCAAAAGCCACTATTGAGAAAGCATTGGTGTGGGAGAAAGTATTATTGTTTTTAATTGTTAATGTTTGCTTTGTGACCTTCCCATCAGCAGATATGTGTGCCTCTACTTACTGATACATTCATCCATCTCTCTAACGGCCCTGCCTCTGTAGCTGCTGCTGGCACCAGCTGTCCATCACTGCAAGTACAATATGTTCTGATCCTGACATGGCCTTCATTTCAGCTGAATGTGGGATGGACAAGTTATACATTCAGGCAAATTTCTCATTTTTTATTTTCTATATGGCTTAATACTACTGAAAATTTGAAATTCAGAAACATAGACTTCTTCACCCTTTGGAGTTTGTGGGAAAAGATCTTCTCTGAGCTAAAATATAAAGTGAGAGGAAAGACAAATTTACCTTAAGTGACAGATTATTATATGTTGAAATACATTACCATATTCTTTAAATCAATACTTGCTACACTTCGATAGGATTAGAAGTTAAATAGAAAATAAGTAATATATAAATAAGGCAGTTTTATTCTTATGGAAATATAATCACAAGGCAGTCCTCTTACTTATGCCATTCATGTGATTCTTTCCATTTAGTCCACATGTATGTACTTTCTTAGAATGAGCTATCTTTGCCGTGTTCTCTTTTTCTCACCTGTGTACATTTTTATTCCATTTCTCATGACTAAGGCTTTATTATACAAACCCTTTCATTCAATTTCTTTGTGATTTCTCTGTGATTCTTGTTTTCAGCAAAGCTAAAGCTGACTGATCTGAGATGTCTCAGTGTATGTGTATTCATCTCAGTAAAACATACATGCAACTATTGATTTCAAGAAAAATTCCTGTCTAGGTATATTAAAGAAAGGATTGTGCAAAAGAATATAAAAAGAAGGATAAAATTTTGAAAAAAATGATTACAATGTTGAAATTGTAAGAAAAAGGATAAGGATCTATGTATAAATGTGAAAGTATGACTTTGCAAATTCCAATTATCTTTTCTGCAGATTTAAATTATGTGTGTTTATTTTAACGGTCTGGCTAATATCCACAGTTTGTCAGAATAGTTGAAGATGTAGATATTTATGTTAGCTTCCTGAAATTTAATTATTGATTGGTGTATACCCTACCACAGCCAGTTCTGATCTGGATTTGAGGCATACTAAGAACTCTGTCGCATTGAACAATGAGGATTTTGCTAGGACTCTAGATCTGGCTGGGCCAGAGACACAGTTTAATTTAGTGCATTCTAGTGTTTAAGGTAATGTATTGTGTCAGTGAAGCATGGGAGCAGGACGTTCTAGGCATGGGTGGCCTGGGAATTCAGGTGGATGGCATTGCAATCATATCATATCATCAATTTGTTTAGAACAGGATCTTTTTCCATTGGGTTGATGTGACGATAGTACATAACATTGGTTTCAGTCTCCTGGAAGTTGGATGGCAAAGTGAACAAGGCTTCAGAAGACTTACAATCAATCTTTGGGAGCAGGACACCTATAAAAGAAAGAAAAGGTGTTCACTTGTAGCAGAATGGCAAGGGTGAAGGGAAGGCTGAAGCCTGGGAGAGCACATGTCTAGGGTTCATCTTACTCCTATTGGAAATCTGATCAAATCTAGATCTTCTCACATGGTGGCCCTGCCTGCCGTGGTCCTGAGGGAGTGAGCCTATGGACTGAAGACGTCACTTCACCAGCAGGTGTAATAGCCTATATTTCAAAGCCATCTGTGTGTGTTTTTTAACGTGATTAAAGCCAACAGTAATTAGAAGAGGAGAAGCACATCCCAAAGAGTATGGAGGATGTTGGGCAGATAAAAATATGGTGGTTTATTACATTTTAGCACTTTTATTATCATATCATTCAAAAGACTTGGTGCTTTTAAAATGGAAGTATTTTATACTTTTACTATTAAATGAATTTTATTTGATTCTCATCATGAATACAGAAGATTTCAATTGCAAAGTTGTTCACTGACATGATAAACAATTTTTAATAATACAATTGCCAAAACACTACCCCATTGTTTTATAGCTTATAAGTAACTAAACTACTTACTTCCATACATAAGTAAAGTCTAGAGTTATGTGTCTATTTACTAAAAAATAAATAATTTTGCTGGTGTGGAATGATCTCTGAGACATATTTGTTCTATAAATGACATTTATGCCAAAACTAAAAATGAGTTCCCAATTATCATTAAGAATCCATGCCCTGAGATCTCTGTAAAATTAAAGCTAATAGGAAATCAAATTTAAAAGTGTATATATAAATATGAGATTATGCATTCATGTTGAGATCTAATCTGAGATTATCCATTTCATAATTTTTGCAAATAAATTTAATGAATGATAAAAATGTTGAAATTACCCTAGTAAGACTCTTAAAATGTAATGTATATAAAAATTCTTAAACATGAATCTATTGACAGGAATTATAATTCCCAGTTTGGGGATTTCCATTGAAAAAAATACATACATAATTGTATACAAGTAAAATTACTTAAGGAAACAAAGCACACTTGAAAGGCAGTACAATGTAATGGTTAAAGCAGGGACTTTGGAACTGATGATGAATGCTGGTTCCACCACTTACTAACTGTGTGATCGTAGCCGGTTACTCAGATTTGTGATTCAGTTTCCCCAAATCCAAAATAGGGATAATAACACTAACTCTCTCATAGAAGTTTTTTTAAGGATTAAATTCATTAATTATATGTAAAGTACTTAGAACAGTGAGTGCCTAATATCTAATAAGTACCATGGTATTTTGCTATTATTATTTTTGAGCTGTTAAAAACAGAAACCTAGTAAATCGTTTTGCCAAAACCATGTTTTTCTCTCATTTTTCTTTATTCCACATAGAAACCAAAGTTATGAAGAAATTAAATGACTTTTTTTCAAAGACCCCCAGTTGTCACAAGCACCAGGGACTCAATTTATGTTATATGCTAATGGTCCCTACTTAAAAAAACAATGGTATCCAAGGTGAACCAAGACACTAAGTTGATATATTTGGCAATAATAATAAAGCTTCCATTGGTTGAGTGCATACTGCTTGACACCATACTTGTCTTTGTTTCTCTCTTACTCTTTTATTTACTATTTTAATCCTCACAAGAACAATGCAAGGTAGGAAATATCAACCCACCTTAAACCAAAGAGAAGGTATAAAGATAAGTTATTTACCCAAGGTTATCTAACTAATAAGTGGGTGAACGGGGATTTAAACTAAGGACTATCTTTCTCCAAAATCTCAGTTTTTCCAACAACTTTTTTTTTTTTTTAACTTTTTACTTTATTTTTTTTGTGAGGAAGTTTGGCCCACAGCTAACATCTGCCAATCCTCCTCTTTTTTGCTGAGGAAGACTGGCCCTGGGCTAACATCCATGCCCATCTTCATCCACTTTATATGGGATGCCGCCACAGCATGGCTTGACAAGCGGTGTGTCGGTGCACGCCCAAGATCCGAACCCGGCGAACCCCGGGCCGCCACAGCGGAGTACGCACATTTAACGGCTTGCACCACTGGGCCAGTCCAACATCACTTTTCATGCAACTTTTATAAAATGTAAGCTTAGGGAGAATATACAATAACTGTACAAAGCACTTTTTTTTTGATATTTTTAAAATTCATAGTGACTTCACCTGCCAGACATAATCTGTTTCTTAAAATAATTTGATATTTTGCTCTCCTTTAGTTTATGTAGTCCTAGGTCAAGAACTAATCTGTGCGATATTCAAGACTGCTCTCCTCACTCCCTAGATTCCTGTCAATTAACACTTTCCAGGAACTTTCAGATAGTCTGACAGGGCTATTGCTTGTGCAATGTACTGCAAAACCATTGAGTAAAGTATTTTAAAATACAGAATATAATCTATTAAGTGTTTGCTATCTTGATGGGGTGGTGAAACAGCTCTGTTTAATAAGTCAGGGTCCTCTCATTCGTGCTGGTTTATAAACTTTGCTTGTATACCTGTTCTAACCATCCATGCATGCTTAATAGCTCTTTCTATCAACTCTACCTGAAGGTTAATCTAACGTCTGTATTAGGTCAATAGATTCTGTAGCGGAAATCTATGCAGATGGGCTATTAAATGATATCAAAACTACTCAAGCAAGTGATAGTGGCCATTTATTTTACCCTAATTCCCTTAGAGTATGGGGGAGATTTTGAAAGAGCATATAAAAATGTTAATAGAGAAGGTTGAAATCTAAGGGCTATTACATCAGTTCTCTTCTCTTTTTTTCCCAAGTGAGAAAGGAATATAGCTAATTATAAGTGTATCAAATATTGAAAATAAAGCTTTTCTCCTGGTATAATGAAATTTTTTTAAAAAAGTAGAATTGATCTCCTGTCTCGTTTATATTTAACCCAAGTTATAAATTTATTGAGGGATATATACATGCATGTGTGTATGTATGTGTGTGTGTATATATATATATATTCACTGAATGACTTAGTACAATAGTAAAGAAGTCAGGTCTTGACTTCAAGAGTCCAGCAATCTGCTGAATTGCGAAACACATATTCAGCACAAGAAAATTTGGTTTTGTAGAGGTAAACTTACCAATAGTTGCAAGAAACATTTATTGAATGTCCAATATGTGTAGGCATTGTACTATAAAAAGAATGAAATAAATAGGACAAAACATTCACACAGAGTAAGGAAAAGTGAAAATAAAAAGAAATAAACTTTCTAACAGTGTTATGCATCTGTTGCTATAGTAAGAGATAAGAAAGATTTGGAAATCAGTCAGATGGATTTGGAGGGGACATGGAAGATTGAAAAAGAAGTCTTCTCATTACCTATCGATAAATTCCAAGCTAACGGACCTGCCATTCAAAGCCCTCCATGAACAGGACTATGCCTACCTTTCCAACCTCAGCTAATGTCAATCCCCTGCCTCCCCGCTCATGTATATATACAAAAAAAAAAAAGAACTTACCTGATGTTCAATAACCTACTCCCAATCTTCATACGCCACTCTGCACACGCAGTGTTATCTGTCACTTGCTTGCATTTGCTCATACAATCTCCTTTTCCTGGCTGACCCTACTCTTCACGTATTATCTCAGAATTGAGGCTCAATTTTGGCTCACATTATTTTAGAAGATTTCCTTGACCTTATTCTACTCTTCATCCAGATTCTGGTTAGCAGCTGTTTGGCTCTCATAAAATCCAATGCACATCCGTAATTCTTTTCATGTACTTTGTATTAAGATAGTTTTCTTCACTACATGGTAAGCTTCTTGAACACAAAGATTATATCTTATTATCTTTGTAACCCTAGCACCTAGCACAGTTTAGAATAGAATGTGAAAAATGCAGAGTTATGAGAAAATATAGTGTTAGATCATCCTATAACTTGACTCAGAAATGAGTTTCATTTTTTGAAATTTACCTAGTTTATTATTTTATCCTCACAGGAGACAACATAGTTACACTGAAAAGGTATGTAAAGTTTGTAAGTCTGGGGTCATGAAACCCAGAAACCATGATTTTCCCCTGAATGGCCTTCAATATCTTGATTTCTCATGTCATCAGTGTAGGTAAGTAAGACTGTTGGAGAGACTAGGATAGAAAAAAAACGTGAAGGAAAAGAAACAAGGTAAAAACAGAGAATATAAGTAAGAAAGAGCTAAAAATTGTCTAACTATCTATTCCACCTTGATCTTAAATATCTCCCCCAAAACCTGAAATTTTAATTGTCTATTGAGCAGCATGATTCCACAGATCCACAGGTAGTTTTGTTCATTCTCAGATTTTCTCCTCTACCTACATTAATGTCTTCAGTTAATGACACATTTATTTCTTATCTTCATAAATATTTATTGATCACCTAGATTGTATCTTTCATTGTGCTAGGGCTTGGGTATATTCTAGCGAACAAAATACACATAATTTCTACATTTGAGGAAATATTTAACCCACGTAGCCCAGAAACTCTCGTAGGCCCCTGCATATCATCACATTTTCCATATCCACTCAATTAGGTCACTCGTCTCTTTCTATTCTACTTCCTAAATACTACGTCCCTCAAGTCTATCTCTTTTCTATTTCTACAATTACTTTGGTTTGGATCCTTAGGCTATTCTCACTTGAATTGTAATAGCTTCTTAACAATAGTTCCTCTGCCTTGTACTCAATGTGTATCTTCCAGAATATTTTTTTATAATAGATTTAATCGTGTCACTATCCTGCTTAAAAATATTTCAGTGTTTCCTCTTTGCCTATAGGTGGAAGTTGTCTACGAAACACCTTTTTCTTCGCTTCTTTTATCCCAACAGAACACTTATTTTTAAAATTTTTAACCTAACACTATATGATTCAGGGAAAGATGACCCCACGCCTAGTTTCTGGGGCTGATGTTGATTATCTAAGCCAACCATGGCAATCTCTTTTTCCATTGCCACTAACTGTTTTAGAGATAGGCATGTGGTCCCTGGCAAATGAGAAACAATGAGTCTCTTTTGAGGGAATTCTTGGAAAAGTTTTCTTTTCTCCTAAGAAAGATTTACGGGAGAAAATGACAACACTGCTTGATGGAGTGCCTGGAAGAGCTGCACCCATCATGCTACCAGCTTGAGAATGAAGGCAACACAACTTTCGGTGAAACTTCACTCATCCCCCGAAGTTACCAACCCTGGAGGCCACCTTGACTCTGGACATAGAACAAATATCTTTACTGTTAAAAGTCCACTGAGTGAGGGTTTCTTCTACATACATCTTTACACATGCCAGACAAGGCCTTCCATGATCTACTCCTGCTTTTCAACCTTAGCTCTTGTATCTCCTACTTCTGTGATTATGGTTTCAACTAAATTGGTTGAAAAACCAAGGTGTGCATACAAATCATCTGGGACCTTGTTAGAATGCAGACTCTGATTCAGTAGGTTTGGGGTAGGGCTTGGGATTCTGTGTTTTAGGTTACACAATGCTGCTGGTCCCTGAATCACACTTTGAATAAGAAGGAACTACATTACTTGTAAGTACCCTTCTTAAACCATCAAGGCAGGGAAATGACAAAACCAGCACTGAAGCAGTATATTTTATGAGACATATTTTCAGTTTTTTGTCTTTTCAGTCATTTCTTTACAAAACACTAGTTCCTTTGGAAGTCAGTTGAGTTCTCCTAGAATGAGAGGAATGAGCCATACATTGTTAGACTCAGAATCAGAAGATATATATTTATATACACTCACACGCGAATATACTTAAATGATTTTATTTCATTCTTATTGTCATGTTTCTTTGTTTGCTCTGTATGTTTCCTCTGAATTAACTCCAATGATCATCTAAGGACCCCTAAATTGGGTCCTTAATTTCTAAATTCTATGCTATTTAGGAAGAATTCCTTAAGAAGGAGTTCCAGATAAAGTGTAAACCAATATTAATTACTGAAAACTAGTTTCCTGCAATTAAAGAAAGCCAATTACCTAAGGTGATTGAAAATAAATACCTACTGTTATTAGCATAAAACCTTGTTTTCTAAATTACTGTTAAAAATCACCTGGCTTTTGCAATTTTGTTCTATTCAATGGTTTCCAGGGTGCTCTTTTTCTTTGGAGTGGAAAAAGTTTGAAATACTGATAATTAGCTTCTACAGGATTCTGATATTTGAAACATTTAACCACAGGAAAGATTTCTCTATCTTCTATTATGCACTTTTCTCTCATGTGAGAAAATGCAATTACAGATAAAACATCAAGAAGATCATACATGACAATTGTTACTCAAATCAAGATATTAATAAGTAACGCAGTAAATATCTAATAATTCAGACCTAGAATAACCACAAAAGGACAAATTACTTAAACTTTAATAAGAACATTGCTGCTTTTCCTGGGAACAAGGGTGCCAGAATTCTCCTAATCTATATATTGTCCAATTACTTCTTTGTCGGAAGAAATATACATTTAGATTTATGATTTTTTTACATGTAGTTGACTATAGTTTATTTTTCATAAAGATACAATTTAAAATTAACCACACAAATCTAATTTTAGTTGTAAAGGAAAACCTTCATGGGTGAGTGTGGCCATTTTCCCCATTCCCTTTGAACTCAAAGACTAACATGCTTATGGGGCCGGCCCGGTGGTGCAAGCAGTTAAGTGCGTGCACTGCGCTGCGGCGGCCCGGCGTTTGCCAGTTTGGAACCCCCGGCACACACCGATGCACTGCTTGGCAAGCCATGCTGTGGCGGCGTCCCATATAATGTGGAGGAAGATGGGCATGGATGTTAGCCCAGGGCCAGTCGTCCTCAGCAAAAAAAGAGGAGAATTGGCAGATGTTAGCACAGGGCTGATCTCCTCACAAAAAAAAAAAAAAAAAAAGACTAACATGCTTAAAAAACAATCATGGGAGAAATCTTTTCATTCTTAAATTTCTCCTCAATTCTTCTGCTCACATTATAATAAACTAACCTGGAATGATTCTCTTTGTAAAACTTCCTTTTTATGAGAAACATCCTAAGATCCAATATTCATAATCACTTTTGTGAGTATTAATATTATATTATTTTGTTTACTCTATTATGGCAAGATTGTTTAAAATTATACGTAATAGACTATAAAGAGACATTAATAGTTGCTAGAAGAATTATTAAACTCTTCAATGATTTTAATGAACCAGATTAACAATAAAAATAATAATAATAACAATAATAACAGGAACATTTAATATGTGCCAAATTATTCTATTCTTCACAACAGATTTGGTGTCATTGTTTTCTCCATACTGTTCTAAAACGGAGTACAATAAATTTACCTGGGCAGATTGTTCTCTTAAAAGTCTCTTTTTCCTAGAAACAACCTGAGGTCTGATATTCATAGTCGTACATAAGTTTGAACAGTATGTTACCTTGGAACAAGAAGATCTATTACATTTGTTTTATCAGTTATGATGTTTGTTCAATTATGATTCAATCGTGAAAATACTGTTTTACAATTTTTATATGCAGTGGATTCAAGAGATATTAATGACTCCTTCAAAGATTATTAACTTATATAGGGATTTTAAAGAATCAGTTTAGCAATTAAAACAATTATAAGGCCAGTAATAATAAAATAATGATAATAATGGGCACATTTACTGCGTACTAAACTAACAAGTTTAGTATTACTATTAAACCATGTTTTTCTCCATACTATTCTACTACACAGCTATTCCTCTCCTCTGTAACATAGGGTATTTCATGAAACAACAATTTTACTTCCATATGATTAAATCTTTACTTGGTCTCTTCAGGCTCAGGTGCCTTTTTTCCCCTTTCTTTGCTATGCAAAGAAAATTGGGCTCCATTGTGATTTTTATAGCATTTTTGTAAGAACGCTTATTTATTTCCTCGTATATTAAACATGCCCAGAGGCTCCATGCTCTATATCTGTAAATTTAAATGTAGGTCTAGTTATTTAGAAATAAATGAGAAAATAAATAAAATATGCAGGATGGATGGAGGCAGACATATGGCAGAGCACAACACGTTTTGATTGTTGACTAGAAAACATGGGAAATTTTGTCATCTTCAATTTACCTTGCTTCATTCTGACCAAAACTTTCTTGACACAAATAACGACCTATAGAATGGAGATGTGGTTTGTGGAACAGTTGAGATTTCTGTGTATTGTGTGTGTTTTCCCCTGAAGCAAGTTATAAGCACAGATGCCATTCAGTTGGAACATTGACTACAAGTTGAATACGAAGGGTCCTGACCCCACTGAAACAGTTATTTATGGTGAGGCAGTGTCTACAAATAGCATCCATTAGGACTAAACGCCTGGTGCATGAGATGGGGAAAAGGCATTTTCACACAAAAATGTAATATCCAGATTAGGTGCCTGCTCCTGAAATTACCGAATTTAGTAAAGAAAAATTGCATTTGCTCTCAGCCCTGAGAACTACACAATGCATTCTCTTATCTCCAAAAATCAGCCCTGGGTAGAAAAGATACAATTTTAGAAGAAGAAAGAATATGAATATTGAATGGATTTATTTCAAATTTTTCTTGACAGGGCATTTTCCTCCCAAATTCTTTCATATTCTAAGGCATGTCTTGGCAATACATGTGTATTTTTACATGTGCAAGTAATCCTGATATACAAATGTTAGAACTTGCAGTATTGAAAAATATACTGAGCAATTAATTTTACTAAATCTGCCAAAATTTTAATACAAATGTCAAAATTCAGAATGAAGAATATCTTCTTATACACTGTGATCAACTCTTAGAATGTAGAGGTGGTGTCAAGCTTTAAGTAAGGAGCTCAGTTGAGGAGGACAAGGTATGGGGCTACCATGTTTCAAGCAAAGTTTAGAGGCATGCTACATGCATTTCCGATTAAATATTTTTAAAAAACACGTGTTAAGCATTAAAATTGTATTTTGTTCATATGGAAATTAAAGCTCATATAAATTGTATGTCGTGCTCAAAGGTATTTCATTCATGAAAATTTGTTTTAAATTTAGTTCTATCTGAGGATGCAAACCAAGTTTTAAGAATAGATACACAGTTGAGAAAAATATATCATTCAATTGATAGAAATTTACAGAGCACCTATTATGTCCAAGGCCTAGTCCTAGGTGAGGTAGAATTTACAAATAAATTTAGAAAATCAATAAATTCATTGAAATATTAGGACTTAAAGTGCCTCTACTCAAATCAGAAGGATAATATATCTTCAATACTATGACTTTCAGAGGAGGGGGATATGTTTCTGCTGATTCCCTTCCTGGATTGTTCTCTCTTTCCTATCAACTTTTTTATTATAACCAACTCCTAATATGCAGAATAAATTTAGTCTTGAACCATGTCAATGGAAATTTATGTCTCTTTCTTGAATCATTGATGTAATGTTTATCCCTTTACGTTATATTCATTTGTGTAATTACATCCAAATCTATGAAGACTACAAAGGTGGGAACTTTAGAAGTAATATTCACCACTGGATTCTTATCCAGTGATAAGAACAGGTGGAAGAACAGGTGATCAGTAGACATTTGCTAAATTAATATACCAGTGTAATTCATACACTATTCATTAACATAATTGCTTCTCATGTGCATATGCTATTGATAAAATAATATATTCTTTTTATATATATAAGAATATATTTTAATATATTCTTATATATTCTTATATATGCATATATGCATATGCTATTGATAAAATAATATATTCTTTTTATATATATAAGAATATATTTTAATATATTCTTAAAGCAGAGGACTATGTCTTGAATTTCTCTGTATCACTTATGTGCTTGCACAGTAATTTACATGTAATAGGTTCTCAATATATATTTTTATTTTTTTCTCTTTTTTTTCTAATCAAGGAGATCTGCAGGGTGAATTTAGGTAGATATTTTGCTAAATTAAAAAATAATCAAATAAACAAAAAAGCACAAACAGTCATTTACATATGCCCACATTGCCAATTAGTAGTATTTCCTATGGGATTTAAAACTGCACATCATCCATCCTAACATATTTTAAACATAAAAAAAGACTAAGTTTCTGAAATTCAGTTACCAAGGTAGGTAAGATAAAATTAATTTCTCTATCTATGCATTGTAGTTTTAGTGCTTATCAATAACATAATTTTTTAGTTCTAATATAGCTGTGTAAGGAGAAGGGCTTTAGATCTTAGAAAATACTAGATGGAACTGCCCCTGCGTTGACAGGCACAATATTTTGCTCTTGATATCCAGTGGCTCAAAGCCTGATTCTTCATGCTTCTCTTCTTTTCTTTTATATTGAAAACAGTTGGTTCTTCCACTTTTATGCATAACACCCAGTTAGTGCTCTAAAATGGGGATTGAGATGCTGATTCAATTCTCTTCCTTTGGTGATCTATGTTACCAGGAGGAAGTTGTTATACGTCTATGTATCCAGCTCAGCAGTACATAAGAAACCCTTTTACACTGGCATAATTGTGTGAAGGACTAGCTTCAATTTCTCCTATTTTTTTTTTCTTACCTCTTTGTAATTGAGAATGAGGCATCAGCAAAGAGTGATATATAAATTTCCAAATGCAGGATAAAGTTGATTGATGGAGTTATAAGTAGCTGTTCATATACTACGTAGTATGCAATCAATTATAGCATGCTGGAGGAGTATTAATAATTTGATGTTAGAATCTGGCCTCATTTTATTCATCAAACATAATGTTTAGGTTTTTTATGATTATTACTTCTACTTCTATTCATTTCTGGTCTTCCCCCATTCTCTTGATAAGATTCTTAAGAGTTTGACTCTCCTTAGATTTCTCATTTTGATGTGAACAATTGCTGTTGATTTGCTCAGCACTTTAACAGCTTGTCTACTCTGTTTAACTTTTGATCAGAAAAATACCTCTAACTTTTGTGACATTTGTAAAATACTGTATCACATGCTATTACCAACTTTGACTTTATGTAGTTTTTATATTGGCCAAGTGAAAGGCAATACCTGATAAAATAGTTTCTCTTTCAGAAAAAAATATAATATTTTGAGAGGTTCAAGAGAGAGGAATCATTCAAATAAAAAACACTTTTGTGGTCCTTCTAGGAACAGTAAACTTTCACCAGAAATAAAATCCAAGTTATAAGAATCACCCAGCAACTCCCCATCACCCTGTGGCTAGGCTAAACCACGCAGCTGCCAGAAATAAACAGAGGGAACTCCTTTTCAGGACATTAACATATAATTCTATTTGAAGCTTGTTAAAGGTCATTCAATTTCCTCACTTGCATTTTGCTTTCATTATCTTGCAAGCTACTTTGGTGAATTAATTCATTTAATATTGTGAAGATGAAAACTGATTTGTATCAGATCATCTCATTCTGTAGATAACTTGCTAATTTCAGAAACATTTCATTCTTATTTGTAATGAGGAAGAGGGGGATGGAAAAGATTTATGAGAAAGAGAAGATCAAGGAAATTGGATATTATACTAAAGGCATTATCTTCCAGAGTTTCTTTTAAAAAAAATGACCGTATTTTTATTTTGTTATAATAGTAAATGGAAGAAGGAAATGAGTGGTATAAAAAACTGTTTATCAAAAACCAAGGGAAAGGAATAAAAGTATCAATATGACAAGAAACATCATACTCAGACCGAAATAAAAATATCAGGAGAGATCTAAAGTATGTGTTCAAGCTGAGAGCAGTTATAGCAAACATGGAGAAGGCAAAATTATCTCTATAAAACCTTATAGTTACAAATGTAAACAAAAGAGGAGTGTAAAATTGATAAGAAAATAGAATGAGCATGATTAGATCAATTCTATTAAAAGCTATGAAAGACAATAAATGATTCAATAGGAGTAATCTGCGCTCAGGTTTGTTCAGTAATCCACTGGAGGTCTTTGTCAAAATCTTTTGACAAGCTAATTAAAAGCAGACAGTTATGCAGCATTTGGTGTTTACCTTTGTGAAATGAATCAACTCGTCTTCGAGTTCCTACATTCATATTTTCTCCACGGCCTTGTCATGGTGACCTTTATGGTACAATACTATGAATAAGCTGCATATGCATCAAGACAGCCTCAGAGTCACAATGAAAATAAGATGTTTCCAGAAAAGATTTTTAACCAGCATTTAACTCAAGGAAATAAACATTCCCTGAACATTGAATACGTCCTGGATGCTACAGAGAATGAGAGAGGCACACAAATAAAAGTCAGAGCCACTGCCCTTGAGGAGCTCATGATAGGACAAATATTTTTAAAATATGTAGCCTGAAATTTTCATTGTTCTATTGCTCTTATTTTCTTCTCTGAGTTAATGGACCATATCTTCCTCAGGATAATTATGGTCCTTTTACAATACCAAATTCTACATAGCAATATGTACTTACAACCAACAAATCCCAAAAAGGTTACTAAAATAAGGAAAACGTAGGAAAAAGGTTGATATTTTTTTTGTTTTGTTGCTGGTTTTAATACATATTTTGGAATAATTTCGCAGTTGTTCCATAGGCTAAGCTGATGCCTTGAGGCTAATACGGTTTGTATATTCCCTGGTGCCTGACAAATAGGTGGAAAGTGGAATGAACTATTCTTTACACCAGTAACTTCCTTCAGGGTCACTTTTGCTTTAACAAACTCCTCCTGCCTAAAGACTCAAAGTAGGCCAACTTTTCTTCTGGTAATTCATCTCAGACTCAGGCTCACAACTAGGCCAGGAAGCTTGGCCAGGCCAGCTGTTTCTCCACACTGCTGGTTTTAAAAAATCATATTGCGGGGTTTTGAGTGTTTTGAAAAAAATTCTTGAATGAACATATTTTGAATAAAATGGGCAATCAAAATCCAAGTAAGGTGCTAAGGAAACATTTCTTTAAGCACATATAGGAGCACCAAAAACAACTCATTTTAAAAAATTCTTTGAATATTTTAAATCTAGGGAAAATTAATGCAAATGTTAAAAGTAGAGGACATTTCTGTGTTCTTGGCATTGATTCTTCAGTATAGATTTTTAAAAAAGAAGCTAAAGTAATATACCAACAACATTGATGTCCTTTTTTTTTTCTTTTTGCTATAATGGACCACAAGATAGCATATCCAATGTTCCAGTCCCAATACTAAGTATTTCACAAATATTACCTCACTGGATCCCGTTAACAGCCTTGTGAGGCAGATACAGTTACTATTTCCATTTTGCAGGTTAGGAAATTGAGGCATCAATAGGTGAAGTAACATGTGCAAGTGTAACTCAATCACTGGTGGAGCCGAGATTCTAAACCAGGCAGTCTGTCTACAGATTCTTAGCTCTTAACTATACACACTGAAGCTTCTAAGTGTACTTTTGATATTGAGATAACTTTCGTTATAATTTATTTTTACTTTAATCAAAGTAATACATGTACACAGACCTACAAACTGAGTAATAATAACCAGCAGCCTTTTGCTCACCACTACTCATCTGATTCCTACTGACTCAAAGTCATAAGTTTTAGTTTTTTTTTCCTGTCATTTATCTATGTAATCCTAAAAGTAAAACAAAGCCTGCTCATACTGTTCTTTCTTGATTTTTAAGTGCGTGATATTTTCTACCTGCTACAAAGAAGTGAGAGTCAGTGTTTTTACACCATAGACTCACATGCATGCATCCACTCCGGCCACCCCATCAGTGGTATTTCATCTTTCTGTTGAATCAATATTCGTAATGACATCACACTATGTAAATCTTGGGCCTAGCTAAGTGACCACAGAGGTTACCTTTTCATTCCTGTACAACTTTTAATTTTCCCTGAAGTTGCTAATTGCCTTATTTCATTCTCTTAGATTTCTGGGTACCTACCATTAATTCATTCCCAGATATCCTAACAAACTATAAATTTCCTACAATACAGTAAAACACACAGTTAATCTGTCGAGTGCTTTTATTTCCCATCTCTGGTGACCTCCTTTCTTGGAGTCCTCTTCCTTCCTGCGCTGATTGGACTGAACGGTCACCAGTCCCAGGAAGTCCTTTCACTGTGATTCTGGGCAGCTGCCTCCTGTTTGTCTGGGATTGACCATCACTCCTTATAAAGCTTTTTAATGAATTCTGCAGTTTTCAACACTATCCTCAAAAGGAACCCACCTTCAAAATCATCTTTGTCACCAAATCCCCAGCCTTTCAAGGAATATTAATGTGAGTGAGTAATGATATCCTTGATTCTCTCTCCCCACACCTATTCCCATTCTTATAAGCATAGAATTCAGCTTTCTCTCTTCTGCTAAACTAAAAAAATATATGTATATATGTGTATGCATACACACACACACACAATGTATTCCAGGGAGGTTGAAATCAGATGAGCCTGGTGGACCTCTGAGTTAAGGAGACAGAGCCAAGAGTCTGAGGAGACCAAAGTGGCTAGAGTTCACAGAAGAGAGTAAAAGAGAGAGCTATACAGAAACATGAGATCAATACAAAAATCAATCACGTTTCTATATACTACCAACAGTCACACAAAAATTGAAAACAAAACAATAATACACATATAATAGAATAAAAAATATGAAATACAGAAAAATCTGACAAAAGACATGAAAAACCAGTACACTAAAAACTACCAAATTAAAAATTTAAATTAAATTGAATTACCAAATTTAAAAAGACCCAGATAAATGGAGAGCTTTAGCCTATTCGTGATCAGAAGATCGATATTGTTAAAATGTGCAAACTCCCAAATTGACCTATACATTAAATATATATCCCAAATTAAAACTCTATTAGGCTTTTTTGTCTTAGAGGAAATTGACAAGCTGATCCTAAAATTCATACAGAAGGCAAAGCATCTAGAATAGCCAAAAATATTTGAAAAAGAAGAACAGATTTGAGGAGCTAACAATTATTAATTTCAAGAATTATTATAAAGCTACAGGTAATAAAAACTTCATGGTATAAACAAAAGAATAGACACATATGTCAATGGAATAGAAGAGAGAGTCTAGAAATAGACGCACACACATATAAATATCTGATTTTTGATACAATTACAAAGATAATCAGTGAAGAGAGAATATTTTCAACATTTGATGCTGAGAAATTTAAATATACATATGGAAAAGACTAACTTTGATCCCTAACTTTCACCATATAAAAAATTCAAAATAGATAATAGACCTAAAGATAAAATGTAAAACTAAGGTAAAATGTAAAAAAATTATGAAAGATAACATAAGACACTTAGGTTAAACAAAGAGTTCTTGGATACAACACCAAAAGCATGATCCATAAAAGGGAAAAGCTGACAAAAATGGGCTTCATAAAAATTAAAAACTTTTGACATATATATATAATAGATAAAATAAAATATACGTAAATATAGAGAGAGAATCTCAAAACTCGATAATAACACAAGCAAGTCAATAAAAAAAATTGGAAAAATTTTGAGCCAAAAAAGATGTATGGAAGGCAAATAAACACATGAAATGATACTTGACATCATTAATCACTAGGAAAATCCAACTTAAAATCACAATTAGATACCACTATATACAGTGCTTATTAAAACGGGTAAAATGTAAAAGTCTGATTATACCTAGTGTTGTCAAGAATGGGGAACAATTTGAGCTGTCATATATTACTGATGAGAATGAAAACGATCCAACCACTCTAGAAATAAATTTGGCATTTTCTTAAATTGTTAAACATTCATCCACCAGACAATCTAGCCATTCTATTCCTAGGTGTCTATTCAAGAGAAATGAAAGCACACGTCCATACCAAAACTCATGCATCAATGCTCGTAACTGTTTAATTTGTAAAATCCTAAATTTGGAAACAACTGAAATATCCACCAAATAGTCAACGGATAAATTGTGTTATATCCATACATTGGAATACTACTTAACAATTAAAAGAATTAACTATTGATACAGCAACAACGTGGATAAATCTCTTATACTGCGTGAAAAAAAAAAACAGGTGAAAAAATACTATATCATGTAATTCTATTTATATAAATTTCTAGAAAATACAAAACTAATCTAGTGACAGAAAGCAGATCATTGGTTGCCTGAAGATTGGCAGGAGGTGTTGGTAGCAGGGAGATGAGGAAGAGAAGGATTACAAAGGCATACAAGGGACGTTTTGGGTGATGGATAAATTCACTATTGGATTGTGATGATTATTCTTAATTTTATACAGATGTCAAAATGTTTCAAATTGTATACACAGTGCTAAACAGGCCAATAAAAAGTAAGGGGAAAAAAGCATTTGCTTTCATGTTCTTTGTCTTTATGGGATTCTCTCTTTTAAAATTCCATCATTTTTGTGTGTTTTTTATTTTGGTGGGGGTAGAAGAGGAAAAGCTGAGTTGAGATAAACATGCATATTCAGTCATGTTTAACCAGAGGCAACATTAATTTCAGTTTCTGGTTTATTTCATTTTAAATTGAGACTCCATTAAATAATAGCGCCATATTAAGCTGTATTCAAAGAAAGTTTTAAAATGACAAAGTAGTTTATTTCCAGTGTATCAGCAACAACTGGCATACTATAGCCTATCTCTTAGTGAGAAATGCTATGCAGGACAATGGGGAAACTGAGGAAAAGCTGCTTGCTGATACTCTGCAAATTACTTTCCCCCACACCTTCAAAACTTGTGGATATGGTAAGAGATGGGATTGTGAAAGAATGTTGTAGATTGCAAAGCATTATACAAAAGCAAGGTGACCTTCTTACTCAGCCAACTGAAGGAAGGATAGGAATCAGAACCAGGTCATGGTCAGATTCAAGGATAACATTCTACATAAACAACAGTAGAAGGACTCCTGGAGAAAAGGTTCAGTTGTATAATTGTATCCTTAGTTATTTGACAGGAACAGAAAAGGATACCATTGGCCCTCAAGGTGTTTTGGACAATGCTGAAACCCTGTGAGCTGAGGTCATTTGCCCATGGTATCCAGTCACAAAGAAATTACCAGGTTCCTGTCAGGAGGTCAATATCTACTGACTCCTTGCTTGAATTTCATCTCACTACATCCCAAACCTCTGTTATCTAGGGAGCAGAGCTTAGCGGTTAAAAGTCCTAACTTTGCAGTCAGACTGCCTGAGTTTGCATCCTGCCTCCACTACTCACTATAGCTGTAACCTTTAGATATTAAGGATATTCATAAGAATTCATGTCTCTTCCTTTTAGGTAAATGGTAGGATTACACTTTCCTCTTTGAAAGTTGGTGTGACCCTGTGACATGCTTGGCCCCCTAAATGTGAAAAGAACAACGTGTCACTTCTGGAAAGAAGCTTTAGGATCCAATGAGTGATTTGTCATGTTTATTTCCTCTTGTTGAAGTGAGCGGGGAGCTGGTGTCAAAATGGGACCTGAGTCAGCTCGGGTCCCTGAGCAACAATAGTGAGCATGAACCCCTGTAAACTTACTAACTTGTAGTCTTAGAAAGAAACTTTTGTTTCGTCAAGCCCCTGAAATTTGTTTATTGCAGCATAACCTGGCTTATCCCGAGCAATATTGTGGGCAAGTTGCTTAACTTCTTAGCTCCTCAGAATCCTCATCTGTAAAATGGAAGTAATAATAGTATCTGCTCTGAAGGTTCTTATGTGAATTAAATGAGAAAATGCACGTAAAGTTCAATGAATATGCTAAGAAAGTAGTATTTTTATTAGTAGTAAATTATTTTTATCAGTACCTCCTTTGAAAGATTGAAAAACCCATAGTAAGCTAAGTAACCCTTCATAGTAAGCTACTATTTAATGAATACTAACTGTAAGCCTGGTAGTACAATGCTCATTTTACATAAAATATGAAAAATAATTGTCATGACAACATTGTAGGCATTATTTAGATCTATAGTTTCCATATATGACTATTTAGAAATATTCATATGGCTTTGTTATTGGAGGTAAATATTTGATTTTGGCAAATATTTTCGTTTTCAAGTTTTCATTAGAAGGACTTAATTGAATCAAAATATATGAAAGTCGATTATTATTCTCAACCTGATTAGAGCAGATGTCTGTATTGGTTAGGTTTATTCTGGCTACGCTAAGAAATTGACCCAAATCTGTGTAATGACTTAACATACAACAGAAGTTTATTTCTTCCTCACATGTCAATGATGCGTTTCTCTTCCTTGTAGTCATTTATGGATCCATGCAGACAGAGACTTTGCCACTTTCAACAAAGAGTGTTCAGGGTCCTCTTGCAGCTTGTCTCCATTCCAGCATTTTGAAGGGAAACAAAAAACAACAAAAAAAAAACCTAGAGGAGAGGAGTCTATGGGAGGTTTTGATGGACCAGGTCTAGGAGTCAAATACATCACCTGCTCATACTCTGCTGCTTATGACTTAGTCACTGGGTCACACAGAGAGGAAGACCTAAAAAAGTTTTCTAACAACGTGCCCAGAAAAAGTGGCAAACAGATTTTTGTGACACATGTAGCAGTTTCTGCTTCAGCTTCTTGGATCCCGAAATCTGTAATTAAAGGAGCTTTCCACTCAAGGTAGCCCCTCACAGAATAACTCTAACATATTTATTTCAACATTTTCAGCTTGTTAATATTCTTTCACTTTCATTCATTCTCATTTTGCTCCTCACAAGAACCCTCTGAGGGGTAAGACAGGTGTTATTATTATTCTCCACTTAAAGTGGAGAGAATTGAAATAAGGGGTAAGAATCCTTCGGTCAAACGGAGCAGAACTCCTTAATAGACAAATTAAGTGGATGTGGTTAAAAGGGATAAAGAGAAGCTACGCTTGATTCCCAAACCTCAAGAGAGGGCTCAGGCAAGACCTAGTTTTAATAAGCCTTTGCTCTTAGGGACATTTCTTTATGTATATCCTCACTTCATGTTAAACTGTTTTTCTAATTTTTCCTTAAGAAAAATGATTGGATAAGACTGATGTGTTACACATACAAAATTATTGTACTTTTAAAACATTCATGCATATATACAACCTGACAGTCTTTTATTGCCCTTATCTTCGCCAAAGGTCAATTTATCCTAGATGCGTGAAAATAGGAAGGGAATTATAATTTAATGAGCAGGTTTATATGCATGAAGCAATCTAGTACTCTGCATATATTATCTCATTTAAGGAAAGTTTTAGGACGGCAGTATTTTCTAAATTTTATACATGTGAACCCTGAAGCTAGAGAAATTATGTTTTTTGGGAATCATGAAGTCAGGAATGAAATTTTGGGAGACTAAATTTTTCCTGAAATAATGGTGATGGAGAGCTATGGGACTTGTTCCAAAGATTGTGAAGGCAATTTTCCATAATAATTATCACATAAATGGCAGGTGAATGTTTCCATAAATCTATACTGGGTACAGTTGGCAATATTGACTTAGGCAACACTAAATGTTCACGGTTAAAACATTAAAGGACTTTCTGTTGTGTTGATAGCTTGAGAAGTCAAATGATAAAATCTGATTTCAGTCTAACCCCATTATTAAAAATAAGCTGTAAGACAACAGAGAAGTTAATTCTTGAGTAACTTGTATTCTTAAGTTTGGTCGGTCCCTTCAAGTCCAGATGGTTGACTCCTGTGCCAAGCAGCTCATATATCCCAAGTACAGAAGCTGAGACCCCGGCAGAGGGATGAGTAATTCTTCAGAGAATGGGTGGACAGCTTGTGGATGCAGAATCACAAATAGCACATCTAGAAGCACATCTCCAATACTTGCCCTCTATCCACATATATTTTGAACAAACTAATACATCTATAAGAAAAATCAACTAGTCTGTGTTATTATCCTTCCAGTCACCTTGTGATTCCAGATGAGAAGCTATGGTTTGGAATTCCATTTTAGTCTCTGTCCTGTCCTGGCTGTGTGGTGCTGCTTAAGTCACCCTCTTTGAGCC
Source organism: Diceros bicornis minor (assembly GCF_020826845.1). Taxonomy (NCBI): domain Eukaryota; kingdom Metazoa; phylum Chordata; class Mammalia; order Perissodactyla; family Rhinocerotidae; genus Diceros; species Diceros bicornis. Next base: position 38,614,769 of record NC_080762.1, read on the forward strand.
TCAGTTTCCTCACCTGTTAAACTGAGAAAATAATACCTGCCTTGCAAGTCAAGAAGATTAAAGTTATTATAAAAATAACGGAAACCATTTCTAGCATATAGCAAACCCTCGCTACACACTTTTAGTTGTTGTTATTGTGATGATAATGATGGTGAAGGGGGTGATGGTATTTGGTCTCCAAAGCCCAACTCATTTAACATACTGGAATAACTTCACATGGTTATTTGCATTTTAGGCATAATAAGTTTAAAATTAACTTACGCTTACTGAAACCTTTTATCGTTGGGAAAATATTTTCAAATATGTCATCTCATTTGATCCCCGAGATATTAATTTCCATTTTAGAAATGAAGGGAGTTTAATACTGATGTCTGTGGCCAACATTATGACTCTGTTCCAAGGCTATTTCTATTTTACCTCAACATTTCTATGAGAAACCTTTTTTAGTACTTAACACAAATATGACATTGGGCATAAAACTGATCCACCAAACTGAATTATATAACTTTATTCAAAAATGTATGTCACTATTCTCTATTTATCCAAAGCCAGGCACTGCACATATGTGGGCACAAACGAATTACTGCAAATGATTACCCCAGAATAGATGCAAAGCTGAAGTGAATTTACTCTCACTTAAGATGGATTTAATTCAAGGCCTAATGAGGCCTCCGGATCCTGGAGCCAGGAAGGAAGGGGAGCAAGTTTGGACATTGCCCTTGCCCTCAGAGAGCAAAGAGTATAATCCAAGAGAAAAACAAAAGAGCAAACATTTAAAAATAGAGCACAGTAAGTGCTCTAATGTAGGTACAAAGCAGTGCTTAGAGAGCTGCATCTCCATCGTACTGACATGTGTCAGCAGCAGGAACCAACTAACAAGACACCAGACAGACACCAACAGGGAATGAAACATGTTTTGTTGTTTGCTTGGTTAATTGGTCAGTTGATTAAATCTAAAGCTTACAAAAGAAGTCAGCATTTTCATGTTATCCATTCCGGAAATCAGCAACATTCTTCAAACACAGCATAACAGACGGAGTTACATATTGGCCCCTCCAAGAGACACAATTGCATAGGACAGCCTGGCCCAAATACTTAAAAGAACATGGAGTTATAGAACCAGAAAAAGGATCTGTTACACAGGTGTCCCCAGAGTCATCATGCCCTTACACCACCTGTGAGGTCTCCACTGTGGGAGCACAAGCAGAGAGGCAGTGCTCTAGAGCATAAAATCTTAGACAGTCTCAATATTTTGGAGTCAAGTAGGAGAAGCAATGCCCATATTTGGAAAGTAATTGATAATGACGAGGCTGGACTTTAGGGCCAAAGTCAATGACCAGGATTTTGGGGGAAGGATTCAGTCTGAGAAGGGCAACGTAGAAACTACCATGCTGGCAACAACCAGAGGGTCCAATGCTCATTGGGGTCTAGGTATGCACTTCAATTCCAAGCTCCATTATTTGGGGAGCAGGCATGGAATACAGAAACTGTTATTATGCTGTTGGCATTGTGTTGAAAGAAGGGCAAACTTTGAGATTGTCATTTTTTTGTGAATCCAATTGCTTGAAGTCATGGAAGTCTAAGACAGGGAATGGGAATACCACCAAAAAGGCCAGTAGATAAGAACACATTGGTCAGATATGTAGATAAGTGTGTCTAGTTTAGGAAGAATTATAATTTTTCCACGTTAGCCTGAATCCGTGGCTCTTTTTTTTCCCACTAGGAATCATGCTATATTGTTTCTTGAGCTTTAGGCCAAACAGAAGAGTCATTCCTAGGATTTGAATTCATTTTCATAAATACAATTTACATAAACTATTTAATTTGATTCACACAGTAATCCTAGGAGATAAGTATTATTACTTTACACTTCTTAATAAATAAAGAATTTGAGGTTTAGATAGATGTAGTGACAGCCAGTAAATGATGGCACCAGAACTAGGTTTTACATCCCAGATGCTTCCAACTCCACTTCCCATGCTAGCTCTCTCCCTGTTTTTTCTCTTTCCCTTCCTTTTTCTTCTTTAAGGTTTATTTTTATTGAGTTTTATTCTTATTACAAAATAATATATTAATTTATAGTAAAATAATAAAGTACATTTTAGTAAAAAAAAGAAAATTAAAACTATGCATAATTTCATCACCCATAGATAATTATAACTGATATTTTGATGTACTTCCACCATTTTACCCATGAGTGTGGGTATATATGTGGGTGTACGTGTAGGCTCAAGAGTACAAAAATGTCATCATAAATGCATACAAATTTAGAAACCTACTTTGCTTTAAAATATATTTCAAATATTTTTACTCATGATTATATATTTGAATTTTCAGAATATTTTTATAAATAATAATATCTTCTCTTGGTAAAATTTCAAATAATACAGAAAGATGTGCACAATGAAAATCAAAAATCTCCCAAATCTTCCATCAGAGATAAACCCTGTTAACATTTTGATAAATATCCTCTAACTTTACATATATATATAGAATAAAAGAATGAAAGAAAAGAAAAAAAAAAAGCTATGTGAACTCTTTTAATAATGAATGGAGTGGAGTGAAGTGAAGTCCTGATTTTAAAGTCAGGTTACATGGAATCAAATCTGGTCTCAAACAGTGTAAAATACGGATTGTTATACTACTATCCTCAAGGACTTGTCCTGAAGATTCAATATGTTATTGTATGTAAAACTCTTAAAAGTGTACTTTGCATGGTCATAAAGCAAGTTTTCAATAAATATTAACTGCTATTATTATTGTCATCATTGTTGTTTTCATATCTATCATGACTATAGTTGTCATATTTTTAAATAACACTAACTGATATTATTTAAGTGTTTCCTTTTTGTTTTGAACATTTTCATGTCTACCTGATACCATAGCACAGAGGACTGTTTTCATGTCCCTTGGGAAAAATACACACTCTGACAAATAAGTCTTTTATAAGTAACAGTTATCTACAATAGTTGAAAAGATTCATAGTAATAAAAAAAAATGACAGGTTTGGGGTAATCAATCAAGACTCCTTTTTCTGTTTTTTGGGATCCTCATGAGAGAGAAATTTGGGTCAGTGGTGATTAGTTTCAAGTTGTCTAGACTAAATTTCTGCTAGGTTGTGGGAAACCCTGAGTGTGGCTTTCCAACATCTCAACCTCCAACAAGGGAATGCTGAAACTCAGATAATTACCTTTATAATAACCTTTATAATGACGTTAGCAACCCTTCTCACCCAGCTCTAACATCCGGGTTCTGAACACAATTTCTTACTATGCCACTGGAACCATCTTTCTTACTTTTCCACAATTTGTAAAAAGAAATAACCAGACCTCACACTCTCACAGTTACACGAGGGTAATGAAATGATGATGTGGCTGGAGACAAGAGCTGTCCCTTTTCTACAAGACAGAAGAGGAATTGAGAACTCCAGTCCTGGGTTGGGTTGGGCCTATCTCAACACGTCTGTGTGTCCTCTTTACTTTTCATATTTCCCTAATTTATTTCCTTGAATAAACTCTTAAAGTGGGATTGCTTGGGGAAGGATTATATATAGTTTATGTGTTGATATCATTGCTAAACTGTACTACGGCAAAAATGAAACAAATTTGTATACTTGTGAAAATATCACGGGAGGAGGAGTCTGCATTTCTGCTATGATTGGGCACTGTGCTAGGCTCGCCTCCTACACTCCAATGGTACCCAGTTCCACCTCAGGGAGGTTTCCCTCATCTAAAATCATCACCATGTGACACTCACTGTCAATGTCTTGGTGCAGGCTCTTATCCATTCTCCCCCAAAACCGTCTCAAAAATCTTCAGACAGGCCTCCCTGGCACCACTCTGGACTTTAGTCCACCTTTTCTCATTCCTGCCAGAATGATCTAACAAAAATTACAAACAGTTATGACTTTTACAGGAAGAAAATAATTTCCTTAAATCATTTCTGAAATGTCTAGAAGCAAAATGTCCAGTATTATTGTCTCTTAAAAAACCTTGAAGAAAAAAGTTTATCCTGCAGTACCTGATATTTATGCTACCTAAAAGACAACTGAAGGGCATGCATTTATCATAAGTAACAATCAAGACTCTACCTTAAATCTTGCTATACCACTTAGTGCAGCTTGTAATTATGAAAATTGCACCCTGTTGTGTTTTATTGATTATTTTTGGCTTAGACCCATATATTCATGCAATTTATAATTTGCATACCAAGGCAAATTCTTCTGTGATAAGAAATGTTGTACAATGTCCTAAATTTGTCAGTTCAAGTATATGTTTAGTCTTTTGGGGTAATACCATTGGTTTAAATCTATACTTCACAAGATTTAAGGGGAACTATATGCATTAAGTGTAAAAATATATCACAAGGGACATTTTTTATTCTGTTGTGAGGAGAATTGGCCTCTTGAATGTTCCTCCAGAGGACTGGCTGTTGCAGTAAGAGGCCAGCGGCTCCCCATGTGGAAGGAAGTGCTCTCTCCTTTATCCCCTTCGCTTTACTCCTCTAGAGAGACAAAAGGAATAACACTAAGTTTCTGAAAAACATCAGTAAGGGTTGTATTAAGCCTGTAGAGGTAGACATTATTTCCAAAAGTTCAAAGGAATCTATAGCTCCCTCAAATTATTGCCCTTCTCACCAGAAGTTTAATTTATACTGTGGAATCAAATAAACAGCTTGTGTGCCAATAATTCAAGTTATTTTGCTACATACTCTTTGTCTCTCCCTCAAAAATTTGTGGCCTCTGTAGGCAGCTGGTTTAAGGAAAACTAGATTTTGTTGTTGTTTTTGTTTCGTTTGCCAAATTTCAAAACGTTTATATGATTGAAAGAAAGAAGTTGGGATATAATTTAGAATTATTTACTACTACAGGGAGGGTCACCATTTATGACTTCCATTTTATACACACACACATGCACACACTCACGCACACTCAATCCCAAAATCTATCCAGCTGCTGAATTGAGCCCTGCAGCAGTCTCAGCCTGTGAGGTAGAGCCTGGACCTAACGGGGTAGATAAAGGAGCCCATTTCCTGACTCCCTTGCTCAGTATTCATTCAGTATCGCCCTGCACCTGCTCTATCCGCTCTTGTGGAGTGATTTCACTAAGCTTTTTGCCTGCGTTAATATAACTGTTTTGTATTGCTCTTTAATCACAATTTGACTAACTCTTTTATGATGAGATAATCATATTTCCCCACATCTTTAACTTTAAATTCCTTAATAAAATTCCCTTGAGGGCTTTTGTCTTCCAAACCAAATAATTATACACTCATTTCCGTTTCTTCAAATAATGCCAGGAACCATGTAGTTAAGGTAGATACAACACTATAATATAACCACAACATCAAAATTGAGACAGGGTGGTTTAAGAGATAAATAGAGAGTTGTAATCCGAAACGTGTTATTAGTTCCCTAAGGTGGGAGGCGCCAGAAAGACACAAATAAGGTGTATGTGCTCGCTATTAACTCCAGGCTGTACCAAGAGTTGGCAATACAGCATCAGGAATCATTTGAGTTTATTCTTCAGATATTTTCAATCACTAATATGTGTTTCTTGTAGTGATACAGCCAACATTGAGTGTACAGATGAGAGAATATCATTGCTCTGTACCGTCATAAATTCACACCGATGATGAACAAAGGCTGTCAGAATTTTCCTATCACTCAGTGATTCCATTTCTTTGGTTTCTAAGATGCCCATTCTTTTGACAGACACAAAAATGTTAGTTTGTTTCCTGTGTGGATTTTCAGCTTACTGGTAAAATAGCTAGATAGTGGACAGTCACGATTAGACCCACTCTACGAGTCTCATCTTCATCCTTGAACTTATTTTTGCCTTAAAAGGACTTTCCTGCAAAATACCTCTGAGTGCATCAAAAGTTCAGGCTCCAATCTGGCAAACTAAATTTTTCTTTAACATGAAAATGTGGGTTCCATCCTTATAAATGTATTTCTCCCATCAAAGTTACACATAAAATATAGCAAACTAAAAGCAATGACAGTTGATAACAAATAATTCAAATAGAATGATATAATACTCTCAAGCTAGATTATGAAATTAGAATTAGAATGTACCATGATGGATAACAAGCAATACACAGAGTAGTGGAAGCTGGATGCTGGGCGTGAAGCCTGTACAACCTTGGCTGAGTTACTAGTTGTGCCTTAGTGGCCCAATGATAGCAAATATGCTGAACTCATGGTCTGTGATAGGGATTAAATGAGTTAATATGTGTTAAAAGGAACAATAGCTGGCATTTGGAAATATGATATTAAAATCAGCTACCATTTCTTGATAGTTTTCAGGCTTTAAATTTACAGTTTGACCCTTCCCTTACTAAAGGGAATGCAGCCACTTGTCCTCCACTACTTCTGTTTCCCCCCAAAAAACTGTAGTAGATTCAAATATGATATGTATTTCCCAGAATATGTAAACTAAATGAGATTTCACTGTCACCGATATATTGGAGATTTAATTTTGAAGGAGGCTGACAAATGATTTTATTTTTATTTCCTGAACACCTGGACTGTCAGGGATCAGTAGAAAGGCTTTTTCGTTTGGTTTTGATATGTACACGGTGTGTGTGTTTACTTACTACTAAAAACTCTCTGAGAAGCTTGAGTTCTTTTTTTTTTCCAGCTTTATTGAGATGTAATTGACATATAATGTTGTATAAGTTTAAGGTTTACAAAGCGATGATTTGATACACATATATATTGTGAAATGTTTACCACAATAGGGTTAGTTAACACATTCTTCACCTTAACGTTATCAACGTTTTGTTGTTGTTGTTACAGAAAGAACATTAAAGCTCTACTCTCATAGTAACTTTCAAATCTACAATATAATATCATTAACTATAGTCATCATGCTGTACATAAGATCCCCAGAGCTTATTCATCTTAAAACTGAAAGTTTGTACCCTTTGACCAACATCTCCCCATTTCCCCCACCCCACAGCCTCTGGCAACCACCACTCTATGCTCTGTTTCTCTGAGCTCGATGTTTTTAGATTCCACATATAAGTGAAATCATACAGTGTTTGTCCTTCTCTGTCTGGCTTATTTCACTTAGCATAATGCCCTCAAGGTCCATCCATGCTGTTATAAATGGCAGGATTTCCTTCTTTTTAATGACTGATTTATATATATATATATATATATATATATATATATATATATATATTTATTTTTTTAGAAATATATGTTTATATATAATATATACCGTAATATATATTAACATTTTCTTAATCCATTCATTCGTTAATAGACACTTAGGTTGTTTCCATATCTTGGCTGTCATAAATAAAGCTGCAATGAACATGGAGGTACAGATATCTCTTCGAGTTGGTGATTTTGTTTCCTTTGGATATATACCCAGAAGTGGTATTGCTGGATCATACAGTAGTTATATTTTTAATTTTTTGAGGAAAAATATTTCCATTTACCATTTTCCATCCCCACCAACAGTGCACAAAGGTTCCCCTTTCACCACATTCTCATTGGCATTTATTACCTCTTGCCTTTTTGATAATAGCCATTCTAACAGGTGTGAGGTGGTATCTCACTGTGGTTTTGATTTGCATTTCACTGATGATTAATGATGTTGAGCACATTTTCATGTACTTGTTGGCCATTGTATGTCTTCTTTGGGAAAATGTCTATTCAAGTTCTCTGCCCATTTTTTAATTGGATTGTTTTTTGCTCTTCAGTTGTCTGAGTTCTCCGTATATCTTGGATAATAATCCCTTATCAAGCATATGTTTTGCAAATATTTCCACCCAATCTGTAGGTTGCCTTTTCATTTTGTTGATTGTTTCATTTGCTGTGCAGAAACTTTTTAGTTTGATGTAGTCCCACTTGTTGACATATGCTTCTATTTCTTGTGATTTTGGTATCATATCCAAAAAATCATTGCCATGACTGATGACAAGGAGATTTTTCCCTATGATTTCATCCAGGAGTTTTATAGTTTCAAATCTTATCTTTAAGTCTTTTATCCATTTTGAGTTAATTTTTGTGAGTGGTGTAAGATAAGTGGCCAATTTTATTTTTTTGTATGTGACTATTCAGTTTTAAGTAAACTCTATTTATTAAAGAGACTATCCTTTCTCCATTGAGCATTCTTGGTTCCCTTGTCAAATGTTAGTTGAATATATATGCATGAGTTTATTTCTGAGCTCTCAATTCTGTTCCATTGGTCTATGTGTCTGTTTTTATGCTGGTACCATACTGTTTTGGTTACTATAGCTTTGTAACATAGTTTGAAATCAGGAAGTGTGATGCTTCCATATTTGTTCCTTCTCAAAATTGCCTTGGCTATTCAGGGTATTTGTGGTTCCATATGCATTTTAGGATTTTTTTTCTATTTTTGTGAAAAATGACATTGGAATTTTTATAGGTATTGCATTGAATCCATAGATGGCTTTGGGTAGTATGGACATTTTAACAATATTAACTCCTCTGATCCATGAACACAGGATATCATTCCGTTTATTTGTGTCTTCTTCAATTTCTTTCATCAGAGTCTTTGTAGTTTTCATTATACAGATCCTTTACCTCCTTGGCTAAAGTTATTCTTAAATATTTTACTATTTTTGATGGTATTGTAAATGGGATTGTTGTCTTTATTTCTTTCTCAAATTCTTTGTTGTTAGTGTACAGAAATGCAACTGATTTTTCTATGCTTTTTGTATCCTGCAACTTTGCTGAATTAATTTATTAGTTCTAACAGTTTTTTTGGTGGAATACTTAGGATTTTCTATATAAAAGATCATGTCATCAGCAAAAAGGGACAATTTTACTTCTTTCTTTTTGATTTGGATGCCTTTTATTTCTTTTTCTTACCTAATTCCTCTGGCTAGGACTTCCAGTACTATGTTGAATAGGAGTGATAAGAGTGGGCAACCTTGTCTTGTTCCTGATGTTACAGGAAAAGATTTTAACTTTTCACCATTGAGTATGATGTTAGCTGAGGGTTTCTCATACATTGTCTTTATTATGTTGAAGTATGTTTTTTCTAATCCCAATTCATTGAGGGTTTTTATCATGAAAGTTTGTTGAATTTTGTCAAATGCTGTTTCTGCATCTATTGAGATGATCATATGACTTTTGTCTTTCATTCTCATAATGTGTTGATTTGTTTATATTGAACAGTCTGTATATTCCAGGGATAAATCCCACTTGATTATAGTGTATGATCCTTTCAGTGTGCTGTATATTTGAGTTCTCTTGTAGCTCTTTGAGGATCTTCAGAACAATTATTTTGAATTTTTTGTTGGGCAATTCACATATCTCCATTTCTTTGAGGTCAGTCATTGAAAGTTTATTGTGTTCCTTTAGTGGTGTCATGCTTCCCTGATTCTTTGTGATGCCTGCAGCCTTGCATGGGTATCTGGACATTTGCTGGCATGTCTCCCAGATTTGACAGACAGATTTTAGTAGGGGAAGAATTTCACCTTTGGGTGGAAGCAACTGGAGCATACTGTGGCCCCAGGTCTGGTAGTTCAGGGCGCTAAGTATTGAGGCATGTGGTGGCTCCAGGTCAGGTGGGTGTGATGTCTCTTTGACTCAGGCCACTGGAGTCTACAGCATCAACAACTGTATGGTTCTTGGTGAGCACTGCAGGGGTTCAGCAGTAGCTGCAAAGGATGTTAGGGTCCTCAGCCTTGCCACCAGATCCAGTGGCCAGGGACCAGGGCAGGCAGCAGTGGTGGTCAGAGTCAGTGGTATGCACATACTCGGCTGCGGGAGCCAGCTCCAGGTGCCTGTGTAGTTGTAGAGGACAGCTGCAGATGCACACATCTTGGTGAGGACCAGGGCCAGCAACAAGGACCAGGGCCAATTGCCATCATACTGGCAACTGTAGGGGCTCTGGGGTTGTCATGTGCTCTTCTGGCTGCTGGGTCTTGCCACGGATGTGTGCATAACAGTTGAAGACTGTTGATGGAAACTGGGCCAGTGGGATGCAGGTGCACAGCTGAAGCGTCTAGTTGCAAACAAGCCCAGCAGAGCAGGCCAGTGACAAGAGACAAGGCTGAAGCCAATCCCAGAAGCAGCTGAGGGGGCCCTAGCTGTCAGCGTGTACTCTTGCTGCTCTAGGGTCTCCCTATGGGTGCATACATGGCAGTGGAGGCCAGTAAAAGGAGATGGACTGGAGGTGTATAGTTGCACAGCTGGTGGGGCCAGCTGCAGGTGAGCCCAGTAGTGTAGGCCAGTGAGAGGAAATAGAGCTTAATTGAGGCCCATAAGCAGCTACAGGGGTCCTGGCTGTCGGTGTGCATTTCATGGCTGTAGGATCTCTGCCACAGACATGCACGTGGCAGTGGACCCAGTAATGGGCATCAGACCTGTAGTGTGCAGGTGCATAGCTGGAGGGTCTAGTCCCGAATGCGCACACAGCAGTAAAGGTCAGCCACCAAGGCCTATGCTCGTGTCTCGCGCTCGCACAGCCACAGTGGCATGCACTGGCTGCCAGTGCAGATCCTGGCTATGGTGAGGTGGGAGAGAGAGGAGGCCAGGAGGGACTCAGGAGGCTGGCATCTTTGAATGGGAATACCTGTGGGGCAAAAACTGGTGAAATCTGCGGGCAGTCTATAGTAGTTGTGCTGGTCATTTGTTTCTTCAGCAGTGAAAGCTGCTGGGGCCCTCCGCAGAGCAGGTCACTGGGTACGATCGTCATTCCCACTGTGTGCCTGATACTGGTAACCCATGCTCTTCTTCTTTGTTCCTAGCCAGCTCCGTATATTTCAACTTTGCCAGTCTCTGGATGGGGTGAAATGGAAGCAAGTCCTTCATGCAGTGCCCCAAAAGCCTGGGGAAGCTGGTTGCTTACTTCCTTCTCCCTTTCCCAGTGAGGGGAACTCTTTCTAGCTAGGCAATCCCTCTTGGCTCTGAGCAATGTCGGTCTGCGGAGGGGGTGGTGGGATGATGTAGGCGTGATGTAGTTTTTCTTCCTTCTCTGTTTAGATGGTTATTCTCAGGTTTTTTTTGCTCCACTGTATTGCTGAAATTTCTTAAGTAGACTCCTGAGCAATCCCAGAGCTGTTTTTCTTTGTGGATGGCTGTCTAATTGTTGATCTTTGTGGGAGGATGGAGACTGAGGTCTCCTACTCTGCCATTTTGGTGATGTCACTCCTTCAGATTTAATTTTTAAACATTAGTATTACTGGAAAAAGCATATCTATGATTACTGAATCTTATTGTCAATTCTAATCTCTCATACCATTCCAGTGCAGAGATATCTTTTCTACCTACAAAAAAAATGTTGAATGGATTATGCATTTTCATGGAATTTATAAAAAATCGAAAGAGAATCTAAAAAAGCAAACACCAAATTTTCAGAAAATTAGAAAGCAAGTAGGTCAAAGTTTTTATATGCTAAAAAACAGTAATTATTCATCTCTTGTCTTTCTCAGAGCTGGCTTCATCCTAAGGCTGGCTTTACTCTAGGTCCCAATATAGGTGCAAGGATCTTTCATGACTAGCTACAGCAAGAAGAAAGCATGTCGTTGTTGCAATATTCTCAGCAAAATGAAGGGTTTAAAAATGACTCGAGTTTCTGACTTAGGCAATATGCATGGCAAAAGTGTATGGCCAAATAAAGGCCATACACTTTATTTGCCAAATAAAGGAAATTGTACGAGGGGAAAATTGGCCGATGGGAGACAATTCTCCATGGGTCTCACATTTTTGCACATCTTGAGAATAAGGCACTGACTGCCCCTTCTTTCAAAGTCTTTTCAAGGATGTTTATGTAGTGAACAGCTTTGGAAGATAAAATTAATGTCTCTCTCCAGAGCAAAGAGCAGGTTGTCCTTAACACTTCTCTCCTCACATCCCAGTTCCTGCCCACCAGAAAATATGTGAGTTCTACCTTAAAAATATATCCAGAATCTAACACCTTCTCCATATTTCTGTGGTTGACACATGCTCCATTACCTTTTGCCTGGATTACTGCAGTTTCCCTGCTCCTACCTTTCCCACTCGTCCCTCTACAGTTTATTTGCAACACGGAATGAAATTGGTATTTTAAAAAAATATAATTTAAATCTTGCACTCAGAACCCTCCTATGGCTTTCCATTTCAGTGAGCAAATTCTGAAGTCTTAAGAGGGGCCTACAAGCCCACTGTGATCTCCACTCTCCCATCCTCATTATCTCTCTGACTTTATTCCTTACTGCTCTCCTCTCCACTCATTCTGCTCCGGTCACGCTGCCTCCTGTGCTGACCCTACAGCATGCCTCGCATAGTTCTTAGGGCCTCTGCGTTGACTGTTTCTTCTTCCTGAAATGTTCTTCCTTCAGCTATCCCATGGCTAACTCTCTCATCTTTTTTAAGTATTTGCCCATATATATCATCTTTTCAACTCTGGACTATCTTATTTACGTTTATACTCTCCCTTCACTCCCACTCCAGCCCTTATCCTTTCTTATCTCTTTTTTTCTTGTTTCCACATTACTGATCACCTTCTAACATATATAACTATATAATTTCCTATAGAGAGAGAGTCTTATTCCTTTGCTATAGTTTGAAGTCAATAGGGCATGTTTTCATTGATGTTTCCAGGCACCTAGAACAGCACTGCACACATAATCATTGCTCAATAAATAATAGTGTGATGAATGATGAATGAAGCTCCCACAAATTTTCTATGGAAGAAGACAAAACATACTTTTATACATACATAAGTCCTGGTCATAATTATGTTGCTCCTATGCTTTTCTTAATAGAAACATATTTTAACAATGTTCCAGACTGCTTCCAAGAGGATAAAACCCTTCCTGGCATGATTCAAGTTTTGAATATACTATTGGTCATGACCTGGGCATTTTTGAGTCCTAGATAGAAGTGACCTTTGTTCTAAAACTGTGTTGGGACTGGTTAGCAATGCTTTCTTAGGGAAGACAGAAAATATAGGCCCCTTGTGGAATTTGCAGTAAACGTGTCTTCACTGTTAGCTGCACATTTTCTTATTTCTCTTAGAAAAATATTTAGCAAGTTTCAGGTTATAGCTTTCTGTTTTTCTCTTAAACAACCTTGTCTCAGTTTTGATTATATAATTATATCATAGTGTTCTATCTGCTTTAACTACAAAGATTCTGACACAAATTTGGGAAATTGCAAAAATATAATTATTTAGATTGGAAGAAGGCACAAAAGTGACCTAAGACAGTAAACACTAAGGAAATATAGAAACATGATGCGTTCTTCATTGTCCTATTCTGTTCTGTTAATAGAGGAACTAAACAAATAGCAGTGTGAAATTAAATTCAATGTTATTATTTTACAAAGTAAAAGTTAAATTAATGAACTTTAGGACTAATATATGACACACAATACATATTGTTCACACCTTCATAAAAGAATCATAAATCTAGGGTTCAAAAAATGCAAGCACATTCTAAAAAAAAAAAAGAGCAATTAAACTTTATGAAACAATATAAGGTGACAAAATAAATTATGCTGTATGAGTTTTTTGTTTTTGGTAACAATGCATAATCGTACCAGAACTTTGTGAGATTTCTTGGCTCAAAATTAATGCTCAGTAAATATCAGCTCCTTTTATTAACTTGCTTCTATGCAATCTTGCCAACATTTGGTATTAAAATAAAAAATTCCAAAGTGAAAAGTAAAATAAGGTATTTTATTATTGTTTTAATGTGCATTTCTTTTCAATTAAACACATTTTCCATAGGTTTATTGGCCAGTAGTACTTTTTATGCTTCTTATTTTGGTCTCCCTTTTATTTTTCTAATGGAGTGTTTATCTTTTGCTTATTGATTTCTTAAAATTTTATAGAATAAGAATATAAAGACTTTGATGTATATATTTGCCAAACATTTGCCATTTGTTTATGATATCTTTTTCTTTTTTACATCAGATAATTAAATTTTTATACTAAATCTATCAATCTTTCCTTTGCTGAAATACTTAGTAACACCTTCTCCAGCTTGAGATCAGACATACATTTTCCTACACTTTTTAAAAGCTATTTTCTGGTTTCATTTGTTATACTTAATCTATCTGAAATTTATTTTAGAAGAAGGTAGAAGGTAAGACTCTAACTTGTTTTTTTCTAAATAGATAACCAATCTGTATGAGTTTAATGACATGATATTTATCCTACAGAGCTAAAACTAAGCTGTAATTGTAATGACTTGGAATTATTGCAAATTACACAATTCTTTATTCTCAAATGTCTAAAATAGAGATTGTGCAATAAAAATTTATTTTAGTGTTTACCCAATGCCTTTAAGTTCTGAATGATGCACATTAAATGCATTCCATGAATGTATTCATGTAAGCATATTACTATCTTAGATATTGATAATAAAAATGATAGTTTATAGAAATAACCTTCTAGAAAATAAAATAAAATTCAATAGGGAAAGAATAGACAGATCAGTGGAACATAATATAGACCCCCAAAATAGATCCACACAAATATAGTGAGTCAATTTTTGACAAAGGAGAAAAGGCAATTCAATGGATAAGGATAGTTTTTTAAATAAATAATGCTGGAACAACTGGACATCCTTGTGCGAAAAATGAATCTATAAATGCGTATTACTAAGTGAAAAAAGCCACTCCAAAAAGGCTACATACTGTATAATTCCACCTATATGACATTCTAAAAAAGACAAAACTGTGGAAATAGTAAAAAGGTCAGTAGTTGCCAGGGGTTGGTGTGGGGGGTGGCAGTAATGAATAGGCAGAGCACAGAGAAATTTTAGGACAGTGAAAATACTCTGTATGATACTATAATGATGAATACGTGTCATTATACATTTGTCCAAGCCCATAAAATGTACAACACAAAGAGTGAACACTAATGTAAACTATGGACTCTGGGTGATTGTGATTTTGTCAATATAGATTCATCAATTGCAACAAATATACCTCTCTGGTGAGGGATGTTGATAATGGGTGAGGCTAGGCATGCGTGGGAGCAGTGGGTAAATGGGAACTTTCTATACTTTCCTCCCAATTTTGATGTGAACCTAAACTTGCTACTTAAAAATTAAAGTTTTTATATATAAGGAAAAAAATGAATCTACACACAGAGCTTACATCTTTCACAAACATTGACTCAAAATGGATCAGAGACCAAAATGTAAAAGGCGAAACTATAAAAATCCTGGAAGATAACATAGGAGAGAATTTAGACGATCTTGGATTTGGCAATGGATTTTTAGAGACAACACCAAACAGATAATCCATGAAAGAAATAAATGATAAGTTGGACTTCATTAAAATTAAAAACTTCTGTTCTGCAAAAACACTGTCAAGAATAGGAGATAAGCCACAGACTGGAGAAAATGGTTGCAAAAAGACATAACTGATAAAGAACTGCTATCCAAAATATGCAAAGAACTCTTAAAACTCAATAAAAAAGTGAGCAACCCAATTAAAAATGGGAAAAAGATCTGAACAGACACCTCATTAAAGATGATATACAGATTGCAAATAAGCATATGAAAAGATATTCAATACCATATGGCATTAGGGAATTCAAAATTAAAATAACAGTGAGATACCACCACACGCTTGTTAGAATGACTACAGTCTAAAGCACTGACAAGACCAAATGCTGATGAGAATGTGAGCAATAGGAATGCTCATTCACTGTTGATGGGAATGTAGAATGGCACAACCTCTTTTGAAGATAGTTTCCTACAAAACTAAACACACTCTTACCATACTATCCAGCAATTGTGCCCCTTGGTATTTACCGAAATGAGTTGAAAACTTATGTCCGTACAAACCACTAGGAATGTTTACAACAATGTTTATTTCATTCATAATTGTCAAAACTTGGGAGCAACTAAGATGTCCTTCTGTATGCAAATGGACAAATAAACTGTGGTACTACTAGACAATGGAATATTCTTCAGCTCTAGAGAGAAAGCCCAAGGTTAATAGTTGTACTCCATCAATAAAACAATGTATTGAATTGAGTGTTACTTGTAAGTAAAAGAAATTTAACCTCTCTTTATAGTGTGAAATGTATACTCGTTTGTATATGTACATTACACCTTGTTTTGATCAAAATGTGGTTCTTATAAAGTAAAAAGAATATTAGATGATATCTAGAGAAATA
This sequence comes from Diceros bicornis minor, assembly GCF_020826845.1. Taxonomy (NCBI): domain Eukaryota; kingdom Metazoa; phylum Chordata; class Mammalia; order Perissodactyla; family Rhinocerotidae; genus Diceros; species Diceros bicornis. Next base: position 38,630,872 of record NC_080762.1, read on the forward strand.
TAAAATAAAGAGGACAATTTAATAGAGCTTTATAAACATAACTAGAGAAATAAGGCAATTTCCATACACTTCCTACTTCCAAATACTTTGACTACTTTGTATTATTTTGAGGCTCAAATAGGAGGAAATACCTCTAACAACTTTGTATGATCTGTCAGAAGAACAATAACAATTGAAAATCTTGCATAGTTTCAAATGCTAAACTAGCAGGATCAGTAGGAGAGGGAATCCTGTGTAATCAAGGCTTAATAGTGTAATACAATCATGGTTACATTCGGTAGGATGGGGAAAGAGAAGTCACAAGAGAAACATAGAGGTGGATCTAGATAGTCTCATAGTGATAGGATGGGCCTTAAAGTACCATGCCCAACTGAAGCAAATTCCATTTTAATCAGTACCAGTCTGGTGCAAGAGAAATTGGCTTAATAGCCAAAAAAAAAGGCTTGATGTTGTCTGACTGCAACACAGAGAATAATTCTCCGTAGGGCTAAACATAGCATTAAGATAAACAGAAAGTGGGGCTGGCCCAGTGGCATAGTGGTTAAGTTCGTGGGCTCTGCTTCAGTGGCCTGGGGTTCACAGGTTCGGATCCCGGGTGTGAACCTATGCACCACTTATCAAGCCATGCTGTGGCAGGCGTCCTACATGTAAAGTAGAGGAAGATGCATGTGGATGTCAGCCCGGGGCCATTCTTCCTCAGCAAAATAAATAAATAGAGGATAACGCCTGTTTAAAAAAACAAATAAACAACAAACAAAAAAAGATAAATGGAAAGCAAAGTTATCATCAACAGCAGTTTAGAATAAGCCATTATTTATATAAACTTTTATAACTAAGTCTGAGAAAGTGCCATGGAATTCTCTTTCTGAAAAAGGTACAAAAATATAACGTATCAGAAAGATATTAATATGGTCTTTTCTTTGATACTAAACACTACTCATAGTCATCTTTAGAGGCTATGGGCTGGTCTGGAGCAGAGGTTTTTTTTAGAAAATTAAGGAAATTAAGAATTAAACTCAGAGGCCAGCCTGGTGGCGTAGCAGTTAAGTTCTCGCATTCCACTACGGCAGCCAGGGGTTCACCGGTTCAGATCCTGGGCGCAGACCTACTCACTGCTCATCAAGCCATGCTGAGGTGGTGTCCCACATAGAAGAGCTACAACTCTACAACTAGTATATACAGCTATGTACAGGGGCTTTGGGGAGAAATAAGAAAAAGAGAAAGATTGGCAACAGATGTTAGTGCAGGGCAAAACTTCCTCAAAAAAAAAAAAAGAATTAAACTCAGAATATATTCCCATTACATTTTCATGAAGATCTTGAGGTTTCTTAAATTTAGTATGTTCATGAATATATTAAATTTGCATTTATATACTTTATTAAAATGTCTAATATGCACATACATGCACAAACACACTTTGCTAAAGTCCAATTAAAGTAGTATGAGCAGGATTTTATCTCTGAAATGCAGTCATTGTACCTGAAATCCAACAGTACCCAACACATTACTTATGGCATAAATACTTGTTAATGGTCAAAATTATGAAGATAGTAACAGTCTGCACTCTAAGACAGGGTTACAACTCTTTTGGTGACAGTGACTCGAACTACAAGAATGACATCAGGGAATGATTCATGTTAAATAGAAGGAACCAGATAATTCAGCTGTGCTCAGTTCCGCGAGAGGTTTATTAGTATCTGTGGAGTATGTAGGCATAGATGGCTTCTTTTCTAAATGATTAACTAATGAAGTTGATTTATATAATGTGTCTAGAACACATAAAAGTGAGATGATTGATAATTTGGTTTTATTAGCATCTATCTAGAGATCTAAAATGAAATGATATACTCCAAGAACAAGCTTAACATTTTAGTTGTAACTAGTATATTGATGTAACTAGACCAAGAACATTGGGGTGAAAATGCATAATATCTACAATTAAAGAGAAATCTTAAAATATACCAAAGGGAGAAAAAACAGCTTACATACAAAAAACGAACATTAAAATCACGGATTTGTGGTTTTTTTCTTGTTATTAGCAAAAATCAATGGCAGAAGAGACCAGAATAAATTTGAAGTGATCAGGAAAATAATTCGAGCCTAAAATCCTTTTTCCAGTCAAAATGTCACTTTTTAAAGGGAGAAGTAACTATGTGAGACAACACGTAGAAGTAAAATAAGAAAGACTTCTCTCTTCCCATTTCAAACATACAGAAATTCTGATTATACTTTAACTACAAAATGATTGAACACTTAGAACTATAAAAAAATTAACAGTAAATTTCTAGGGTCTAGAAATAACGAAAATGATGAAAAACATACTCTGTGTGTTTCTCACATTCGGACATATCTTATGAGGGGGATGCTGTTATTTTCGTCCTGTCTTTTGATGGACATCCTTATGGCAAACAGCCTTGGAAAACAGAGACGGTGTTTCCCTCTGCAGCAAAGAGCAGATTTGGTTACAGCCTTGGAAAATAAAGATGGTGACTTTTGAGAAAAAGTCAGGCATGCTAATTGCTCAATATAAAGGATTCAGGATCCATAAGCTCATGGCTTCTCTCCTATAGTATACCCACTGAGGGTTTCACTTGACCCTGTGCTTTTTCCTGTGGGATTTGAGGCTTGGTAAACTAGCACAAGAAAATACTGATACTCTGTTTAGCGCTATTATTGTGAACAATAAACTACCATTCACTTCTAATCCAGGAGTCTCTTGTCTTTTGCCAGCAGCCATGGAACTATGGCAGGCTGACTTGATAGCTTGAAAGTAGGTAAAATCTCTAATCTTTCACAGTTCTTGACAGAGGGAAGACATGATCTGGGACATAATTCTGTGAATTAGTGCTCTGGAAGCCCAAAGAAATATTGTATTCAGATAAAGCCATTAGAAGCTAGAGATTGGAACTGCAATGGCCTCACAAAGTTCTGCGCGCAAATGAATTTACAGCTGCATAAACAAAGAAAAACTATAATCTCTTTTCTGGCTTAGGAAAACTTGACTCTGTATGGGGCTGTGTATGGGGAAAAATGCTTGCACTAAGTAATAGAAACTCCATGCCTACATCATGCATGGATATATGGACAGCCTGTCCACAGTTCTCATGGTGTTGGAGTCTAGGAAAGGAAATAATATCATAAAAATGAGTAAAACCCTTGAGGTAGAAACAAGGGCAAAATCATTCTCTAGAGATATCTCCTCATTTTAGGAATATATTGGCATCTCAAAAAATATAATGTCTCATTGAGAATGAGTTCAATAACAAAAATGCAAAACTGCATAAAGAAGCAATTCACCATAAGGGAGGGATAGAAGATTAACCAAATAAGAGTAGTACAACCCCAAGACTAAGATAATAAAGTAATCTGAAAGATAATAGAAAATAAAATATACTCAAACGATTAAAAATATAAAAGAAAAACAAAGTGAAAGAATAGGAACACAAATACAAACAACATACATACACATGCTGAATAGAAAAGGAGCTATATAGAAATTCCAAACATAAAGTAAATCATTGACATATAACAATATGTGGATTAATTAACATATTAGATACAGCAGATAAGAACATTAGTAATCTGAAGAATTAGACAGAATGCAATAGATAGAAAAAAAATCAGGAGAGAAGTCAAGATGGCGGCGTATGCAGACTCTGAACTCACCTCCTCCCGTGGACACAGCCACTTTACAACTACTCATGGAAAAATTACCCCTGAGACAGAGCTGAAAACTGGATAAGAGGAACTCCTGCAACAACGGACAATCCTAACTGAGGTGGAAGCGGCAGAGACTCCCTTCTGGAGAGGAAAAACGCCGCCTTCACAAGCCGCCAGCTTCACGGCCGCCGGGAGCAGCTCACAGGTACGCAGCCTCCCTGGAGGCGCGGGGCCCTGAGCGGGGGAGCGCCCCCGCTGTGGGCATTTTGTGGACGCAGCACAATCCAGATGAGTGGCATAATATCTGACTTTGCCTGCTACTAAAGCATTGGGGAGCACCCCCAGAAAACCTGGTTCACAAAGACATTAAAACTGGCTCTTAAAGGGCCCGCACCCAAACGCACCCATTTCAGAAAGCAACCTTAAATCACCAGAAAGAAAGGTGCACAGCGCTTTGGTGAAAAGAGACTCACCTGATAGGCTCTGAGTGCATTGCAGTGAGAGGTGAGACCTCTCCAGGGACTGGGACATTGGCGGCGGCCATTGTTGTGGCCTTGTGTGGGTGTGCTGACACAGAGGCCATTGGAGTTCTCCCTGGAGCCTGCTAGCCCAGGTCTGCCCCACCCTCTAGAGCACCGATTTAATCCAGCTCAGCCAGGGCAGGCAGCCCACCCTGGAGACTGGCCCCACCCAACAACAAGCCCTCAGGCAACTTGTGGGCCTGCATAGATTGGTGACCGTATTCTCTGCAGCCTGGCAACTGAGCCCACTTCAGTGGGGCAGGATGTGCACAAGGAGCGGGTGGAGAGTATGAGGCAGTTGTGGAGTGTGTGGGGCTCCCGCCGAGGAGAGACTGGGACCACTTCGGGAGGTCAGGGCAAGCACATGGGGCAGGACTTGTGTTGATTGTGTGTGTGGACCTGTGGGCGGCAGGGCTTGTCAGCTGCAGAAGACTTGTGCTTCTCAAAGACCCACATAGGGGGTTTGCCCCACCTTCCAAAGTCTGAAACAATTGGGTGCTCCTATGCCTGAGACCAGCCCCACCCAGCTGCAATCCTCAGAGAGCTGACAAGAGACCTAAAGGCTGGAGGTTTATAGCAATTGTAAGGCCCTGAGCCTAACAACCTGCCACGCTGGGAGCCTATTCACTTAAAAGAAATACTGCAACACAAATGTGGTATTAGAACTTGTAGCCAACTGAGCTGGGGCTCCCCACACCTGATAAAGAGACTGAAGGGCCCACAACAGCTGACCATTACAACAGCTGACCAGGAGCATAATTCGGCCTACCTGGGAGCATACAGGGAGAGCAAATAGGCCACAACAGAACGATACACGTAGCACACATATAGGTCAACCCTGGAACATTGAGAACTGAGGTAAGCACATGGCAGGCCTCCTAAGCCATCAATTACATAAGGTCACCTATCCAAGAGCAGGAGATGTAACTGACCTACCTAATATGTAGACAGAAGCACAGGGAAAGAGGCCAAATGAGGAGGCAAAGGAATGCATTCCAAGTAAGGGAACAGGACAAAACTCCAGAAAAGGTTGTAAGTGAAACAGAAATGAGCAACCTACCTGACAGGGAGTTCAAACAAAGAATGTTAAGGATGCTCACTGATGTGGGGAGAAGAATAGATGAACTCAGTGAGAATGTCAACAAAGAAATGGAAGATATAAAAAAGAACCAATCAGAAATGAAGAATACGATACTGGAAATGAAAAATTCACTAGACGGACTCAAAAGCAGAGTACAGGGTACAGAAGAATGGATCTGTGAGTTGGACGAAAGACTAGAAGAAATTACCCAAGCTGAACAGGTAAAAGAGAAAAGAATTAAAAAGAGTGAGGACAGTCTAAGGGACCTCTGGGACAACATCAAGCACACTAACATCCGTGTTATAGGTGTCCCGGAAGGAGAAGAGCAAGACAAAGGGGCAGAGAATCTATTTCAAGAAATAATAGATGAAAATTTCCCTAACCTAAGGAAGGAAACAGACATCCAGGTACAGGAAGCACAGAGAGCCCCAAACAAGATAAACCCCAAGAGGCCCACACCAAGACACACCATAATCAAAATGTCTAGAATTAAAGATAAAGAGAGAATCCTAAAAGCTGCCAGAGAAAGACAAGTTACATACAAAGGAAACCCCATAAGGCTATCAGCTGACTTCTCAGCAGAAACCTTACAGGCTAGAAGAGAATGGCACAATATATTTAAAATGCTAAAAGGAAAAAACTTATAGCCAAGAATACTCTACCCAGCAAGACTATCAATCAAAATGGAAGGAGAGATCAAAAATTTCCCAGACAAGCAAAAATTAAAGGAGTTTGTCACCAAGAAACGAGTGCTACAAGAAATGTTAAAGGGACTGATTTAAGGGGAAAAGAGAAGACCACAAATAGGAAAAATTATCTATGTCCATGATAAGAGGGCAATGGATACAAATGCACAAAAAAGAGGTTAGATATAATATCAAAAACATAAAATGAGGGAGGAGGTGAGTTAAAGAGTAGAGCTTTCAGACAGAGGTCAAACTAAAGAGACCATCAATTCTGTATAGAAGGAGAAAGGAACAGAGAAGGACTACTAAAACACTGAGAAAAAAAGTTAAAAAATGGCAATAAGTACATACTTATCAATAGCTACTTTAAACGTCAATGGACTAAACGCTCCAATTAAAAGGCATAGGTGACTAATTGGATAAAAAAACAAGACCCATATATATGCTGCATACAAGAGACACACTTCAGACCTAAAGACACTCACAAACTGAAAGTGAAGAGATGGAAAAAGATACTCCACCCAAATGGCAATGAAAAGAAAGCTGGGGTAGCAGTCCTCATATCAGACAAAATAGACTTTAAAACAAAAACTGTAAAAAGAGACAAAGAAGGGCACTACATAATGATCAAGGAAACAATCCAGCAAGAGGACATAACACTTGTAAATATCTACGCACCCAACATAGGACCATCTAAATATAGAAAGCAATTATTAACAGACATAAAAAGAGAAATAGACAGTAATGCAATAATAGTAGGGGACTGTAACACTCCACTTACGCCAATGGATAGATCATCCAAACAGAAGATCAATAAGGAAACATTGGCCTTAAATGACACACTAGAAGAGATGGACCTAGTAGATATACACAGAACATTCCATCCAAAAACTGAAGGATATACATTCCTTTCAAATGCACATGGAACATTCTCCAGGACTGATCACATATTAGGCCACAACAAAAGTCTCCATAAATTTAAGAAGATTGAAACAATACCAAGCATCTTTTCTGACCACAACGGTATGAAACTAGAAATCAACTATAGGAAGAAAATCAGGAAAGCCATAAATATGTGGAGATTAAACAAAATGCTACTGAGCAACTATTGGATCAATGAAGAAATCAAAGAAGAAATCAAAAAATACCTGGAGACAAATGAAAATGAAAATACGACATGACAGAATTTATGGGATACAGCAAAACAAGTTCTAAGAGGGAAGTTTATAGCAATACAGGCCTATCTCAACAAACAAGAAAAATCTCAAATAAACAATCTAACAATGCACCTAAAGGAAATGGAAAAAGAAGAACAAAGCCCCAAATCAGTAGAAGAAGGGAAATAATAAAAATCAGAGCAGAAATAAATGAAATACAGACTAAAAAAACAATAGAAAAAATTAATAAAACCAAGAGCTGGTTCTTTGAAAAGATAAACAAAATTGACAAACCTTTAGCTAGACTCACCAAGAAAAAAAGAGAGAAGGCACAAATAAGTAAAATCAGAAAGGAAAGAGGAGAAATTACAATAGACACCTCAGAAATACAAAAGATTATAAGAGAATACTACAAAAAGCTATATGCCAACCAATTCGACATTGTTACTGCAATAAACAAAAAATAAAAAAAAAAAAAAGGAAAAAAATCAAAGAGAGTTCACAAACAGGGTAGAATGAAACTGCCCAACATACATGTAATAGTTCATTGGTTTATTCAATAATTTGTTCATTTATTGTGTTTGTGCATGTTTAATTTATTTATAGTTCTTAAAAAACTCATTAGAGTTTGAAGAAATATTATATCCTTAAACATGCACAAATGTGAAGGGTAGAAATAATGTTGCAGTTTACATATTTTTGAGACATTTGTACTTTAAAGATAAACTAAAACATGTTAGACACCTTGAAAAATATTTCAATGGTGAATTTTATTTTGTGTTTGAACTCTAAACCATTATATTAAGAAGATGATTTTATGCTGTTAATTTGAGCGGCAATCACAAGCTTTGCACTGAATGGACACGGGAGGGCACGTGACTGGAAGTAGTCTAACAGAATCAGACACATGACTAGAGCTGGGAGAAAATGGCTAACCATCAGTCTAATGGGCAAAGCTAAGATAGAAATGGGAAACTACATAGTGTGTTCACGATGGAGAGCACTGAGGGAGGGACATGAAGTCCGGGAAAAGCAGGGTCAGGATCGTGGTTTATGACTGACTGTGAACTGCAATCACATTCTAGGGAAGCGTTTCTACATGGTACCTTGCCACTCACTTCCTAGTATACTGATGAGTATTGGCATCAGATAGGCTATATATTTTTCAATGAATATTTAGCACCTTAACATTGCATACACACACGCACACCACACACACACATATATATCAAATATGGTTTTAAAAAATAAATTTACTAATGAACACTGACTACATGTTGTCTAATAGATAATGTCGAATAAAACGTTTACACAATTTAAAACATAGCTTCTCTTAACCATAGAAATAATAGAGTGAATTGCAAGTATTAGATTGGAAGGAATGCAAAATCTAGTAACAAGACTAATTTATATATATATATATTTTATATTATATATTATATATATATGGCAGAGAATGATAAACATGTGAACAAGAAAATGATTTAAATAGATAGGAGTATATATATGTATATAACTGTCAGAATTTACTTACATTAAGTTATATTGTTTAAGTCTTTGAGACCATTCTATCATTCTGATTATATTGAGTAGCAAAGGGAAGCAATAAAATGCTCAAATTCAAAAACATGTTTTACTTCCTTTTTAGAAAGGTTCATCAATAGGCCTACAGATTTTCTTGATTTTGGTCCATTAAAGGAAAACAACATATATTAAATGTGGTTTCCAATTTCCAGAAACTAGTGGCAATGTATGTACATTTGGTTTCAAGGTTTATGTGTTCCTTCTGAATTAGTCATACTCTAAGCAGTCTACCCTAACTGTGTATCTTTCCCTCCATGCTATAACAGTTGTAAGTCAAGAAAACACCTACTTCCAGCATGTTGAATTTTGAAGTTGATTGGGCCTTAAGGAACATGTATTTCAATCCTAGCAGTTTACATATGAAAGAACTGAGTATCTGAGAGTTTGAATTATTTTTCCAAGGTCATATATCTAGTTAGAAGCTGAATTGGTTGGTTACCTTAAAAAATCACTGGAGTTGAAACAGTGTTCTTTATGCACAGCCTCAAGGAAATGCAATATTTATACCAGTGAGGAGAAAATTAGAATATTATTTCCCTGCTATGTGCTTTAAAATTTTCATCTCCTTTTGCTTTTTTACAAATCTTTAAAATATTTTATAATTTGGTTCACAAATTGACATTGAATAAAAAGGAACATTTAAGATGGTTTCTGTCAATTCTCTGTAGAAAGGACCGTCATTATTCTACTGTAGTGCTAAAAAAAAAAAGGAGAGTCCCATAAGACAAATGGGCATTGGAGGCTTTTCTACAATTTCTTCTCAAAACGAAGGATCAGGTTTAAGCATTCTTATTTGAATCAACTATTATCTTTGTGTGTGTGTGTGTGTGTTCATTTTAGAATAACTATTATGTTTCCTCTTATTTTTTATAGACCCTCGTAAAGCTAAATATGCCACTCAATGCCATTATGGCATAAGTACGTGGGTCAGATTTTGAACTAGAAACATGTCACTATATTAAATTTGGTTTTGTTCTCAAATATACTTTTATTTTCTTCTATTTTAATGAAAAGTCACCTAGGTTCGTAAACTGATCATGAAGTCCCTAAAGTTACAAATACAATGTCAAGTATCCAGATAAAATGTGAAAAAAAATTTAGAATGGATTTACATGTATGATTGCAGGCCTAGGTTGATAAAAAGACTGGCTGGTTCTGAAATGATGCCCCAAATTAGCCTAACAGCACCAAATATAGAAATATTGCTCTCTTCTATTCATAAAGATAGATTGCTTAAGTTGTTAAAGAATGTGCTCTGGCATGTCTCAAAGGTAGTTATAAGTGGTGCAACTAACTCATCCTTTGAATGGCGATATTGCTGTTTACCTCAGATAATTTTTGTAGGGATTAAATGACAGTGTATGTCAAGTGTGTAACCATGTGTCTGGCACCTTGTAACCCACTATTCCATGTTTATTTCCTCTCTTTATATGCTCAGGTTCCTCTGCCAACCTCTACTTATTGAAATAGCGCTACTTTTATTTGCCATCTTTTCACAGAAATTCTTAGTGCTTCTGGTGGAGTAAATCACATCTTCCTCTAATTACTCTTTATACACAGCTTACACCTCTTTTGTAGTATTTCCCTTTCCCTCAGTATTAAATTTAGTTACGTCTGTGTCCCCTTGGAGAGTAATTGCCTCTGGAGTGCTGTAACTTATGCAGAACTTAGTCTTGTATACTAAAATGTACTTATAATTTTCAGTAAACATACATTTGTTAGACTACTTAAAATAATTAAATATTGCAAAAAAATTAACGCTACTAAAAAGGGTGTTATGCCACGTCTACATAATGTTTTATATCTGATCAGCTAGAATTTCATTTCCTTAATACATAGCTAGAATATGTCCTTGTGTTGTCAAAACATTGTCATTCTTGACAAAGAAGTTTGTTAATAATTTGTGTATGTTTACATTGAACTTAGCTTTCAAATTTGCATCTACCTTATCAAAATTGCTCAATTTGTCTACTTTGCATAAAATTTTATTTGTCTACAGTGATTTTTTCAAAACATTAAATTTAATTTTAATAGCATAACCAATATGTTGCTAATGAATTAAAATTCAGTTGTAAGCTAATTCAAGGCATAACTTTCATTGTAACTTATATATAAAGTTTCTAAGAAGCTAGTTTAATTTCTAAGCGACTAAGCAGAAAATTATCCCTTGGATCATGTGTAATAATGGCTAGGACCATGTGTTTTGATATTTATAAGAAAAAGCATACATATGCTTTATATTAAAAAGTAAATTCTCCCAGTTTCATTTGTTATATCTTAACTTTTCACTTGAATCATGTTACATCTCAAGTGACAAGAAAAAAGGACTGATTTTACTTTAATCTTAGGTCATTGACATTCAAAAATGTAATTAACATTAAAACCTGAAAAGGCAAGAATAGAAGCTTTAGATTTAAATCCTTAATGTCAAAATATTTGGCTTACGATATAGGAAAATACGAGGAAGTATTAGACCTGGTCTCAATATTTGTTTACTTTAATGTATAATTTAGTATTTGTTTGCTTAGACGGAAGATATCTTCCTTCAATTATACCAGATTCTGCACTTCCCTAAGCGTTACTTGTCGTCTGTTACAACTCAAGTGTACCAGTACATAGTTTAATAATGCCTGCTGTGTTTAAAAAGAAAGTAAATAGTGATTGTTATTTGTGATAAGTTTATTATAGAGTTGCAGCGTTATCTTCTCAGTAGGTTAAAACTGGATGTTTTAAAATTAAATACTCCAGATAAAAAGGTCATCCTAGGTAGGGAATCTGCCTTTTGCCTTTGTCCTTCCAGTACAAAATTTATTTGTTTGCAGTCTGGAACAGATATTTAAGTTACAGTGTAAGTAACTTTAAGAATAATTAAGGAATCCTTTTCATGGTATAGTCCTATAAATACCTAAGATGAATTAGTTCGAGGAATTTTCATAGCAGCAAGAAAAGAATTGTACAGTTTTCCTGCATATCTTTATTATTTGTCCATATTAAAATTCCATCACCTTGTAGATTGCCTTTCAAAAGACATGAACAAATCTCGTAGTGCTTTATTTTCTCAACTCTTGACCTTGCAAAGCCAACTATGTTATCCCTTAACCAATTTTACCTCAGAAAAATCAAAGTACAGCACTGCCTAGAATTATTTACAAAGAGGAATGGTTTACAGTAATGGATATTCATCATAGGAGATATTAACTACCATGGGTTATACTCAGAAAGTACACAATTTCCTAATAGGAACTTTAAAAACACTGTAAAACAAAGTTAGAGATAGAGAAAATTCACTGATATTATATACTTGGTTGCTTTAATTTGTTCAACCTTATGCTTTATGCATCTTTCTAAAGTTGTCGCTTTTTAAAAAATTTTTTGCCTTTTTTTGTTTTGTGCATCAAAGATGTCTCATTCTAAAATTTTTCTCACTTCCAACTGATGTCTATTTAAATTCTTTGTAACTGTAACTGAGCATTTGCAAGATATTAAACATGCATATTCGTGATTATATATGTATACACAACACCCTTAATATTAAATCCTTATGCACATCCACATAAAGTTTCCAATTTTTTTGTCATTTTTTATACAGGTACATATATACAAAGGATAAATTATAAGAAAGACAATTAGTAAAATAATATTATGTATGTTTACAATTTGGAAAACATCACTAACATCTTAAATGCATTTATTTATGGGTGTTTGAAACTAAAAGCAAAGAGAAGAAAATTCCTTTTTTACAATGTCATACTTGTTTGGACAAATGAAATGCCACACAAAATTTAGAACAAGAACATGCTAATCTTGTTGACTAGTCTTAAAGTGTTATAAGAACTCCAAATTTAGTTTCAGGGCAAGTGTATATACAATTACTACATATTGACAATCATTAAGTATGGGATGTCATTTTCTAATAATTCTGTATTGGACACTCAATACAAGTTTGATTTGTTATACAAAAGCACAAGTATTTTTTGGCACTTGACTTCCCTCTAATACATGTTATAAAAGCTATAAATAAATTGTTTATTTTTTACATTTGCATAGTAAACCTATGAAGTATTGCATTAAACTCTTCAATCATATTATCTTTGATGTTTCTATTACCAGTAATTTTAAATTTATTTTTTGTGTTTTCCAATTGTTATGTAATAAGTATACCTGACTTTTATAATGAGAACAGAACTTTTTCTCTAAACAGAAAAAAATTTTTTAATATAACAAGTTTTTTAAAAAGGCTGCCTTCTCATTCAATGTCTCACTGGAAAGTCCTGAATGGCAGTACAGGGACTTATTGCCCCTGCCTTCAGATTTCATGACTCCAGCAAATGTTCCATTTAAGCTCTTGGCTAGAGTACAGATGATGTATTTGGAATGATTTTGTGTTGATGCGCAAAACAACCCCCAACTCCTAATCCAGTCCATTGAACGAGAAAATTAGTATATAAGGATCTTCTGGACAAAATGAAGAGAGCTACAAATGTCCAAACTATCTAGATCATCGAGTGTGTTGTTTTATTCTAATTCAAAGTAGTATCACTTGATAAATATGAATGACATCATTGACTTCATTGGTTAGTGTGAGGCTCAAATTTTATATTATTCTCTATCAGCAAACAAAATAATAAGCCCAATTTTGCATTGACAAAGCTCTATGTAATTGTGATGAAGAGTTGCTAACGTCACATACGATATTTGTAGAATTATACTTCTAAGTAACCTGCAACAGGAAGACCTGGGATCGCACTTGGTCACTCATCATGCAAATTTAAATGTAAATCTTGTTAGAAACAACCCCAAACAAGCTTCTTCATAATTCTGTTCTCCAAAATAGCATAAACGCCTAGTGTGTGAATCACCTAATTTGACTAAAAATTATTTAAACGTTCTTTTCGCTGTTTTGAGAAGTTTGTACCATGCAAACAAATTTTTTTTAATCCCTGTTATTTGTATTCTTATCTCTAGTGTTGAAGTACATTTATTCACGGTCTTTGGATTACACTTTCTGTTTTAAGGAAAACATCTGTGTGTTACCACCCGCCTACAACCACCCCTGCAATAATGTGGATTCTGGCAAAGCCAACAAGAACAAACCGGCACACCAGATAGACATAGCTGCAGGTGGGCAGACCTCTTCCATCCAGGTCACACGCCGCTTAAGGTCATTGGACAGAGGTTAGTGTATAGGTTGGAATAATATGTGCAAGGCAAAATTAAACAAGACTAAAAATCTAACTTTATGACATTGGCATCTTTTCCTCCTTTTATTCTGTGCTTACACTGCCAAATAAAGATTAAATAAATTTTGATAATGTGCTACAAAATTATTTCTCACACAATTTCACCAAATAAATACTATTGCTGCAATTTTAGCAACAAAATTATAAGATTATTTCAGTTATTTAAAACCATATGGTATTCTTTAGAGAGGTTAAGATATTCTCCTCTATTTTTTTGAAACGTTCCTGTAGATGTGATACAGTTTAAAGTGTCAGATTCTAACTACTAGCTTTTGAAATTTTACTGTAGCGTAGCTTATATAAGAATCTCTCATACTATGGCATTGGGTTAGGCACCTCAGGTTGCTATCGGGATGGTTTAATTTTGATTGTGATAATCTAAAGTCTATCAATTTTTGTAATGCCTTTCTAATTATGAAAAGTTTTTGTTTTAAAGAAAATTTCAATTCATATAGGAAATTAAGCACTTCTATTATGTGTAAATGAGCAAGCCTTTCTAAACTATACTATATAGTTTAATTTCGTATATTTATTTTCATCTTAATCAGGAAATAAATATACAATCAAATGACATTTATTTGCCCATGATTAAAATGTATAGATTAAATAACATTGGATGCCTTAATTTTTCACATTTATAACACAGAACGGTTTCTCACCTGTCAATAATAATTTTATAATACAAAAGTAATCTTTTTTTTTCATTTTTTATTTTTTATTATTATTTTTTTTTAGTTTTTTTTTATTGCAGTAACATTGGTTCATAACATTGTATAAATTTCAGGTGTACATCATTATACTTCTATTTCTGCGTAGATTACATCATGTTCACCACCCAAATACTAATTACAACCCATCACCACACACATGTGCCGAATTATCCCTTTCGCCCTCCTTCCTCCCCCCTTCCCCTCTGGTAACCACCAATCCAATCTATGTCTCTATGTGTTTGTTTATTGTTGTTATCTACTACTTAATGAAGGAAATCATACGGTATTTGACCTTCTCCCTCTCACTTATTTCACTTTGCATAATACCCTCAATGTCCATCCACGTTGTCACAAATGGCTGGATTTCATCCTTTCTTATGGCTGAGTAGTATTCCATTGTGTATATATACCACATCTTCTTTATCCATTCGTCCCTTGATGGGCACTTATGTTGCTTCCAAGTCTTGGCTATTGTGAATAACGCTGCAATGAACACAGGGGTGCATGTATCTTTATGCAATGGTGTTTTCAAGTTCTTTGGATAAATACCCAGCAGTGGAATAGCTGGATCATATGGTAGTTCTATCCTTGATTTTTTGAGGAATCTCCATACTGTTTTCCATAGTGGCTGCACCAGTTTGCACTCCCACCAGCAGTGTATGAGAGTTCCCTTCTCTCTACATCCTCTACAATGCATGTTGTTTCCTGTCTTGTTAATTATAGCCATTCTGACTGGTGTGAGGTGATATCTCATTGTAGTTTTGATTTGCATTTCCCTGATAGTTAATGATTTTGAACATCTTTTCATGTGCCTGTTGGCCATCTGCTTATCTTCTTTGGAGAAATGTCTGTTCAGGTCTTTTGCCCATTTTTTAATTGGGTTGTTAGTTTTTTTTGTTGTTGAGATGCATGAGTTCTTTATATATTTTGGAGATTAAGCCCTTATCAGATGTATGGTTTGCAAATATCTCCTCCCAATTGTTAGATTGTCTTTTCGTTTTGTTGATGGTTTCCTTTGTTGTGCAGAAGCTTTTTAGTTTGGTGTAGTCCCATTTGTTTATTTTTTCTATTGTTTCTCTTGCCCGGTCAGACATGGTGCTTGAAAATATGTTGCTAAGACCGATGTCGAAGAGCGTACTGCCTATGTTTTCTTCTAGAAGTTTCATAGTTTCAGGTCTTACATTCAAGTCTTTAATCCATTTGGAGTTAATTTTTGTGTATGGTGTAAGGTAAGGGTCTACTTTCATTTTTTTGCATGTAGCTCTCCAGTTTTCCCAACACCATTTGTTGAAGAGACTTTCTTTTCCCCATTGTATGTTCTTGGCTCCTTTGTCAAAGATTAGCTGTCCATAGGTTTATTTCTGGGCTTTCAATTCTATTCCATTGATCTGTGTGTCTGTTTTTGTGCCAGTACCATGCTGTTTTGGTTACTATAGCTTTGTAGTATATTTTGAAATCAGAGAGTGTGATACCTCCAGCTTTGTTCTTTTTTCTCAAGATTCCTTTAGTTATTCAGGGTCTTTTGTTGTTCCATATAAATTTTAGGAATCTTTGTTCTATTTCTGTGAAAAATGTTGTTACAAAAGTAATCTTAAAATGTGAGAAGCTAGACTTAATGTCTGTATATAATTTTCCTGGGCCAAGAAATTGTGAAAGAATTTTCTCTTCTATGGCAATCTATGGCAACATGAATGTCACAGTTCAGATCCCATTTCTTTAATTCAATTTTATTGAAGTATAATTTGCAGTAAATAAAATGTATACATTTTAACAGAACTATTTGATGATTTTAAGAAACGAGTATTCCCATGTAATTACTACCACAACCATCAAGATATAGAATATTTCTATCACCATAAAATGTTTCCTCATGCAACTTTGATGTCAGTCACTTCTTACTTCCTCCCAAACTCCCCCATTTTCTGGCAACAGGCATTAGTTGTACCCGTTATAGAACTCCATATAAATGTGTGTTTGGCTTTGGTGTCTGTTTTGTTTTGTTTAAAATGCTTTATGCCCTGGCATTTTAAAATTTATTTTATATGTATTGTATGTATCTTGTATGTATTATGAATGTATTCTTAGTGGGGATTTTTTATGTGTAACAATATTTGTTTCTATAAGTATTGCATATTATTCCATTGCATGAATACAAAGCAATTTTGTTTTTTGTGAGGAAGATTAGCCCTGAGCTAACATCTGTTGCCAATCCTCCTCTTTTTCCTGAGGAAGATTGGCCCTGGGCTAACATCCATGCCCATCTTCCTCTACTTTATATGGGATGCCGCCACAGCATGGCTTGACAAGCGGTGCATCGGTGTGCACCCGGGATCTGAACCTGTGAACCCTCGTGCTGCTGAAGCAGAGTGCATGAACTTAACTGCTATGCCACTGGGCCAGCCCCAAAGCAAACTTTTTTAATCATTCACTTTTTGGTGATCTTTTTTTCCAGTTTTTGGTTATTATGGATAAAATTGTTTTGACTACAACCTGTGTACAGGTGTTTGTGTAAATTCATGCTTCCATTTCTTTTGGGTAACTACCTAGGAGTAAAATTGTTGGGTTATATAATAAATTTGTGTTTAGTTTATTTTTAAGAAGTGCTAAATTGTTTTCAAAAGTGTGTTACCATTTTCTACCTCACCAGCAATGTATGAGTATTCCGGTTGCTCGTGAGCCTCACCAACACCTGGTATTGTTAATCTTTTCAGTTTTAGCCATTTTAGAGAGTCTATAGTGGATCTTGTGTGTTTCCAATTTGCATTGTGCTGATGACTAATGATTTTAAGTATGTTTTCAGGTGGTGATAGGGTACGTACATACATATATTTTCATTCATGGAGGGTCTATTCATATCTGTTGCCTATTTTTAATACATTTGCATTTTATCATCTAGTCCTAGGATTTTTTTTTTTTTCGCTTGAGGAAGATTCGCCCTGAGCTCACATTTGTGCCAATATTCCTCTATTTTATTTTGTGCGTGGGTCACTGCCACATGGCTGCCAATGAGTGGTGTAGGTCCATGCCCAGGAACTGGGCTGCCCAAGTAGAGCACATGGAACTTAACCACTAAGCCATAGGGCCAGCCCCTGAGAAGTTTTTTATGTTTTCTAGATTGCAAATCTTTGTGCTTTGTACTGCAAACTGTAGTCCTTTGTACCGTGCATATTTTTGCAGTCAGTGACTTGCATTTTTATTTTTTTAGCAATATCTTGTGAAGAGAAAATTTTTTGTTTTGATTTTTTTCAAGTACAATTTATTATTTATTCTATAGTTAGTGTTCTTTGGGGGCTTGACAAAGAAATATTTGCCTACCCCAAGTTCGTAAAGATTTCTCTTTTGTTTTCTTCTATATATTTTATAGTTTGAGATTTTACATTTAGGTATATGCTGTATTTTGAATTAATTTTGTCTATGGTGAGAAGTAAGGTCTGAAGTGTTTACCTCCAAGTATGTTTTTGATTGGACCAGCACCATTTGTTGAAAAAAATTATCTTTTCTCTTTTAATTTAATCTCACATCTTCTTTGAAAATGAATTAACCTTATATGTGCAGGTCTATTTATAGGATCTCCGTTTTTGTTTCATTGATGTATATATCTATCCTAAAATCAATTTCTCATTATCTTGATTCCAGTGATTTTATATAGAAAGTAATCCCTCCCATTTTTTTCCTTCATTTTCAAAAATTATATAGTTACCATAAATCCTTTGGATTTCCACGTATGTTTTGGAGTGTCTCTATTTCTGAGGACAAAAACAAAGAAATCCTTCTGAGAAGGTAATTGAAATTGCGTTGAATCTATAGGTAAATTTGGAAAGAATCAACATGTAAACAATATTGGTTCTTCAAATCCATTAATTTTTGTTTTCAAAATACATATCTTGCTTGTATTTTGTTGAATTTGCCCTTACAATTCATATTTTTGATGCTTTTGCAAATGACAGTCTTTTAAAATTCACTTTTAATTGTTTATTACTAGCATATAGAAATATAATTGGTTTTTATATTGACATAATGTCTTGTGTCTTTGCTATATTTATTCATTAGTTATAGCAGTTTTAGATAGATTCCTTCAATTCTACCTCACTATTTTAATTTATGCAAAAAAATTATTTTTGCTGTATTTTATTATTTTTGCTGTGTTTTGTATTAATCTCTCAATTCAGGTATTTTGACATGATTTCTTCTTTGATTCATCCATTAATTTAAAGACATTGTTTCATTTCAAATGATTTGGGGATTTTTCAGAAAAATTTCTGTTCTTGATTTCTAATATAATTTTGCTATGGACAGAGAACACGCTCTGTGTATATCAATCCTTTTATATTTAATGAGCCTTGCTTTATGAATCACTATATGGACTATTTCATACTTGAAAAAAAATTTGTATTCTACCATTATTGTGTATAGTGTTGTCAATATGTAAATTCATTAAGTTGGTTGATACTGTTGTTCAAGTATTTATGAAGAAGGAAAGTTGAAATTTTGAACTATAATAGCACATTTATTTGTCTTTTCGGATCTGTCAGTTTGGTTTCATGTATTATGAAGCATTGCTATTAGGTATACACACATTTATGAGTGTTTTGTCTTCTTGATAATTTGACCTATCTATTTTGATATCTTCTCTTTATCTCTGGTAATATTTTTTGTCCTAAAGTCTTCTTTAATCTGACAATATTATAGCTACTCCAGTTTTCTTATAATGCATGTATACTTATGATTCATACATGAATATATTTGCATGATATTTGTTTTTCATCTTTTTACTTTTTACCTGTCTTTTTATATTTAATGTATTTTTGTTGAAAATGCATATTGTTACATCTTGCTTTTTTATCCACTCGGATAATCTCAGGGTGAATTGCATTTTTACTGAAGTGTTCAGACAACTTACATAAAATGTAATTATCAATATGACTGGCCTTAAATATACCATCTTGCTATTTTTTTAACTTGTTCCATCTGTTCTTTATTCCATTGTGGTTGTTTCATGTCTTCATTTAAGATACTTGACTATTTTTAGTATTCTATTTTATCCTTACTACTAGCTTATAAAATATACCTCCTTCATATATACATGTTCTATAGTTGCTTTAACATTTGCAATATACAGCTTTAGCTTATTATAGTATACTATAAAATAATGTTCTCAAACTTCAAGTGCAGTGTAGGAAACATAATAGTATGCTTCCATTTTTCTCTTTCCACTGTGTGATATTGTTTGCATACATTTTACTTCTAAATATATTATGAAAATGCACAATGCCTTGACATTTTTGTTTAAACAGCAAATTTTTTTTATAGAAATTTTAAGAGTTAGAAAAAAGTTTTTCTATTTATCAACATATTTATCAGATCCAACACTCTCCATTTCTTTGTCTAGATCAAGGTTTCTTCTACTATCATCTTCTTTTGGTCTCAGTTTCTTTACTTGACCATTTCTTAAATGCAGATTTGCTGGCTAACAAGTGTATCATTCAGTGTTTTTCTGAAAAAGGCTTTATTTTGATTTCAGTTTTACAGGTGATTTTTGCTCAATGCAGAATTCCAGTTTGACAGTTTTGTTTTTTTCAGCAAAGATGTTATTAATGTAGCCTTTGGCTTGATTTTTTTTTCATGACAAGTCAGTGCTCATTCCATTCTTTGTAAAGTGTCTGGTTTTTTTCTTCATATTTTTTCCTTATGGTAGGGTTTCAATAATTTGATTGATGTGGTTTGTCATCGTTTTCTTCATGGTTATTCCATATGGCTCAGTTAGCCATTTGGACCTTAGGTTTATAGTTCACATCAAATTTTGAAATTTTTCAAACATTCAAACACTCCCCATTCTCTTTTTGGGAATACAATTACACATATTTTAGATCATTGTACATTGATCCACAGTTCATCCTCTAAACATTCTGTTATGTTTAGTTTACTACTTCAGTTTAAATAGTGTCTATCATCTTCTTCAAGTTAACACTTCTTTTGACTACAATCTAGTTTGCTGTTAAGCCATACAGTAATTTTTTTACCTTAGATAACAGATTTTGAATCTCTAGTTTTTCTTTTTTCTTATCTTCCATTTTTCTTTTCATTATGTTTATGTTTTCTATAATTCTTTCAACATAGTTAAAATTAGTATTTTGAAGTCTTTCTTATTTTCAAGTCTGTTTCTATTGACTGGTTGTTCTCCATAGTATGGGTAATATTTATTTATTCTCTCTCACTCTTTACCTTTTTCTCTCTCTTGCTCATTCTCTCTCTCATTCTCTCTGTCTCTCTCTCTCTCTTTTCACATGCCTCATACTTTTGATTAAATGTTAAAAATTGTGATTGTTACACTGTTGACTGTCTTTCATACTTTGCCTACTCACTATGTTGAGTTTGGAATGGACTCAAGGTTACCTCCATCTTCTTGCCACCATAAATAACACTGAAATGAACGCTCTTATACATATCCCCTTATGACTCACTGTAAAGATTTTTCTGGAAAATATTCCCAGGAATATTATTTCTGGAATATAAATATTGTATCTTCAATTCCACTAAGTAGTACCAAATCACTCTCTGGCATGGCTTCCTCAAGGGGGGTTCATTCTCCCCCAAAATTATACTCTTCATCACCTAGCTCTGTAATTTATACAATTCTTATAAGCATGTAATGATATCTTATTGATGTAGTTTTCATTTCCATGATTGCTAAATGATTTTGACATCTATTTCTTTCCGAGCATCTTCACTTATTGGATGACCTCTTCCGTAAATATTCTTTTCATGTTATTTGCCCATTTCTCTTTGATTTATAGGTGTACATAGAATCATTCTGCAGATGTGAGGCCATATTTAGAAGAGATATTTAAACACTTGCAAACTGGCTGAAAGTACTTGTTAGTAGAGTCAAATTTTTGGCCAGCTTGGTTATGCGTTTAATTTGGGCAAAATGACTTGGGGATACAAAGAACAGATCAGAATACATTGGGTAACAATGACAATATAGAGAATACATTTTAAAGAAGAAAAACACAGATGTAAATAAGGGCAGAGATGGAACCATTCCTCTTCTCCAGAATTAGTCTGATGTCTCCCCCATAACACAACATTTAACTTGAATGTAGATTGAATTCTATAATTAGGTAAAAGTGATTAGTAGAAGAAAATAGGGGAGAAAAATCGAGGGAGTATATAAATACTCTGTAAAACACACACAACACAGAACAAAGCTGTAGGAAACTAATTTTAAAAAGTGGTTGATATATGAGGTTTGTACTTGCTTATATTGTAAAAATTTTAAATTCTAAGCTTTTTTATAACAAGCTCTATTTGTCTCATTTAACACTCCCCAGATGCTGCAGTTTTTATTTTTTCCATTCCTTATTCTTTAAAAAGAAATAAGAATGCTCAAATCAGTTTTGTTTAATATTTTTAAAAGTATTGCTTATAAAAACTAATTTTGCTAACATTCAGGAAAATAAGAAAGGAATAAGAAAATTGATCTTAATTCTAGTTAATCCTTATTATTACTTTTAAAGTTGAGAATTTGACCCATACTTGACATAATGGGAAAGATATAAGCGATTTTAACATATTCACAATTAAATATATTCTACTGATCCATCAAACTTTCTTGAATCCACTTGCAGTCACAGTAGACCAACCACTTACTCCATCATCTCTCATAAGTTCAGTGTCTAAACCCGGAATGACTCTTACTATCTATTTTTTTTCTTTATAAATAAACAGTCATGCTTTATTGTCTAATAAGGGAACTCTTTCAAGAGACATCTCATTATATTACTGCCTCCCTTCTTTACTGAAATCTATCATTTGCAAACTGCTTGATTATTATTCTAAATCAAAATTTTCAGTAGAAGATTTACCTTCTCAAACATGTTCAATATTCAAGAGTTAGCACCTACTTTATTTCATTTGATGAGAAAAAAGCAACCTTGCAAGGTGTTAGGTGGAAATTTTTACAGATGAAGCCAGAGAGCTTTGGAAAAGCAAATTTTATTTTCTCAGCGTGTTTGTCCTGTATGTGTTGGAAAAAACTTAAAACCTGAACTTAAATTCTACTATAAAGTACATAGTTTTAATAATGACACACACTGCAACTATCTTTCATTTCTGTTTTTACCTTGATCTTTTATGACACCCTACAAGAAGATTCTGATTTAACTACAATGATCTTCTCAATGACTTATTTTTGCGTGCCTCTTTACCATTATGCTTTGGTTCATAACAACTTTGTTTCTTTCCTTTTTTCTTCCTCCAGCAGCAATTTCCTTCCTTCTCTTCCAGATGTGTAAAAATCCTTTCAGAAATTCAAGGCCCAAATCAATACCACTATTCTATAAAGATTTATTATTTAACTGTATAAATGATTTCTACACACTCATAAGTATAATTGCATTTTATTTATGTAACTGATTTAATATATCATACTTTATTTTATATGTTTAGATTTTTTTTTAAGAGGAATGTATTTGCTCACCAGAACCCCTCCCACTACATTGGACTATGAGTTTTCAAGAACAAGAACTATCTGTAATTTCTTGCCTTATGTAAGTTGGTAATAAATAAATACCATATGGATATCCTATTAATTGATATAATACATAACCTAGTTGCCAATGCTCAGCTTTTTTGGAATTAAAAGATTATTTCATTTATTTCTTTAAAGGCCAATTTTTGATTACCTAATCTGCTAGTAATCTAATATTATAGTTTCTTTGAAAGAGACCAAGTACTAGGGATGAACTGACACAAATTTATTCAGCTAATATTAGATGAATAATCCTAGATTAGTTAATCTGCCTATAATTTGTACTAGTTTGCCTTTTTCAGCATTCAGCAAAGCATTTTACATTTACAATTGGAGTTTTTCTTTTCTGTATGAAAAGTTAAAACTTTGATAATCAAGCGATACCAAGCAGAAAAGATATACAATCCAAACTTAGTTTTTATTTCTGCTTTTGGCCAGAAGGAAAGAAATAGTACTGGAATTACCCTCTCACAATAGAAAACTGAGAAAAATATATGAAACAACTGTTTTCAGATATTGGACAATAGGCAGTGATAAAGAGACAGATAGAGTTTAGGGAGCTCAGCAGCTGGAATTTGTGAAGCAGATTACTGGAGAGCAGGAAGCTATACAAAGAAAGAGCTCCAGAAATCTAAGTAGCGGCAATCTCGAGTCTTTGAGTAAATACTTAGGGGTACATGCATAGGATAAGAATCTCCAAGACCTGGCAAAGAAGAAATTCGGGGAAAGAACAACTAGGGTAATTTAAGATGAAATGTTCCCCAAATTAAAAAAGGGCTGGAAGATGTTCAAGTTTCAACCAGTCAGATCAGATAGAACTAATTGAATAACTATGATATTCAGTAAAGACCCCAGAAGGGTCACACCTTGTAATAAGGCTTAACTAATCCTAAGGTAAAGACTATGTTAACCTACCCTAACAACATCTGAAATTGCCAAACTGATCCCCAAATAGCGTAACTGCCTCCCAAACAAAACTCGTTCCACTTTAAAGGATGTTACTCCTAGAAGCATTCGATTAAAAATCACCTAAGCCACAAATGGATCTTAAAAATCATACTGTTCAGTGAGTCAAACATAAACAACATAATAAGTTTAATAACATAATTTATTTGCATAAGAACATGTAGAAACCAACAACAAAAATGGATGGTATACAAAGATGGTCTATAGCAGAGTGAGGAGGGGTAGGAAGGAAAGTGGAGTGTGTGAATGAAAGAGAATACATGAACTAAGAGAAAGTCTTACCATGGACCAAGGATGATACTGTGACACTAACAAAAGACTATTATTAACACAACCCTCTCCAAATGAGGTTAAAAAGAAATAGCTTGATCATACCATATTTGTAAGAGTGTCTGGTAGTGATGGTCCATAAAACCAAAGCAAAACATGTTATGAACAGTCTTAAATTTGGTTAATGTAAAATATCAATATGTGTCACCTCCATTGCACATTGACTTGTTTTTATTTACCTGAACAACCTGAACAGTCACTTCAGCTTTTCACAGCTGCCTTACAGCTCACTGGCTGACTCATTGCTCAGGTGACATTATTTTCTTATCAGTTAAGTGGTCACATATAAAACTTCGTAGTCTAGAGAGAGAAGAAGAAGCAGAGAAGGTGAGTAAAAGAAAATGAAAAAATAGAGGAAGGAAAAATGAGAGATGAAGAAGGCAACTGAGAAAGGCAGCAGCAGCAAACTAAACAACAAGCTGGACTTGTAAATCCTTCCCTTTTAGGGTTCTTCTCTTCCATTTCTCCTTCTCTCCTTTCTTTTTGTAAGTAAAGAATTTGTTTTATTAGTCATATTCTCCTTGAACGTAAAATCTTACTTTGGGGCCGGCCCCATGGCTTAGCGGTTAAGCGCGCGCACTCCGCTGCTGGCGGCCTGGGTTCGGATCCCGGGCGTGCACCAAGGCACTGCTTCTCCAGCCATGCTGAGGCCGCGTCCCACATACAGCAACGAGAAGGACGTGCAGCTATGACATACAACTATCTACTGGGGCTTTGGGGAAAAAGAAAATTAAAAAAAAAAAAAAATCTTACTTTGTGAAGAATAGGAAGCATGGAGCTAAAGAGCTGTTTTAGCTGCACATCTCTAACCCTCATGTCGGGGGTCTTATCTCCCATCAGTCCACGTGTTACCATAAGTAGCAACAAAACTGCTGATGTTAGGAAGCCCAAAGAATCGACATGCACGATCTCGGAAAAACAAAAGTCAGTGACTTCAAGTAAATTTGGGTATAGTAAATAAGATAACACATGGACAGAGACGATCAATAAAAGATAAAATAGAGGAAGAGAAACAAATGCTGTTAATCGGTCTGGTGCCAAACTGAACAAATGCTATTAGGCTTGGAGGGACAAAAGAAGAGAAGATGTGTCAAAGACACAAATACAAAGACATGTTTTCTGATCCTTGCTGTCTTTAGCTTTTTTGCCTTCTTTGTTATTACTATATTTTTAATACGCTTGTGTTTACTGAGAAACAAAAATGCAGTAAGGCATTATACACAAAAGCAAGCTCTGTGGAAGGGAAGGGAATTGATCAGCCTAGGGGAAGGTGGTGAAGTCCAGTGATTGACAGACAGTAACGAAACAAAACACAGTCTTTTCTCTTTTTATCATAGATATGAGAATATTTGAGATATATATATATAACATATAATATATCAGATATATATACACAGTATTACCACTCACTTTTTAAATAGTACCTGCAGATTCTTTGCCTTTCTCACTCTGCTCTTAATAAATGGTCCCTCCCGCAGCTGGCTTCCCTCTAAGTTCTGCACCAACCACCACTGATAATTGCTTGTGTTGAGCATAATGTTTTCACAGCTGCAAGCAGGATTTTTTTAAATAGCAAAGGTGCACTGAAGCCATCCTCAGCAATTAATAAATACAATACTAACAACATTTGCACTGGTGACTTTTTTACTCTGAGCATACCAAAGCACTTTACAAATAAACATGTGTTATTAACCTAATTTTTTACAGATGGGGGAAAACGGACTAGATTTAGGTTAAGGCCACGTAAGTGACAAAACAGATGCGTGACCTTGAATAGAACCCAGAACTCCAGCAGGCCCTCTGCTTTGCTTTGTAAAAATCCAGCAACTATTAGCCTTTGAACTTTAAATGAGCACCACTTAATGAACTTTGCACATCATTCTATTTGTAGTCACATTTGCCGTGAAAACCACTGTCAGTTCTGATTTCCATTAATTTTTTTCTGGATAAGAGCAAAACATTACATTTTAGAAAGATTTTTACAGAGAAAGAAAGCCTTCAATCAAACCACTCAGACACGGTGATGTGTCTTCTCAGAAGCCCTGCCAGTGAAACCCCCTGGAGCAAAGGAGGAATAGTCGGTGGACACAAGGGAAGAGATTCCCAGGCCCTGATGGCTTTCAGAGGATGGAAGGGAGGAAGAGAGTAATGCAAAGCCCAGGGTGTCTGTTCAACAGATGTGTTCCTAGTCAGCTACCAAAGCTCATGTGCCCTTTTTGTTTGTCAACACAGAGAGATTAGATATTTGTAATATTATATCTCAAGTTCACACTTCATGCTCAAAGGCTAACTTGTCCACTGGTAATAAAGTTGCCCTACTATCAACTAGTCTATGAACTCTCCAAAAACACAAATTCTGTGCTACGTAACTATGTCTATAGTTCTTTATTGTTTAAAAGACTGCAAAAATAAATTTTATTTCAGTATCTTAATCTTCATGAACATGTACGCCCTCTGGTTTGGACATTTTGATCCTAACACAGATGATTGTTATCTGTTGGGACATTTTCCCATCACTCTCCTCCAAGTCAATGTGGCGACGTTAAATGAAAATATAGAAAATACAATTAAATCCATTGACATTTTTAAGTTTCAAAACCATAAGTCTATCTACTTATTGTTATGATATTTTAAAGCACCATTTTTATTAAAAATAGTATGTGCAAATTCATAAAAATTAGAATAGTCTGATATTTAACTGAAATGTAGTTGTTTCATATTGAGATTTCTTCAAAGGACATTCTTCTACATATTTTTTCAAAAACTAATATATTTTCTTTTTTTAAGAATTAAAGAGCAACTGAAACACAAGTAAGATGATACATATTTGCAAGCAGAATTCCTCTGGCCATAAATAAGTTGTCAAAATAAATGAGTTAAAGGATTATAAAAGAGGGACCATAAGTTTACACCATAGATATGTACATTACAAAAAAAAAAACTATCTAATATGTAAAAAATTCTGCTTAAATGTTGTACTGTTACTGTGGGAAACAAAAAGAAAAATAGAATTATAAATTTCTTTATAGGATGCTATAGATTACAAAGCTCTAATCATGCCCATCATACGTAAAAAATCCTGTAACAATCCTTTGCAATAGTGTTTATTATTTTCTTTAAAAATCTTCTTTTGCTTTTTTCATTAACTGAGTATTTTTTAATTTATAAAAATAATACACATGCTTAAAGAAAGAAAATATAAAATAAAACAAAATACATAACTCAAAAGTATAACATTCCTCCTTGCTTCACAATGCTCCAGTTACACACTTGAGTTAAAAAAATTAATACACAGACACATATATTTTTATAAAAACTATACACATATTATGATTCATATGAATCTTCTTATTACCATTACATACATAAATGGAAAATATTATGCATATTCTCCAAAAACTTGCTTTAAAGTTTGCAATAGAATTTTAAGGAATTTATATACCAGTGCAAGTAGATGCACCTCATTCTTTTCAAGATATGCTTAATATCTAAACGATCCTCAATTGATAAACATTTCTATTTTTTCCAGGTTTCTTTCAATTTCAAGTAATGCTACAAAGAACAATGAACATATAACTACTGCACACATTTTTGAAAATATATCTATAAATTTCCTCAAAGTGAAATTATTTGGACAGCAAATATACAAAATTTAGAATGTAATAGATATTGCCAAATTGCCCTCTAAAAATTTCAACTAATTTACAATTACTCTAACAATTATGAGAATACTTGGACAAATGTATTTGTCTCTGATTAAATAAGTAATACATTCAATTCAAAATTATATGGTTAGAAGTCCATGATATTATCTATACAAAATTTTCAGTAAGATAATCATAAACACACTGGTATATTCTTCAAACTAGACTCTTCGAGAATTGAATGCCTGATGTGTGGACATATCAACACTAAAGACAGATGGAGCCAGTTTGAAGAAAATGCATTTAGGCTTCAACTCTTTGCCAACATGCCTGTGTTTCAAAATATAATATAGACTACTTAAAAAAGTTAAAACAAGGATTATGCAGTCCCCTCTATGATCTGTTTTCTGTGTTAGAGCATGTAACAATAAGAAAACTGGGCCATGCTCAGTCGGCATCTTAGAATTTTGTTCTAGTAGCCTCTATGAGCCATCCATATGTCTTGGATACCATCTTTTGACATCCTTTCAGAGTGAGTAAATCACAGAATATATTTTTGCATAATAAGAGGACTAGGGAGGAAGTTCTAAAAGGGAATTTGGGGCAAAACCATTGTTTTTATTGTTAGAGGAATAGTTTCTCAAATATACCACTGGAGAAAGAGTTGAAGACAAGAACAATGCTAGGAATTGTGCATTCTGGAGAACTTTAGTTTGCACGTTACTTAAAAGTATTAGATATCACCTCACACCTGTCAGAATGTCTATAATTAACAAGACAGAAAACAAGTGTTGGAGAGGATGTGGAGAGAAGGGAACTCTCCTACACTGCTGGTGGGAGTGCAAACTGGTGCAGCCACTATGGAAAACAGTATGGAGATTCCTCAATAAATTAAGGATAGAACTACCATACAATCCAGCTATTCCACCGCTGGGTATTTATACAAAGAACTTGAAAACACCAATGTGTAAAGATACATGCACCCCTGTGTTCATTGCAGCATTATTCACAATAGCCAAGACTTGGAAGCAACCTAAGTGCCCATCAAGGGCCAAACGGATAAAGAAGATGTGGTATATATACACAGTGGAATACTACTCAGTCATAAGAAATGATGAAATCCAGTCATTTGTGACAACATGGATGGACATTGAGGGCATTATGCAAAGTGAAATAAGTCAGAGGGAGAAGGTCAAATACCATATGATCTCACTCATTAAGTAGTAGATAATAACAACAACAAACAAACACATAGAGACAGAGATTGGATTGGTGGTTACCAGAGGGGAAGGGGGGAGGGAGGAGGGTAAAAAGAATAATTAGGCACATGTGTGCGGTGATGGGTTGTAACTAGTAGTTGGCTGGTGAACATGAGAACATGATGTAATCCATGCAGAAACGGAAGTATAATGATGTACACCTGAAATTTATACAATGTTATAAACCAATGTTACTGCAATAAACAAAAAATTAAAAAAAAAAATAAAAGTATTAGAGAACTAAGTAGTGGAGTACAAGGTAGGTTCTGGAAAAAGCCTAAAAATATCCAAAAAATGGTATAGAAACATGTGAAATTGACTTGCCCCACATTCACCTCCACATATGAGAAAGAGATATCTTTTTAATTGTCAAAAATAATACTGACAAGGGGGAACGAGTACATATTCATAAAACGTGAGCCAAAACCATCTTATTGAACAAAAATAAAGTCTGAAATGTCTCTAGTAAAAATCCACCAGAAGAGAAAGGGAATAGCACAAGTGGTTACTCTTGAAATAAAGATCTAATTCAGAATTCTCACTCATCATATTTCAGAAAAACGTTTGGCATTATCATGACCATGAAAAAGACATGTCCTTCATGAAATAAGAACATAAGAAGAAAAGAGCAGTAGTAAAAAAAGAAGTTAAAAAATGAGAGGATGAGATGAAATAGCAGTAGAATGAAATAAAATAGGAATAGAATAATATAAGAAATAAAAAGTGTGGCAGTGTAATTTATACCTACTAAATCACAATAGCATAATCAAATAATTAACTCCTAAAATAAAGCCTAATTGATATTAAAGAAAATTAAACCAATGGGGTGGAAACAAATTTTAAAGACCCCCACAAAATGCAAATGAGAATACCTGAGAGTTGGAAAAAAATTGAGGAAAATTTATATGTGTAATTCAGCAAATGTAAATACAATTAATTGTTAATGGATATTCCCGAAGAACAGACCAGGCCAAATAAAAGAAATGTAATAAACAAAGTAAAAGTAGAAATATAAACATAAAAATCCCCAAATTATATTATAAAAGAAAATGCACACTTTAATGCACACTGTGATTGTATTATAAGGATAAAGAAAAATTTTATTGAATGCAAATATATGTAAAATAACAAAATTCACACAAGACCAAAACCTCTTCTACAAATTTGAATGAAAACTGTTACCATGACAACACTAATACAGTATTGATAAAATGTCTATCACAGACTATTTTTATACCCAGCTATTTTCTTATATAAATGTCACAGAAAGAGCATCAGATAAGTAAGATTTCAAAAAAAAATTGACATATTTACTCTTCTAAAAATGATTTGAAGGTATATTCCAAGTGATGAAGAAATACTTGAATATTAATAGCCAAAAAAGTAATGTCATTTTATAATCAGACTTGTAAGGACTGATTACAAATTAAATACATAAAAAAGTAGAATAATTTCTGGCCATCTTATTATTAGTAAATGCAAATGTAAATTTTTTGGAAAGAGAAAGTATGTATAAAAGTGAGCTTTAGGGGCCAGCCCTGTGGCATAGTGGTTAAGTTCACACTTTCTGCTTCAGCAGCATGGATCCTTAGGTTGGGATTCCAGATGCGGACCTACACCACTCATCGGTGGCCATGCTGTGGCGGTGACCCATATACAAAATAGAGGAAGACTGGCACAGATGTTAGCTCAGGGCTAATCTTCCTCAAGCGAAAAAAAAAGAAGAAGATTGGCAACAGATGCTAGCTCAGTGTGACTCTTCCTCAGCAACAAAAAAGAAGAAAAAAAAGTGAACTTTAAAGGCCAGATGATATCACAATTACTGAAAAGTGAATAAAATTGAGGGACAGCTAGGAAAGATCTTAAGTTCTGCTTTAAATGGAGAGCTGTCCCTAAAGATGCTGTTCAATATTTATTCAAACAATTAGAAAAACTACACTAAAGGATAAGATATGTATAGTCAAAAATAGGAGCACAAAATATATATTCATACAACAAATCTATGAGAGAGAGAGAAAAATAATTTTGAACAAAATGATAAATATAACCAAATATAGCTTGTAAAAATAAATTAAATAGGTTGGAGTTCTTCTACTAAGAAATATTTCCTGAATTTTCAAACACATAATATAGCCTATTCAGAACAGATAAGGTATTCCTCAAGAAAAAGATATAAGAAGTATTAGAACCAAAAGGTTGAGCAAAGCCATGTCCAACTAATGTAAATTAAAAGGCCCCTCAAATCCATGTTAATATTACATCAAATAAGAATCAAAATAATGACGATTAAATTGTATCTTGTATCAAAAATACAATTCATTATCAAAATATAATTATAATGAAAATTTTGCAGTCAGTAATGAAAATATTCAGTGTAAAATCTGTCAGGAAATGCAAATATAAATACAAAGAAATAAAAAACAATATTACATTTTTATGTTCTCCATCTTTAGCAGATCCACTGGGCAAAACATATACAAAGATAGAGAATATATTTAATAGTATAAATAATATAGTTAATTTATTGAAGGAATAATACACTTTTTACTATTCTTTGTACCTTCTTTATAACTACATTTTCTATACCAATGGGATATTTACCCCAAAAAATGTTTATTCAAAGACTATTTCAATCAATTTTTTGGGCCACAATCTCTATAGAAAATATGAATATGCACATTCTCACAAGACGAGAATACAACAAAAAGCCACCCTCATATTCAGTATTTGATTTTTTTAAAATTGTAGTGTTATGGAGTTGTTAACTGAATTTTATCTATTGACTTTGTCTAAATTATTCTTTTCTGTCATTATGTTGATTTTCCTAATAGTAATAAAGTTCATTTATGCTTTCTAACTTTTTAAAAAGTTATGTTACAACTTTTCTACTTCATTGCTTTTTATAAAAAATAAAAATAATTAGAATCATTTTTAAAGCAATTATACTTATTTTTTAAATGATAAATCTCTTTTCTTTTTTTAAGTTTGGTTTCATTTGTTAATATTTTCACTTTCTTGGTAGATTATTCACTTCAATTAAAATTGCTTATAATCAGCTAGCACTACAATCACTTCAATATACACCAAAATGTAATTTGATAAACTTTAACATTTAATTATGAAAAAAAATCTTTAAAAGATAGATAGAAAGCTATTTTATTATATCAAAAGCCAAAATTATATTTATATTAAAATATGAATGAATGGTGTCCAATACTGACTTATAAATGATTGTAACAAAAGGTTTTCCTAACACTTCTGCATAAACTTTTGGGCATGCACACATGTGACAGACACTGCACACACACATATACACTTCAACAAACTTATAATTAAGCAAAGTTAATCTGAGATCTTTATAGCAGAAGGTACCATAGCCTTCAATATGCTAAGACGCTTTTAGAAATTCTTTTTTTGTTATTTCTTCAACGAAGACGTATTACTTATATAATGGAAAAGCATTAACAGTGGGCTTATCTCTAAGTAGTTTGATTATGCATGCTTATTATCTTCCTCTGGTTTATCTGTATTTTCTAATTGCTCTACAATGAATATGTATTGATGATGAGAAATAATGTTTTTTAGAAAAAAAAGCATTTAACTAGAATAAATCATGAGAGACACTTAGAGTGTCTTAGAGTGGGAAATCTTAGAGTGGGAAAATGTTTCTTATGACATGAAACCTAAAAACCATAAAAAGGTGGTAATATTAACCATTTTATTAGGCAAATTTCAAATGTACCCAAAAGAAAAAATATTAAAAATGAAAAGCTGTGTAGCACTTCAAAAATTATCAACATTTTGCTGATCTTGTTTACTTTATTTCCATCCGCCAACATCATTTTCCCTTTTTTCTTTCAAATTCATGATATATAATTTACCTATAAAAACTTCTGTATGTATCTCTAGAGATAAGTTTTATTAGTGTAAATTCAGTATTATTTTTAAGCATAACAAATTTACCAAAATTATCCTAATTTTATCTATAATGTCTGCAATTTGATATTTGTCTCTTTTTTACAAAAAATTATTCTTGGTTGATTTGTCAAATAAGACAGTTTTGCTTCAATTTACTAGTAATACACTGTTAAATAATACTGTAGTAAGGAATAACAATAAAATAATATAATAATAAAATAAGGTCTACACATATATTTCTATTTGTTTTTGTTTAGGTATAATTTTATAAATAACAGTTTCCCTCCTTTTCAGTTTTTTTATATCTTCTTTTTGTATAAAAGTATAATTAACATACAGGAAAATACACATCTCAAGTATACAGTTTGAGTTTTGACAAATGAATACACCCATACAACTTACATCCATATTAAGATATAAAACATTCTTGACTTCAGAGAGCTCCCTCAAGCCCTCTCTCAGTAAATCAACTACCAACAGGAAAACATTCTTTCAATTTCTGTTGCCCAATTTAATTTTGCCTGTTCTGGGACTTCACATTAATCAAATCGGAGGGTAAAAACTCTTTGTGTAAGCATAGCATGATTTTTTGTGATATTCAACCTTTTGCTACATAGAATGGTTGTTCTCTTCTTTTAATTGCTGATAGTGTTCCATTGCTTGGCTATTTCACCATCTATTTTATAATGGACTATTTCTATTTTGGGGGGGGTGCATTATGAAGAAAGCTTCTATGCATATGACTTTATTTTTTATTTTTATTTTATTTATTTTTTTTTTGTGAGGAGATCAGCTCTGTGCTAACATCTGCCAATCCTCTTCTTTTTTTTTCTTTTGGCCCTGGGATAACATCCTTGCCCATCTTCCTCCACTTTATATGGGACGCCGCCACAGCACGGCTTGCCAAGCAGTGCATCGGTGCGTGCCTGGGATCCGAACTGGTGAACCCCAGGCCGCCGCAGCGGAGCGCTCACACTTAACCGCTTGCGCCACTGGGCCGGCCTCTATGCATATGACTTTAGAGGCCATTTGTGAATATGTTTTTCTCTTACTTGGATAAATATGAGATTGGATCTGCCAACTTGTAGGATAAATGATGTTTATAAAAAAACTATCAAATAATTTTTGCAAGCTATTTGTATAATTTCATACTTTAATCAATAATTTAAGAAAGTTTGGTGTACATTTGGGGTTTCAGTATTTTTAATCATAGCTACTCTAATGGTATGTAGTGTACTTCATTATGGTAAAATTTGCATTCTTTGACAAGTATTGTTGTTGAGTACTTTTCCACGTGTTTTCTGGCCATGTGCATATTTTCCTTTTAGAAGTATCTGTTTAAGCCTGTTAATCACTTTTAACTGGGTTGTTTGTATCTTTATTCATAATATAATTTAGATATATTTATATTTTATAGATAATATATGCATATTATATATTTATAATATAATTTATTAATAATATAATATACAATAATAATTTTACTATTATAGCTCACTACAATATTATTAAACAGTAATGATGGCTAGTATAATAAGGGATGAAAATAAATAAATGACATAAAGATTAAAATGGAAATAAAACTGTCTTTGTTATAGGTATTGTATTGTATTGATAATGTAGGCACAAACCGTAAATGATATAGAAAAAAAGATATTAGAACAGTTATTTTAGCAAGTAATTTTAGCAAAGTCACAGGACAAAATATCAAACGCGAATATCATTTGTAATTCAGAATACTGGCAAGGAACCAATTGCAATATCAAAAAAATTAAAATACTAAAGAATCCATTTAGTTACATATGCTTAGGGCAGGGGACTACAAAGCATTGCAAAGGAAATTTAAAGAAAATGTAAATAATTGGAGATGTGGTCTTAGTGGATTGAAGAATTCAACATCAAGTTGTAACTCTGCCCAAGTTGATCTGTGATTCCAAGTAACATCTTAGTTTTTGTGTGTGTGTGTGTGTGAGGAAGATTAGCCCTGGGCTAACATCTCTGCCCATCTTCCTCTACTTTATATGGGACGCCGCCACAGCATGGCTTGACAAGCAGTGAGTCAGTGCGCGCCTGGGATCCGAACCTGTGAACTCCAGGCCACTGCATCAGAGCGCACGCACTTAACCGCTACACCACTGGGCCAGCCCCTGTCCTAGTTTTTTATAGGTAATCAACAGGCTAATTTTAAAATTTTTAAAAAAAGGCAGATAACCTAAAATAACCAAAACAACTTTGAAAAAGAAGATTGGACAAAGTTGGACAAATACTGTATGGTAATTAAATATGAGATAAAGTTTACTTCACCCAACGGTGCTGAATAGCAATATAGACACCTGTACGGAAAATTACTTGGGTCTTGGGTTTTGTTGTTGTTGGTGGTGGTGGTTTTTAATCCCTTCTGACAATCTTTGCCTTTTAGTTGGAGTAGTTTGTTCATTAGCATTTAATCTAATTATTAATATTGTTAAGTTTGGATATACCACTTTATAATTTGTTGTATAGTTGTCCCTGATTTTATCTATTTCTCCTTACATATCCTTTTGTTTGTTTGTTTGTTTTTATTTGAATTTCAAAATGCACCCCTTTGTTCATTGCAGCATTATTCACAATAGCCAAGACTGGGAAACAACCTAAGGGCTCATCAATGGATTAATGGATAAAGGTGTGGTATATATACATAATGCAACACTACTCAGCTGTAAAAAAAAGAGGAAATCTTGCCATTTGCACCAACATGGATGGACCTTGACAGTGTTATGCTAAGTGAAATAAGTCAGCTGGAGAAAGTCAAATACTGTATGATTTCACTCATAAGTAGAAGTTGAAAACAACAACAGCAAACAACACATAGATGTAGACATTAGATTGGTAGTTACCAGCGGGGAAGCGGGGAAGAAGGAAGGCGAAAGGGGTGACAGTGCACATGTGTACAATGATGGATGGTAATTAGTCTTTAGGTGGTGAACATGATGTAGTCTACACAGAAATCAAAAAAGAAGCATGTATACCCAAAATTTATATAATCTTATAAACCAATGTTACCTCAATTAAAAAAATAAATAAATAAAAATGACATTTTTAGCATATGTTTAATTTGATCTTAAAGGATTTTATTTAGGAATTATCTTTTCTCATAAGTGAGAATTACAAACCTCATCTATCATATCCTGTTTTTTTGTTTTTTGGTTTTTTTTTTTTGCTGGGGAAAATTAGCCCGGAGGTAACATCTGTGCCAATATTCCTCTGTTTTCTATGAAGGTCACCATCACAGCATGGCTTAATGAGCGGTGCCTCAGTCTGCGCCCAGGATCCAAACCTGCGAACCCAGGCCGCCAAAGTGGAGCATGCCAACCTTAACCACTATGCCACCGGGCCAGCCCCTATCACATCCTCCTTTTAGAAAACAATTATAGAAATGAGCACATCAACCCATTGTGTAGTATAGAAACGTATAATCTCTGCTTTTTTAACCAAGAATTGATCTTATTTAAAGAAACAAAGATAACTAGAGCAATGACTATTTCCCTCAACACACTTTGTGATGTACTAGTTCGTAACTTTTTGTTTCTTTTATGTTCTTTTGGCAGGTTTTATCAGAATTATATGTGCTTCATAACTAAATAGGTTTCAATCACTTTCTAAGTTCTATCTGTATTTATGTTTCATGGATATTATTCTCATTTATAAAATTAAAAAGCTAAAACTCAGAAAGATTAAGTGATTTCCTAAGGTCATGCAGCTAGTCAATGATGGAGTCAGAATTAGAACCCAGGCCATATTATTTCTAAAATACATCTTTCTAAAACATTATACAGCAGTATATCTTCACATCTTGCCATCAGAGAGCTCAGACTCTCATTAGCAAAATAATCATGTATAAAACAATTTAATACTATAAATTGGATCTTATTAAGTAATTTAAGGTAGATATAAATGCAGTACTGATTAATATTTATATTAATATTCTTGTTTGTATTTCAAATTACCAAAATTCAGAATCGAACTTTTGAATCATTCTCCAAATTTACAGGGACATAAATGCCTAAAGCAAAGGACTACATCATTAATTGAAAATAGGATCAAATGTTGACTTTTAAAATTTGGTGTCAAGGGGCTGGCCCAGTGGCATTGTGGTTAAGTTTGTGTGCTCAGCTTTGGCGGCCCACGGTTCTCAGTTTTGGATGCCAGGCTCGGACCTACACACCGCTCATCAAGCCATACTGTAGCAAG
Source organism: Diceros bicornis minor (assembly GCF_020826845.1). Lineage (NCBI taxonomy): Eukaryota > Metazoa > Chordata > Mammalia > Perissodactyla > Rhinocerotidae > Diceros > Diceros bicornis. The sequence continues at coordinate 38,668,388 of NC_080762.1, forward strand.
CGTCCCACATATAAAGTAGAGGAAGATAAGCATGGATGTTAGCCCAGGGCCAATCTTCCTCTGCAAAAAGAGGAGGACTGGCAACAGATGTTAGCTCAGCTTCCTCATCAAAAAACAAAAAAAAATTGGTATCAAATTCTATAGTATAAATTTCGTTATTTTGAGGTTATTAATTGAATTGATGTTACAGTCAAGAAAATTTTATGACGCACAAAAATTTCCCCAAAAGTGTTTCATTGTGTTTGTTATATAACTTAAGTAGACTTGTTCTTCCTAAAAATATATTACTTTAAATTTTCTTTCTTTTTTATTTAATTTTCTCTAGTAGCCCTTAACAACCATTCACTGGTCCCATAATTGAGAAAATGTGAAATGAAGTACCTCAGCCACTTTAGTTGTAGAACTACCACATCATTTAGCTTGGGAAATGGGATCTCTGTTCCACGACATTCCATTCTCATATTCAGAGAAAGCCAATATAACTGGGCTAAGTTTTGTGGGGAAATATTTGAAATGAACAAGTAAATGAGACTTTTCTTTCCTCTAAACCATTGAACAGGTATTTCTTACTGAGAAAGGTAAATTATCATCCCTCTCTAAAGCATATTTGAGGCAAGGGCATTCAGCAGTGAGAGGGAAATGCAATTCTCTAGCAGAAGTATGTATAAGAACCACATTTTAACTTATTGGGGGAGAGGGAAATAGATAATGTGATTTTCTTGTTGTAAATTCTATTCTCTATTCTGAATTCACAGGGAATTTTATGAAGCAGACAGTTTAACTAGTGCCTACCTAGAGTCAGGAAACATTTGAATTCTAAGTAATTCATTTAAAAATATTGCTTGATTGGTTGATTGATTTGGTTGATTAATGGAATGCTGTCTATCTGCCAGGCAGTGGAGCCACAATTCTGAATGTATATTTTAGTGAAGAAAATATCTTCTTTGCTTTCTGGGGATTTTTTATTGCAAAAATGATCCATATTTATTCAGACCTGGGGGAGAAATGAAATGATTTTTCATCTTGGATATAACTAAAAGAGAATTTTTAAACTACTTCTTAGATTTAGTCCATGCAGCGGAAGTCATGGAAATGCTGAGAGATCTTGAATTAGAATCAAATTTTCCAAAAGGCTCCCATTACCATTCGAGGCTAAAAGATACAAGAAGACATCAATAACTATAAATTACGCTAACTGGTTCTTTACAGAGATACACTGTTTATGTGCTTAATATTAGATATATTTATTCTATAGCATGCATTATTAATTAATCCTTTAAATATAATTGTGGGGCAAAATTCCTTGTTTTATAATTATTGTAATCCAGCTATATTTATATTTTTAGGATTTAAGTAATACATATAGCAAGACATTGTTCTAAATGTCTAAAAATGTTAACATTTAAAATTCATTACAACTCTATAAAATAGATACTAATATTATCCCCACTTTCAACTGAGGAAATTGAAAAAACATTAAGGAACTTTCTAAAGTTCACACAGCAATTAAGTAGTGGGATTTGAATCAAAAAAGCTATACTCCAGAGTCCATGTTTGTTTTTTCTTTGGAGAGATAATAGCATAATGAATCCTCATATACCCATCGCCCAGTTTCAACAATTAGAAATATTTGTCCAATTTTGTTTCAACTATATACTCCTCTCATAGACTCACTGTTTAATGTTTTTTGGTGGAATAGATGTAACTAAGTGACTAAAGTCAGCAAGGAACCTTCTGACACTCATGCTGCATTTGAATATATGACTAAAGAACATTCCCCTTTAGGGAAAGATGATGACTTTGTTGACTTGGAAGAAATTTCTTCTCAAACTGATAGTGAAATGGACAAAATAGACACCTCAAAAGAGTCACTTTCTCTTCAGCCAGAGGAGCTAAGGAAGACTCAGTCACAGTTATTCAGTCCTGCTATGGATATGCAGGCACAGTCAGCCTTGAAATTTTCAGGAACAGAGAGGGATGCTGAACTGAAGGGGCCCTAGATTTAGAAACCTGTGAGAAGCAAGACATAATGCCAGGGTGGGCAAGCAATCTGGTTCCCCAGACAGCCAGGTGGAAAACACACTGAACATAGATGAAGATCTAGATAAAGTTAAACTCATCAAATATCACCTTAATAAGAAAAAAGAAGAGTCACACTTATCTGAAAACCCAAAGAAGGCAGAATTAAGTGATGGCAAAAGTATCGAACCAGTGCGAATAAACATCACCCTTAGCAGTTCTTGTCCCCAGACAAGTGATCTCCCCAACGGAGGGGGATTGCAAAGAATTTCATTAAAAAAATTTTTAACTTAAAATTCCAAAAAATACTCTTTCGTGCATTAATACTTAGTATGTATTTCGAACAGATAGAACTTTCTTTTCATACACAACCTTAATTTAGTAACCACGATTAACATAATTAATAGTAATTCCTTCATATATTATCTAATACATAGCTCATATTCTAATGTCACTAATCGTTTCAAAAATATATTTTTATAGTTGATTCACGTGAATTAAGATCAAACAAGATCTACAGATTGCCTTTGGCTGATACGTGTCTTTCTGTCTTTTTTACTCTAGGGCATCATACATCCTTTTCCTTGTTTTTTTAGGCCATTTATTAGTTGAATATATGGGCTAATTTGTCCTGTAGAATTTCCCACCTTCACATTTGGTAGGATGTGCTACATGCAGTGGGTTGTGTTACAGGAAAGTAAACTTAAGTTTAGGGAACCTTAGTTTTTTATAATAGTTGATAATTACACTTACTCATTGCTCTGGATGAAGACATTATCTTTATTGAATTGGAAGCCAAGCATGTCAGCTCTTTGCTCTTAAGGGACATACTATTTCTATCTCCCAAGATATCCTCTGTACAAATGCCATTAGAAAGAGCCATCAGTGCCTCACTCACAAGACATGCAGAGACGTGAGAGATCTGTGGAGAATTGTCTCCCAACAATATTCCCCCCTCATTTCTACACTCTCTTGAATTCTGGTGAATTTTCCAATAAATGTGCCACTGTATTGGCCTTTCTGTTTAATCTGATCTACAGAGTCTAGGAACGAAATCCATTCAATTGTTTCATACAACATTTAGTTAAGGATATTTTCAATAAGATTCCAGGCAGCTTAATGAGGACAACTTGAAGTATTGACTAAAAGATGCCATCCAAGGTAACAGACACAGCTGAACGAACAAGTCGGGTTTTAACTTGGAAAGCATGGTGTCTTTCTCTATAAGTTTCAGCATGGACCTTTCCACTTGGCTCGAGGCATTAGTCGGGGCACAGCAGATGGATTAGTGATTGCATACTCTGCCTTGGCCTGTAAGGAACAAGTTTCAGGCAATCATCCACAACAACGATGACCAGTGAGTCCAGGCTGAGCTGAATGCCTCCCCAGGCCATTGCAATGTAATTGATCATTTGAGTTAAAGTCAGGGATAAATTTTGAACCATGGTTTCTAATTTGTTGACTCACGTTATAGAGATAACTGCCTCCTAGTAACACATAAATAATAAATCAGTTATTCCTCTGGGAAATATCCTCAAGAAACCAAGAGTCACCTCATTTTGAAAAGATATCCATAGTCAGACGTGGGCTGTATTATCTGCTCTTAATGTTTCATAAAACACCTGTAGGTCTCTTATATCTACCCCTAAGTTATAAGTCTCTGTGTTTTGGGAGAGGGATAAGTTAGTTTACTGTTACCAGGCAAGAAGCACAATGCCAGAGACAGATATAGTATCCTTAGAAAGAAATTTTTTTTCAAAATTTTGGGGTCTTGCAAGTAGAACTAATATACATTTGGAGGAGCAGAGACTGAGAATGCCTGCAATGTCATCTTCCAAAAAACTAATAAGCTTTAGATTTCTAAGTTCAATTTGAATAATTGATCTAATTCTTGTTTCAAAGGGAGTATCTAAGGTACCAGCAGGATGGCATCTGTCTGCCCCATATAATCACAAAGTGATGGCTCTGGAATGTGGGTGGGCAAGACATCCAAAGAACTTGACAGATGTTTTGTTTTGGAGGTGGGGTTACTGGGAACCTCTCCTCTGTTCCAATCTAAAAGACGAATATACTTAACATCCCTCTGCTCCCTTATTTCCTAGTATCTAAAGTGTTGTCTCCTCAGGTGATGAGATTAGTGTTCTGTCACTACCACCTCAAAACAAGTATGTCCTATTGTAGTAGTTATATCTTCATCTATTTTCTAACTATACTCCATATATGGCTAGAATTTTTCCCAGAAAGTTCAGGAGAATTTGAAGACAAATCTATAAAACTTATCCAAACTGAAATGCTGAAATGCAAAGAGAAAAATATTAAAAACAGATAACAGGAACCGGCCCCGTGGCTTAGCAGTTAAGGGCGAACACTCCACTACCGGTGGCCCTGGTTCGGATCCCGGGCGCACACCAATGCACCACTTCTCTGGCCATGCTGAGGCGGCATCCCACATACAGCAACTAGAAGGATGTGCAACTATGACATATGGCTATCTACTAGGGCTTTGGGGAGAAAAATGGAAAAAAAAGAAAGGAAGAGGATTGGCAATAGATGTTAGCTCAGGGCTGGTCTTCCTCAGCAAAAGGAGGAGGATTGGCATGGATGTTAGCTCAGGGCTGATCTTCCTCAAAAAAAAAACAAAAAACAAAAACAGATAACAGAACATCCAAGAGCTTTGGGGCAATATCAAACTGTATAACATATGCATGATTGGCATCACAGAAAAAAGAGAGATAAAAAGGACAGAATAAATATTGAAGAAATAATGGCCAAGACATTCCTAAAGTTAATGACTGACACCAACCACAGAATGAAGAATTTCAGAGACAACAACATAAATAGAAAAAAATGAAACAACAACAAAATATACACCAAATGATGTCATTTTCAACTACTGAAAACTAAACACAAAGAGAAAAACTGGAACATAGAGAAAAAACACAGGGTACCTACCTAGGAATAAGGAAAATAATTAAAGAAGACAATTGTTAGAAATCATATAAGTGAGAAGACAATAAAATGACATATTTAAAGTACTTCAAGGAAAAAAATCTCAACTCATAATTCTGTACCCAGCTAAAAGAGTCTTCCAAAAAGTAGTGGAGGATGACATCAGCAAAAATGGTGGAGTAGAGACTATTGAAATTTGTTTCCTCCATAAAAATAATGCAAGTGGCAAAACATATCAGATTACATTTTTTCAGAGCTCTGGATATCAACCAAAGGCTTGCAGCAACCCAAGGAATATTTATTTTTTAAAAAATGCATGATATGAGTAAGAACCAAGAGTTTTGTAGATATTTTAATTTGCCCTTGTCTCATCTCCCTTCTCTGTAGCTACGTGGAAGCCACTATGTTACCCATGTATGGTTCTACAGAAGACTCCTACTTGCAGAGATGTGTTTATTTAACCTGACTCAGAGCTCATTCAGTACAGCCTCTCCTGGTTTGTGAAAATTATGCGCAGCAACTGCTTAACATTCCAGCTGCCTAAGGTTGTGATAACATTTGAGGCAAACAAGAGGCTGACCAAAAAAACGTAAAAGGAAATGTTGGTGAACAGGTGTTCATAGGGAGCTTTAAAGATCTCTGAGAATGTAGAAGACTACACACATGCACAGAATGGTGTGCATGCCCAGGATTTGTGTATGCCCAGGAAAGAGCTGATGACTCCCACCTCTCAAGGGTGACTTACCTTTAGGTTCTGTACAAGCAGAAAATGAAGGATAATCAAGCGTTGTAAATTACTTGCCTGAACATTGAAGGCATACACCAGAACACACACAGAACGCCTCGGCAAAGACGGGAAGACTTCTTAGTCCAAGGCATTTAAGGAAATCTGTCCAGTCATTAGCTGGCCACTAAACTAGCCAGAGACTTCAGTGAGCACACACGACAACAAAGATAGACTTTACAGAATTAATTTAGAAAAGTTACTAAGCAAACAAACAACAACCATAGTAAACAGTAATAACAACAAACCATGGGGAAGGAAAAGAATCTGATTTCTACAGTTGCCTTATTATATCACTTAAAACATCTGTTTTTAACCAAAAATTAAAAGGTATACAAAAAGTAGAAAACATAGCCAATACATGAGAACATAAGTGGTGAACAGAAACAGCCTATGAGGAAGCACACACACTGGATTAAGAGAAAAAGACTTTAGATCAGCTATTCTAAACATCTTCAAAGAACTAAGAAAAATTATGTCCAAGTAACTACAAGAAAGTATGAGAGCAATGTCTCACCAAATGAAGAATATCAATAAAGAGATAGAAATAATAAAAAAGGAACCAAATAGAAATTCTGGAGTTGAATAGTACAATAACTGAAATGGAAATTCACTAGAGAGACTCAAGTAGACAGAGAAAGAATCAGCACACTTGAAAACAGAGCAATTGAGATTATCCATTCGGATGGAAAGTGAATGGAAAAAAAAAAAAAAAGAGCATATCCTCAGGATAGATCATATGTTAGGCCATAAAACAAGTCTCAAAAAATTTAAAAGATCTCATCATCAAAGGTTGTTCTTCAATCACAATGAAAGGAAATTAGACATCAAAAACGAAATATGGGAAATAAAAAAATACATGCAAATTGAACAACACACTTCTAAATAAGTGCTGGGGCAAAAAAAGAAATCATAAGAGAAATTTAAAAAATAGTTTGAGATAAATAAAAATGAAAACCCAACATACCCAAGGTTTTGGAATATAGCTAAAAGAGTGCTTAAAGGGAAATTTATAGCCCTAATGCATATATTAAAAAAGAATAAATATCTCAAATCAATAAATAAACTAAAGTAGAAGAGTAAACTAAACTCATAGAGAGTAGAAAGAAGGAAATAGAAAATAATAGACCGGATAAATGAAATAAAGAATAGAAAAATAGAGAAAATCAATGAAACCAAAGTTTGTTGCTTTACAAAGTTTAACAAAATTTTAAAAATCTTGAGCTAGGCTGCACAAGAAAACACAGAAAAGACCTAAATTACTTAAATAAGGAATAGAAGAGATAAAAGAGGAGATACTACTCCTGAACTTACAGAATTTTTTTTTTTTTTTTGGCGAGGAAGATTGGCCCTGAGCTACATCTGTGCCCATCTTCCTCTATTTTGTATGTAGGATGCCGCCACAGCATGGCTTGATGAGAGGTACATATGTCCACATGTGGGATCTGAACCTGGGAACCCTGGGCTGTGGAAGCAGAGTGCGCACCCTTAACCGCCATGCCACCAGGCTGGCCCTTACAACTTATGGAAATTTTTTAAAAGGATTATAAGGGAATGCTATGAACAAGTGTATGCCAATAAATTAGATAACCTAAATGAAATGGACAAATGCCTAGAAAGACACACTACTGAAAATGACTTAAGAAGAAATGGAAATTTGAATAGAGCTATAACAAGTAATTAAATTATTGATCAAAAAACTTCTCTCAAATAGAAGCCCAGCCCACAAGTCTTCATTGTTGAATTCTAAGAAACATTTAGAGATTTAACACTGATCTTTCACCAACTCTCCCAAAAAGGAGAAGAGGAGGGAGTACTTCCAAACTCATTCTATTATGCTAGTATTATCTTGAAATTAAAACCAGATTTAGAATCACAAAAAGTACAAAATAAAGAGCAATGTCCCTTATGAATATAGACACAAAATTTCTCTACAAAATACTAGCAAATTGTATCCAGCAACCTGACCCTGCGAGATTTAGCCAGAATGACAAAGTTGGCTCCACATATCAAAATCAATCAATGTAATATCCTACACTGATAGAATAACTAACAAAAACCTCATGATCATTTCAATAGATGTAGTAAAAGACCTTTGACAAAATCAACACCTTTTCATGATAAAAACACTCAACAAACTAGGAATAGAAGGGACCTTCCTCAAGTAGATAAACGGCATATATTAAAAAAACCCACAGCTAGCATCAACCTTAATGGAGAAAGACAGAAAGACTTCATCCTAAGAGAAAAAACAAGGCAAGGATGTCCACTCATGCCATTTTATTGAACTAGAGGTTATAGCCAGGGCAATCAGGCAAGAAAAAATACAGAAAAAGCATCCAGATTGGAAAGAAAGAAGTAAAGTTATCTCTAGTCACATATTACATGACCTTTTATTTAGAAAAACTTAAGGAATAAACAAAAGTGTATTAGATCTAATAAACAAGCTCACCAAATTGGTAGGACACAAGATCTATAAAAATAATCAATTGCATCTCAATATTTTAGCAATAAACAATTCCAAAATTAATAATTTCATTTCCAATAGCATGAAAAAGAATAGAATATTTAGGAATAAACTTAACAAAAAAAGTTCAAGACTTGTACACTGAAAACTACAAAACATTGTTAAAAGAGATTAAAGAAGATCTAAATAAATGAAAAAATATCTTGACTAGAAGACTAATATTGTTATGATGGCCTCACTCCCCAAATCGTTCTGCAGATTTAATGCAATCTCAATCAAATCCCCAGCTGTCTTTTTGCGGAAATTGATAGCTCATTCTAAACTTCATGTGGAATTTTAAGGGTTACAGATTAGCCAAAAAAATCTTAGGGGAAAAAAAGAACAAATGTGGAAAATATTGGAGGACACAGGCTTCCTGTTTTCAAAACTTATTACAAAGCTACAGTAATCAAGACAGTATGGTACTGGCATAAGTATACACATATATGCCAACAGGATAGAACTGAGAGCCCAAAAATAAACACTTAAATTATGGTCAATTGATTTTCAAAAAAGTTTCAAAGACAAATCAATGGAGAAAGAATGCTCTTTTTAACAAGTGATGACCAGACAACTGTATATCCACAAGCAAAAGAGTAAACTGGACTCCTTCCTCGTACACATACAAAAATACACAAAATGGATCATAGGCCTAAATGTAACAGCTAAAACTATAAAAGTCATGGAAGAAAGCATAGGTGTAAATCCTTGTGATTTTGAATTAGCCAATGATTTCTTAGATGGTTGTCCAAAAGCAAAGCAACAAAAGAAAATAATAGATAAACCGGACTTTATAAAAATCAAAAACCTTTGTGGTTCAAAACACACCCTCAGTAATTTGAAAAAGACAACCCACAGAATCAAGAAAATATTTGAAAACCATTAAGGGACTAGTGTCCACTCTATATAAGAAATTCCTACAACTCAACAATAAAGAGAAAACTCAGTTTTAAGAACGGGCTAACTTTAAATATATTTCTCTAAAGAACCTATAAAAATGTCCAATAAGTTAGTAAAAGGTGTTCAACATCAATAGTCATTAAGGAAATGCAAATCAAAGCCACAATGAGATACTACTTCATACCCAAGAGGATTGCTCTAATCAAAAAGATGGACCATGACAATTATTTGTGAGGATTCTGCTAAATTGTAACACTTATACATTGCTGATGGGAATGTAAAATAGCACCGCCACTTTGAAAAACAGTTTGACATTTCCTCAAAAATTTAAACATAGAGTTACCATACCACCCAGCAATTCCACTTCTAGGAGTGTACCCAAGAGAACTGAAAACTTATGTTTACACAACAACTTATAAACAAATGTTCATAGAAGCATTATTAATAATAGCTAAAAAATGGAAACAACTCAAATACCCATCAGCTGATAAGTAAGTATCCATGATTTATCCATACAATGGATAATTATTTAGCCATAGAAAGGAATGAAGCACCGATACATATTATAAAATGATCAAACCTTGAAAACACTATGGTATGTGAAAGAAACAAGACACAAACGCCTATATTTTGTATGATGCCACTTATATGCAATGTCCAGAATAGACAAATTCGAAGGGATAGAAAGTAGATTTGTTGTCACCGGGTTCTTTGGAAAGGGAAAAAAAGGAGAGTGACTCCTAATAGATACGGAGTTTCTTTTAAAGGTGATAAAATGTAGTGGTAATGGTTGTACTACTTTGTAAATACACTAAAAACCACTGAACTGTGCACTTCAAGAGGGTGAATTTTATGGTGTGTGAATTATATCTTAATAAAATAAATGCTCTGAGTCGCTTTATATTTTCATAAAAAAAAATAAAAGATCTTGGTTTCCACACATCACGATATGTCATAATCAATTCCTCATCATTTTCACAATGAAATGTGAATTTTAAACCAATCATGCTTCTAGCAAATAACATAAAGGAATATCTTCATGACAGGGGGATAGATAATGGTACCTTAGACACAAAAAGCATCAATCATGAAATAAAAAATTGATAGTTTAGACTGCATTAATATTAATATTTTTTAAATCATAAAGCATCATTGAGTGAAATCTCTCGCCATAAAATAGAAGAAAATATCTTCAATATATTTGATTGACAAGTCCTATCCAGATTAGATAAAGATCACGTACAAATCAATTAGAAAAACAAGTGACTTAATAAAACAGGCAGTTATCAAAACATCATATTAAAAAAAGAGTAAATGTGTGATTACATATTTCACATGATTATGAAATGCAAATTAAAACTGCAATAAGATGACATTTTACATCTACCCAGAACATTCAAACAAAAACAAAACGTTGACCATATTAAGAATTTCCAAAGATGTGGTGCAATTTGAACTCTCATTCATTGCTGGTCAGAGTATATACTGGTAGAATACATTTGAAAAGTGGCAGCATTTAGTAAGCTGAAGATGAGATACCATATGATTTATCAATTACATTTATATTTTCTACATACATGCATATATGTTCACCCAATCATGTGTACGTATGTGCGCCAGATGACATGCATAAAAATGATCATAGCAATATTATTCAAAATCGCCCCAATTTGGTAACAATCTAATGTCCACTAATTGTAGCTGGATAAATAAACTGTGATACGTTTACACAATGGAAGACAACACAGTAAAGGAAATGAAAATAATATTGTAACATGTAGCGACATGGATAGATCTCACAATCAAAACATTTGAGCCATAGACATTGGACAGAAAAAGGTACATACTATATGATTCTACTATATAAAATCCTAAACCAGCTGAAAAAAATCTATGGAAGTAAGAAAAGTCCTTATCTTTGTGTGGATTATAACTAGAAGGATGCATAGTAGAGGTTTCTATGATGTGGATGTAGTTCTATTTTTTGCATTGTTTAACGGTTATATGGGTATGCTCATTTCGACAAACCAAACACAAAAACTCTTCTGGCTGTCTTCTTCTGATAGGTTCACTTCCCTTTGTGCATGTTATACCTAGTTAAATATAAAGTTGAAATTAATTAGGGAAATTACATATATTTGTATATGAATAATTTTCCCCTAGTTATATTAATTTCACAATACCTTTTACAGATTAGGAATTAGAGTAGGAAATAAAATTATTTTTCAAGCCACCAACTGTAGCTTACAAGCCATCTTCTTTTACATCTGCCTGTATGACATATCAATCATGGGAAAGAAAAATATTTATGTTAAATTCATGAAATTACTTTCTAAATAAGCTTGAAAATAAAGATTGTTGCTTGGGTCTCATTCTACATTTACAGGCTAACGGATAGTACAGTTAAGGGAAGTTAGCAATATGTATATCTCCCCAACAAATCAAATAATGGGCTCATTAATATCTGTGTTTTCATGAACTGTTTTGGCAAATACTCTTTCCTTATATAGAGACTCTGCGAGAGAAAAGTTTTGTCCAATTGAATTATACAAGAAAAGTCTACAAGCCAAAATGTGTATCATATTCTTATAATAGGTAGCAAATCATTTTCCGGATGAAATATGTAGCCACCTTGTATCTGCTGAATAACTGAATATTATTCTCTTTCATTGTTTCTTTTCCGATTCATTAATGTACAGAAATGCAGCAAATATGCTAATATTGTCAGAGGTTACTTTAAAGCAATATTTTTATAGAATTACTTTTTTAAAAAGTCGTTTAAGAAATTTGGGCTTTGATAAGTCTGATTACTGATCAAAATCTATATATCAGTTTTGAATACATTGATCAATTTAAAAATAATGCTGTCAAGATGACTCCTTGAAGGAAATTTTTAGTTATAGTCAAAGTTTACTGCTATTAAACAAAATTAGAGCCCTTTTCCCTAATTTTATAGCAGGAGAAGAAAACATGTAACTATTCTTACATAAGCAACGCAAATAGGATCCTGCAGCTGGCAAACCTTTAGAGCATGAGAACAGGACAACCACTGCCCTAGAATTTTATTTTGATTAAGCTGTTTTGAAATAGAAGGAACAACACCAGCGGTAGCTTCAGAATTTCTATTTAAGAGGGACTGAGGAGAGCCAGTCTAATTGGAAGCAGACTGTAAGAGACTTGTTTTGAAGATATATTTGAATAGCACTGTATTTGTATTTGGTATTTATATGAGGCGACCTAGGAGAACCGATGGAGATGGAAAATAAAGAAGCCCCAAACATTATTATTGCTGGCACTTAATAGTATTTTGTGAAAATAGAACTTCTCCTCAGGGACTTATGAATGTTCTCCAGAAGTTGGTTTGCAATGCAGAGAATAGACTGTGCTCATGAAGAACTTATCTGATGTGCTGGGATGAGCCAGGCTAACTAGTCTCAGTTTTATTGACATAGTAAAAATCTCATTTCCTTGTGTTAGAATTTGTGACCTGATTTTCTAGTATTAATGGAAGAAATAATCATGACAGTAAAAAAATTCCTTTCTGTGGAAAATAAATATGCACTCTCCTAAAATTGAGTCACTCAAACTAGTGTTCTTCCCTATATGTTATAGCAGCAATATGTCAGAAAGTAAAGGAAAACACTTTTTTTTTGAAAGCTATCAATATTTGGGGGAAGAAAAGAATTTGAGGGTTTTTAGGAAAATTGCATCTGTTTTGCTTAGCTTACCTGTAAGGGTACTCCACAAAGTAAACACATGCAGTATTATGAATAAATTATGAAGTGAATTTTCTTTAAAAATGTCTTTTAATTATAACTGGCACTGGTGAGCATAATGCTGGAGTCAGCTGAAAAGTGATATAATTGTTAGTTGGCTATAGCAATGTGAGACTCGAGTATAAGTGACTGGTTATGGTTTAATAATCCTACAAAGGACACATATATAAACCAAATGTTTAATTTCAAATATTGAACATCAAAGGCACTTTTTTCTTCTTCTGACAGTTAAAATGCTTTTAACACAGTCTGGAAATTGGTTTACACACTTTTCTTACAGCCAAAGACATGGGAACAGAGATTCTGGCCATGTGGCTGCCTCAAGCTGTAGCCCTTGGCCTGCCAGAGATGATTAGAAAGGTTCTATAGAGAAAGACTCAAGACTTTTCTGATCTGTGATTATAAGTGAGTGTGGTTTGGAACAGTTTTAATGGGGAGAGACCTATATTTTGGAAACCTTGACTCTTCTTTATACTTTTTCATTCTTTTCAGCTGGCTAGAGCCTCTGCTTTTCTCCAAATCAGGTGCCTGTCTAGATGGAAGCCAAATTTTTAAGAATTAGATGGAAATAACACGTTATTTCATATTTTCGAATGTCAAATCCCCACTGAAAGGCAAGGGCAATTTAAACCAAAAACATGCATAAGTTGGCCTGAAATTGCTAGGAGGAGTTAAAGGAATAGATATGTTGTTGTAAATCAGATGGCAGAAGTGCCACGTCCAACCAGTCACACGTGGTTTTCTTTAACAGAGAAGTCACCCCTATTATGCAAAGAACTTCCCTGTAGCTATTCACATCCATTTACTGTTCAACGGCTTGCTGAAGTGAGAGTCTTTGAAGGCTTAAGTATATTCATACACTCATAAAAATGACACCGTCATTAGCAATTATTGGACCAAAGGAAGCTTTGTATTTTTTTCTTAAAAAAAAGAAGTAACCTTATGAATAGCAATGGAACTGTGTTTTAAATCTAATGGTTATTGATCCTGTATTATATGAAGCCCCTTTACAAAGTCAAGGCCTTGGAATCAAATCACCGTGGTTCCCAGCCCACTTTCTGTTTGATCTTGAGCAAATTATTTAACCTTTGTTTGTCTCAGTTTCTTAATCTGTAAAACTGAGAAATAATAATACATAATTTATGGAGATGTTGAAAATTAAATAAAATCGTTTATCTAAAATTTTTAGGAGAGAACTAGGCACATCCTACTGAGGACCACACTTGTTACATAGTAGGCATTCAACAAAGTTACCTGTTGTTACTATGATCACAACTCATCTTCACCACAGCCCTATGAGTAGGCAACCTTGTTGACAATTTGAATATGACACAATTGAGAATCTGCAATGCTAAGTTGTTTTCTCAAGTTCATTCAGAGATCCTAAGCAGTAGAGCTGGTGAGCTGGTACACAAGCCAGGTCTCTCCAAGCACAAAGTCAACTCTTCTCTCCAGCTTGTCAAACTACATTCAACACAAACATATTGAGAATCACACATGTGTCGGGTCCTGTGCTTGGACAGGCCATCAGATGATGGCCATCTAGGCCATCAAAGATGAATAAGACATAATCCATTACCTAAAGAGACTACATTCTTCACAGATAGTTATATGTGAAAATCAATCATTTAAATAAAATATGATAAGAGCCTTACAGAAACATTAGAGAAAGAATAAAGGCGCTGCCTCACTGCAGCAGCGTGGACTGTTGTCTGTGAGGACTCAGAAGATGCTACAAAATACTCAGCATCTTCAACCAGGTTTGCATACACAGAATCTATATCTTTAATCAGATACACTTTTTTTTTTTAATGAAATCACTAAAAACCAAATCCAGTAAAACTTACCTATAAAAAGTGATTTTTTTTAATTAGCTAGAAATCTTTGATACTCAGACCTATAGTTTTGGATATCCATATCAAATGTGTTCACTATTTCCTTCTAAATAACCAATTAAACATCAAATCAATTACTAACAACTTTCAGCTGTATTTCAGAAATTTTATTCAACAATACCTTAAATACGGTTGTTTACAACAGGAATAGTTAAGGCGCCATGCAGAGTGTGGTTTTCCAGTTTTAACTGCTTTAAGATTTGCAAGGAAATTTTAAAATACAGAAAATTTTTGAGATTACTTGAGACGTTTGAGTTTTTTTCAGGTAAAATTAGAAAATTTTCAACAAATTAGTAGAAAACGCCAATATAATTGATAAGTCCTATTACGTTACGCTACATTTTACTTTTATTGTTATATCTTCATTAATTACATTTAAAACCATGTCTGGCATTCTTCGTTTAAACTTTTTCCAGATTACAGGGATTTATCTCACCTGAAAATGAGCCAATGTGTCATCAGCTATTTGAGGCTATTTGAGATCCTGGCACTTGGCATTTTTCTGTTTCTTTCATCTTATCTACATTGCACTATCTGCTCCAAATGTAGGAACAAATAATTAGAAATTGCGAGAAGCATTTGTCCAGTCATTTTTCATAAGCAGTGCGGTGTGTATGTATATATATGTATAGATACATTTTTTGCAATGAAAGCTTCACCCTGAGCTAACATCTATTGCCAATCTTCTTTTTTTTTTCCCTCCTCAAAGCCCCAGTACATGGTTGTATATCCTAGTTGTAAGTCTTTCTAGTTCTTCTATGTGAGCCACCACCATAGCATGGTAATTGACAGATGGGTGGTGTGGTTCCATGACCGGGATACAAACCCTGGCCATTGAAGTGGAGAGAGCGCCAAACTTTAACCACTAGGCCATCAGTGCTGGGCTCATGTGCGTGTATATTTTTAAATAACTGCAAATGCTCTTAGAACACCCTGTTGATTTTTAGTGAAAGATATTTTGTTTTCAACATATTCCGTACTACAATGTATCAAATACAAAATGGAATGTGACTACTGCAAAGAGTTGGACTTTGGTTTCAAAACAGCGGTGAGTTGATTATTGTTGCTCACAAAAGCACTATCCATAATTCATGACTTCCCTTTGTTTAATTTTTTAAATCTTTACTTATTTATTATCTAACAAAGTTTGTATCAACACCCACAGGGTGATTTTCAATGAAATTTATTGGGCAAGAGTGAAGAAAATGCAAAACAGAGGTAACTTTTCTTAAGCCCCAGGAAAAAAACCTTTGGTTCAATTTGATGAAGCAAAGTTTATCTGTAAAATCTCAAAATTAAAATGGCCTTGGCAGTTTTATAAATTAGAGAAGAGTATTACAAATTTAGAAATGCTCAACGGAGAATGGAGACCAATCTAGTAAATACTTAAACAATATTCTTTTGATAATATTAGACCTTCTTTGAGATTCGGATCTTTGTGTTTCAAATTACAGGCATCACTTAAACAATTTTGTAAATTCTGATGTTTTTAAACCAAAAAAAATGCATATCAAGGTAGAAAATTACTCATCATCATAATCCTACTTTGCTTATTCTAAAAGTGCTCTGGTACATTTTCATTTTTATCTATTATGAAAAACGTGAAATATATGGAAAAATGAAAAACTCTTATAACAAACACCAGCAGATTATATTCACTACTTAGATTAAATATTCTTTAACATTTTGTTGTAGTTGCTTTATCTAATTAGTAGTATTTATGTATACACATTTTTCTGAACCACTTGATGGTTACACACTAATGATATTTTAACTATACGTAAATCATCATGCATTTCCTAAACAGGACATACTCCTACGTAACCACAATACCAATATCTTACCTAAAAAATAATAGAATTTTCCTAATAACTTGTAGTTCATATTCAAAATTCCCCAAATGTCTGCCAGTATATCTTTTATGCAGTTTTATTTTCAACCATGATTCAAAAAGTTTCACACATTACATTTTCTTGTGTTTTTACTATTTTTAAAATCTATATTAAACCCCTACCTTTTTATTCTTTTAAGACATATATTTTTGAACACAGTAAGTCTGTTTCTTTTAGAATTTCCCACATATTGGATTTGCCTAATTGTTTCCTGATGATGTCATTTAACCTTTTCCTCAAACTCTGTATTACCTCTAAACTGGAAATTAGGTCTAAAGGCCTGATATGATTCAGATGAAATATTTTTGGACAAAAATATGGCACGAGTTATGCCATGCATTGTATATTGCATCCTGTCAGTTGGCACACAGCATAAGGTTGTCCCAAAATATGTGATACTAATTTTCATCTCCTTTTGTCAGATGATAACAGATCATGTCTCTGTACTATAAAGATATATTTTCCTCCTTTTGTAATTAGCAAGAAATATGTGAGATAATACTTTTGACACTTTAAAAATATCTGATCCCCAATAATCTCTCATCCACTTTTTTTTGCATACACTAATGATCATTTACTGAATCATCAATTTAATAAGGAGTAATTTTTTAATTATATCATTCTTTCTATATTTTTATCTAGACTTCTCTTTAAGGAAAGCTTTTGATTATCAACAGGAGATGAATTATAATTTTTGATTAGATGGCAGCATTTATGTTCAATTCTGCCTCTTTAATTAGTGAGTTTCAGATTGGTGACAAATGAGTTTTTCTTTATGCTTTCTCTCTGTCTTTTTTAACATCATCATGAACTTAACAATTTTTATTAATTGAATAATTTAGAATCTTTTCCAGTCATTATTCATCTTGTTGCTCAAATTTTGGAAATTTATTTTATAAAGAAGAAGAATATTCTACAGAAATAGAGAAAACATCTATAAAAAATAAATGAACACTTCTGGTTTGTGCCCCAGAACATATATTTAATTTAACATATAATATTTTGGTTCCCGATAGTTAAATCCTTACACCATGTGCTTTCTTGTTATACATAAACTCAACAGAACTGAATGTTATTGAAAATTCAGAGGATACAAACATTCAGCTAGAGATTAAATAATCAAACATCATTTGACTTACTCTACAACATTGCAATGGCTGTCGTCATCATCTTCATCAAATATTTAGTGTACCACCATCTAGGAATTGGCTTTCTCTGATACCTCAATAGATCCATTTATGTTACTAAATATTTTTCTAATCTTTCTTATGCCAACATCAGTTAAAAACAGAACAGTATCATTTTTGCATTCCAATCCGTTGTGTTTTATTCTCATGTCCTATTTTATAGACCTAAGCAGGAATATTTATTAGAAAATCTATAAATCAAATACTTGTCAGCATAAATCTTGTTGAGGTAAAAAGGACTTAAATGTTTAAAAATTTTTTTTTCTAACCTGTGGAACTCAAGGAAGGTAGGAACTGCTTCTACTAACAATTAAGTATAGGTATATATAATGAGATCATATTTATAAAGATAAAATGTGCAAAAATTATAAATATAATGCAAATCATGAAATAACATATTAATATCCTAACATCCAAAAGAAGCATTAATTCAGTCATTTTAGAAGTGGGCCAGCTTGCATTAGCTCTGTCGTGTCTTGGTGCACGGCTAAGTCTAGCTTGGTAAGTTTTATAGAGTACTCAAGTAGAAGCAGACACTCTTGCTAGAAAGTGGGAGACACTAGGGGAATCATAAGATGAGGGAAAATGAAGCCCAGCATTCAGAATATAACCAGCACTTCAGGTAATGGAATACATGTGTGGTGGCCACCAGTATTAAAAGGTATCATGGAATTTAACAACAACTAACAAGAGGTGAGTTGGTTGCATTGATAGGGATAGTAAAACCTGGATCCATTTAGAAATTGAATTTGACAATTCTAGAATTGACAACTAGGCAGACAGTCAATAGACATTATGAAAATCTGCCTTATGATAATGGGCAAAAAGCCACAAGAATAAATTCAACATGACTTCAGTTCACCAAGAGAATATCACAAGCTTGACAGACTCCTTGGCTTATATGGACAAGGGTACCGGCAAGCTACAAATAGTAGAGATGTCAGGCACAGGAAACAGAAATGGAATCTAGTTAACACAATTAGATTATAAAGCAGGTCCTGAGTTTGGGGCGCAGGATGAACATCCTCTAATTTTAAATTTAAAAAAACACATCAAAGCTAGTCTAGCTTCAAGAAATGACTTGATGTGCCGTCTGAATATTGAGTTGGAATTTCTTAATTTTGTACAGACCAAGATCAAATCTGATGGGGCCTGAAGTACGATGATCCAATCATGATGAGATGGAGGGAAGGCACGTTGAGGCCTAGAAGAGACAGGACTTGATGGACTACAGACCAAATAGATTTCAGTTGCCTTAAATTTACAACTAAAATCGGTTCTAATTTTAAAACTAAATGAATACAATAGAAATGCAATTTAAATGATTTAAGGAGTTCCTGTATTTGAAAATATACATCAAACCATGCACTTATATTTAGGTAACTACAATGTTTAAAAAGTGGCGTTTAATATGGAATAACTTTTAAAGTAATGTTTTAGATACACCTTTCACATTTTGATAAATTGTTCTAATCCCACATGACTGAGATATTTAATGTTTAAATATTTGCGTGGTTTATTGAGTAAAATTTACATTTTAAGTTTTCCTTTTATTCATGCATTTACTCTAATGCAGTGTACCACACTTGTGCCATATAAACACTCCCATTGCCATTTTTTCTTATGAAAATATGTCTATTTTTCCATGAGATGCATTTCAAAATAAGTATCAATTCAAGTTTTATTGTTTTTGTTACTGTACAAGTTTCACGTCTTCTTAAAAGGAAAGGATGGCCCAGCTAATCATCCTGGATCAACTTCATATTTGAGCCCAGATAGTTGGACACTTTTTCCTATTTAAACTTGCAATATATGAAAACATTTCTACGAAAGTTTAAAAAAAAGTAAGAAAATCAGGATCCTCCACGAACTTGAGCAAAGCATGCATTCTTATTTAGTGTGGTACATTAAACACATGATTATGTATAACAGCTTCACACCATCATTTTAATAGCACATTGCTCTAATTAGTTTAACTAAATTCTGTTCATTGAAAAATGTCGTGGCAGATTGTCTGGTGACAGTTCATTTTTCCTGATTATACTTTTAATAATATTTTATTGATTACATGGAATATAGTTTTATCTCTGCGATAACAGATCTCACGGCGAGAAATCTTTCATAAATACACGGAAAGTATTATCTTTGCTAACATTCTAAGACCCAGTTCTGAGTTTGTTTTAAAGTTTTTAAGACTTTTCCCTATACTTGGAAAAGGAATAATAAGAATTTTGTCCATACTCAGTGTCAAAAAAAAAAATTGTTGTTAAATTTGGGGGGAAGTGACGTGTCTACCAAAATTTAGAGTAATCAAATTTAGCCCATTTTATAGTTCACTTTAGTTCCTTGTACCATGTTTTAATTCAGGATTTGGAATCTGTTGAAGGCTTTGGAGTGAATCTGTCCTAACAAATAGTGCCAGTTTTCCTTTGGTCAAATTTAGTTCTCTTCGTGATGACTAAACTTGTGTTCCTCATCTGAGCTTTGCTTCTCAAAGATCTAGTTCTGGATTGATAAAATGATTGTCTTTGAAAATGCAAAATCTTATAAAAATTATATTAGTTGTATTAATACAATTATGTTGTATTATGAATTATATTAATTATATGAATGCTTTTTTTCTGGATTATGGGATCAGTATATCACTTATTGATGTTTGGTGCTCTCTCTCCCTCTCTCTCTCTCACTGGCATACCTCTTCTATATATTTTCTGTTCTTGTCCCCTCAATTTTTGGACACATCTGTCTTAAACATTTATTATATTTACATTTTAAATAGAATAGCCAAATTGTGCAGTGAAAACATAAGTTTCATTCTAGATCCACATGGCATAGGTCCCATGAATAATGGCTAATATTTATGAAGCTCATTAGTGTTTTTGGCTGTTTTATGCCAGACAAGAATAATTGTATCTTGGAAAATACGGCCTCTCAACTCTCTATGTTCATGCTCAACAATCTATATGGGACATGGTCAAACCATATGTAGGTTTTTAAAATCTGAAACTAATTTTTTCCAACTCATTTTAATGACTGAGAGTAAATTGCATGCTTTCAATTTCTAGTAGATAATTATGTTATATAGAACACTTATGTTCACCATCTGCTCTCCTTTTTTTAAAAAAAAATCATTCCTTGACCTACAACTACATACTATTATTTTTGTCCTCTTTATGGCAAAAACTGTCTTTATGCACAATCTCTAAATTTTTCTTCTCCAATTTTTATTTTACTTCAGTTGTAGTTTTTTTGTCCTCACAATTGCAAAGAAATTTTTATTTTCAAAGTCTTATTAATACAAGATCCATTTGGCCTGATCCAAGATCAGTTCTTAATTCTCATCAGTCACCAGCATTTAACCCAGATGATTATTCTCTTATTCCTAAAACCATCCCTTTGACCTCCACTTCTCCAGCTGCCCCACTCCTCAGCCAGTTTTGCTGCTTCCTCCTCATTTTCCTGATCACTGTGGTCAGCATAACCTAGGTCTCAATCTCTGGCATCCTTTCTTCTCTACATATGCTGTCTCCTTAGAGGAGCTCATCAAGTTCCATCCTTTAGATAGCATCCTTATGCTGATGACTTCATAATTTATCTCTCTAACTTGATGGCTTGCCTAAACATCAGATTTATATAGCCAACTACCTAATTTGATTATAAAGGCATTTCAAATTTAATATGTCTAAGAACAAACATTTGTTCACCCTCATCATACCCTCATCCTCCTGATTTCTGCCCATATTAGTAAATCACATCATTCTTCCATTTGCTTGGGACAAAAGCCCCAAAACACATCATTATCTACCATCATTCTTCCATACATCACATCTACTCTATCTGCAAAAGCTACCATGCCTTTATTCATTATATATCTCAAATCAACAACTAATACTGTTCCACCACTATCATCCAAATACACTGTTATCATAACTTACCCGAATAATTGCAAAAGCCTTATAACTGGTGTCTCTGCTTCTGTCTTTAACCTACATGTTTCTAGTTCACATTGAAAGCAATTAGATACAAAATATGTCAGATTGTTACTCCTCCACTGCATGCCCTATGATTGCGTTCCATCTAATTCAAAGTAATACCTAAAATCCAGCATCCTTAATGTGACCTAAAATGTGCTACAAAATCTGGCCTACCAGGGAGTGTGATACCTCCAGCTTTGTTCTTTTTTCTCAGGATTCCTTTAGCTATTCGGAGTCTTTTGTTGTTCCATATAAATTTTAGGATTCTTTGTTCTATTTCTGTGAAAAATGTTGTTGGAACTTTGATAGGGATTGCATTGAATCTATAGATGGCTTTAGGAAATATGATTTCCTTCATTAAGTAGTAGATAATAACAACAATAAACAAACACATAGGGACAGAGATTGGATTGGTGGTTACCAGAGGGGAAGGGGGGAGGGAGGAGGGTGAAAGGGATAATTCGGTACTTATGTGTGGTGATGGGTTGTAATTAGTATTTTGGTGGTGAACATGATGTAATCTATGCAGAAATAGAAGTACAATGATGTACACCTGAAATTTTTACAATGTCATAAACCAATGTTACTGCAATAAACAAAAAATTAAAAAAAAAAAAAGAATCTGGCCTACCAGAATCTTCCCTTCCGCTAACACCCTATTCTTCTGCATCAGGCACACTGGATTTCTTGCTCCACAACCTACGCGTGAAATGATTTGCTCCCAGATAATTATATGGTCCAGACCCTTGTTCAATTCATTTAATTCAAAAATCATGACAGGCATTCTCTATCCACTTTGTGTAAAAGAGCAAATGCCACCACGTTGTGACTATTTATCATTCTCTGCTTTATTTCTTTGTTTTCGCCCTCTATGGACCTATCAACACAGCTAAATATTTTACCCAGAGTTATTTCGGATTTGGAAGATTTTCTTTCCTTCTTTCTTTTTTTTTTTTTTTTTAACCAAACTTCTCTTGTGAGGAGTAGTAGAACTATAGAGTGAGAACAGGATTTGTTTTAGCATGAAAGAGCATTAATTGCTCAGGGGTAAAGGTCTTGCACTGAATAGTCCAGGAAACTTCTCACAATGTCATGTGAAGAAGCAGAGCTCCCTGGGTGAGGGCCAGTTTAGCTTCCTTACTATCTCAGAGACAATTAACATAGGGCACGTTATGAGAGAAGGCACTGAGCGAATATTGTATTGCTTTCTAGGGTATCCCAAACCTATGGTCCTGCTAAAATCACAGTTTGGGTTGTGAAATGACTTTTCACACTACTAGAGCTCTTTATGAAATTCAAAAGATAACTGAGTTGCATCATTGACATTCTTTGTGGTTAAATGTTTACCTTTGTTAGATTTGATTAAAAAATAGTAGTGTACCATATTATGTCTTACATAGATGGAAGGGAAGTTGATGCTAGCATTTCAAAAATCAAAGCCTACAGACAATAAGTACATGGAGGAGGAGAGAAAGGAGGGTCATATTAGGCTCATTTAACAGTATTCCACTCAAGCATGTTCCACTTCCCCTCAGGGCATGGTTATAAAGATGGTCCCTGCTGAGTTTATGTCTACACATTACTTGTTATATCTAGAGGGAGAGACAGTTAATGGTTTTACATACCCCTTGCTGTGCTCAGAATCATATGTCTTCTCAATCAAATGACACAGATAATTAGTAATTCTAATAAAGACTCAAGCTTGATAAATTTTACAGAATTGATTTTAATTTGTTTGCAGCGTGTTTAAAATTCCCAAAGTTTTAAGATAAACTTTCATCAATACATAGTCTAATAGAGAACAGACTTGGCCTTGCTGTTGTATACAGATCTTAACAAATTGATCCAAGGTAATGTCTAACTCTCTCATCTTTGGAATTAGATGTTAAATCTTTAATAGAGTTTAATTTTCTGTTTTTCAGTTTTTCTTCGTGAAATGGAAGTATTTTTTTTTTTTAATATTTTGTGAGGAAGATCGGCCCTGAGCTAACATCTGCCAATCTTCCTCTTTTTACTGAGGAAGACTGGCCCTGGGCTAACATCCATGCCCATCTTCCTCCACTTTATATGGGACACCACCACAGCACGGCTTGCCAAGCGGTGTGTCTGTGCGCACCCGGGATGCAAACCGGTGAACCCCAGGCTGCCGCAGCAGAGCGCGCACACTCAACCACTTGCGGCACCAGTCCGGCCCCGGAAGTATTTTATTAATAGAATAAAAGTTAGTAATCAATAGAGCAAAAGTACAAAAATTAAAAAAAAAGATATGTTTTATAGCTGTTGTTTTATACTCTACAAATTTCATTGTCCTATATTGCAGAATTAGATAAATGACAATTATATAACATCAGTTTAATTAGTTTTTATTAATGTACGTCTTGGGAAAAAGAGTAAGGATACAACTTTATCTAGGATAATCCTTAAATCACTTAGAATGTAGGATACCTTTTTAAGAAGAGATAGCATACAAACTAAAATTTGTTAGGCTAGCATTCTTATATTTTATGAAACATAAGAACATTTTTTTCAATGCATGGAGGAAGGATTTCTGATCCAATAAATTGCAGAAACATAAAACATTGCCTTGGATAATTCAGCAATGAAAATTTTAAGCATCTAAGTATCCCTATAGTAAATATGTGAGTTTATCTTTGTTTAAATCAGGATTTTCAAAAATTATTTCATTATAGCACATATTCAAAGAACATCTATTTATATTATATACTGTGGGAGATCAGAATTGTGTCTTCCACCCCAAATGTGTCTCTTTGACTTGATTATTTTTAAGGACAAAAGAGTCTGAAGGAAACTTTGACCTCCCCCTCTAACTGCCTAAAAGAATTTAAGATAGAAAGTCTGTCCCCAGGACAGGCCATCACTGTAGATAACTCTGGGTGTAACAGAGTAGGAGGATCCTTGGTAGGCCCATTCTTATTAAAGTTTTCTCTTGGGTCCCAGTGTCTATAGATGGCCCAGCAAACATTTGTTTATCAAACATTTTCTTTTCCATCTCCATGTGACTTTCTTTCCTCCCCTTTGAAGTCCCAAACCACTACTCTCTATATTCTCCTTTGTCTTTAGCTGAAGATGGTATTTAAAGTGGTGGCTTCAGCCATTTCAGAGAGTTACTCACTTTTCCTGGGTTTCTCGCATGTATACATGTTATTAAATATGTTTGATTTTCTCCTGTTATTCTGTCTCATGTTAATTTAATTCTTAGACCAGCCAGAAGGACCTAGAGGGTAGAGGAAATGTTCTTCCTCCCCTATAGTGCAATATCTCTTTAGCAGGATAAAGTTTGGCAAATAGAGGTAAAGCAGTGATTGCTTCTTTGATTTCTTCTAAATGTAATACTATAGCAATTATCAATGAAAACTTTTACTTCCTTTTATCATTATGGAAGAAAGTGAAAGCATAATTGTTCAGAATATTTTATCATCTTTTTTTTTTAACACGAGACAGAAAGTTTTGTTTCATTTTCTTCCATGTATTCTATGGATTATTTTTAATTCTTATTTCTGTTCACTTGTTTCGTTCTTACCTTTGATTTTTGCAATATAATACAGCATGATAAAAATTAGAAGTAGAGTATAAAATCACTATACCAACCCCACCACTAAATTTGTAATAATTTACAGCCACTGTTAGTGACTGTTAATTAATTGTATATATGGCTAATTTTTAATAATTTTGGATTTATAAAAGTAAATCAACACAGAATGAACAGTTGGGGCATGTTGCACAGAAAGATGCAATCCATTTCAGCCTATGCTATTTTTATATTATCCTGTATTATTCCTCTGGTAATTCACACATCTTATCATTTTGCATTTGCCAATTAATTATTGCCTCATATTTTGAACTCTCAAATTGTGGGTTTTGCTTGACTGTTCTTTCATTTGCTGCATTGCTTGTTTGTTGCTACAATACGAGGAAGCTGTCCAAACTAGTCTAGATGAAGAAAAGTGGATCATGAAGGAATAAACACATTTATCCTTTCTTTCAAGGAACTGGAGATGGGATATTTTTAAGTGTATACTAAATATATTTGTGATGCAAAACTTTGGGGTTCCGTTCTAAGATCATTAACTCTTCTAGCCATATGGTCATTATACAAGTTTTTTTTTTTTTAAAAAAAAAAGCAGATTTAGAACTTTCGATTATAAGAGATAGTGAAAAGGTGAACAGGAATCAAATGTAAAAGTGGTCGATAGTGGAGGGTGACCCTAGATCTAGGATTTTCCGATTTGGGTGAGGTTCTTAGCAGTTCAGTGGTTTGGAGAAAGCCAACTTACCATATAGAGCGAGCCCATGATGTGGTGTTCTGTAAAGGGAATGTAGACATGAAGAATCCCAGTACAATAACTTCCCGTATAACTGTAAGAACAGTGGTAACAGGGACGAATGCCCAGCTTGTAGATCTTGCACTCAGACCTCCAGAGTACTCCAAGATACTTGTATCATTGAATTCCTAGTGGAAGGGGGAGAAACCTATATCTGTAATTTGATGTCATACAATGACGTATTTGTGCATCCTGGGCAAGACAGATAAAACATTAAACACTACCATCATTTGATATTTTCAAGTTTTGAAGCTCAGCTCCACACATTTTCACATTGACGTAATCCTATTACTGTGTGACAGGAAATTACAATTCACGTATACTGTGTTTCTTTTTGATATTTTAATTTTGAACACCTTTGTTTAAATTACTTTATTATGACCTTTTCTGAATGGCAAGGTCAAAAGGGCAGAGACTCTTTTGTGCTGTAAAGAGAAGTAGATAACACAAATCTAACTATTTCTGATTGCTGACCTTTCAATAATTGAGTCCTGAATTTTAAATTCAAAATAAACCAAAGTTGTCAGAATTGGCCAGTTATGTTGGTGCACATAGACCCATGGGAGCATGCAAATGCAAATCTTGAGTTCTAACACAATGAACAGACATTTAGACACTTTTCTAGATTTCCTTGCTAAAAAAAGCTGATTTTGAATTAAAATGAGAGGGAAGAATGAAAGATAAAGAAAGGCAAAATCATATAATGTCTTTAACAAAAAAAATGACAAAAGAGTGGTTTTAGTAACAACTTGAAATGCAAATTAGCATTGAGTAGCAAACAGGAACTGATGGTAAATGCTGAAAAACAGCATATTGTACTGGAAAAAAAAAGTATAGTAGATGGTGGTGGCAATCACCGCAAGACAAAGCAGTTAACACACCACAATATACAGAGAAGGAGAAAATGGCATGAAAGGAAAACAATAGTCCAGTGAAGTGAAAAAAGGAGATTATTCTTTAATTTAAATATTTGGATAATTTTAAAGCTCTCATCTGATGATTGTTGCTTCAGAACTTCCTCCTGTCTTTGCTTTTCCCAGAAGTAGTCACAGCCACTCTCATAATATCTTTATGGTCCAATGAAAATGGTTTTGTAGTTGTTTTACCATAAAAATAAAACTTTATAATTCTTAAAAAATCTCCAAAGTATATAAAGATAAAAATAAAAATCTTTCTCCATGCCATCATCCAGAGAAAATTGCTATTAGCATTCAAAGTATGTCTACTAATTTTTAAACCTGCATAGATATGTATTTTTGTACAGAAAGCAATTTTATATCTATACGTTTAAAACAGGATTAATATGTATTGTATAATCCTTTTTTCATGTGAAGTTTGCCTTATTTATTTTTACATGTCAAATCAAATTGATCTGTGGCAATTTTTTATTTTACAGACATAGATATATTTAACCCATTTTGGTTGTATTAAAATTTTCTACTTCTATAAACAATGTTGTAATTAATATGTTATATGAGCATGTCTTATAGTTATTAAATTCTTCTTTTGGGATGAATTCCCAGAAGTAGAATTGCTGGGTCAATGGTTATGCATATTTTATATAACTTTATGCATATTTACCAACTGCCTTCCAGAAATTTTATACCAGATTCTCTCTTGCAGTCTGTTAGATTACCTGTTTCTTAATAATCTCAACAATGGAAGTTTTCATATATATATTTAAAATATTTCCTGTTTCATGATTTTTTCTCAATGTTTTGTAATAATTTTGTATTTGATGAACATGAATTCTTTCTTTACCCCTTATGTTGCAAATATTTTTCCTATTTTCCTACTTGTTCTTTTGTTTTATTCAAATTCTTTATTCTGTTCAGAAGCTGTTTAATTCTTACATCGTTAAATTACCAACTAATTCTTTTATGATAATTGCTTTGGTATTATGCCTATGATGGCTTTCCTGCATTCCTAAATTAGACACACAATCAGAAGCCGTAAAGATTGACATTAAACAAAACAATCATTTAAATAACAGCAGATATCATGAATAAAGAAAATGTGATAGAGGAGGACAATTTTAGCAGTATGTATAACAAATGATGATTCACTGTAATATAAGATCTTAAAAATCTTTGAGAAAAAATAATAATACAAAACATTTTACTAAAAGTGCTGATTGTTGCCAGATAAGTGTCACATCAAAAGCACAAATGGCCAATACACATATATACATTATAGGCTGTGCTAACCTTTACTAATATATCATTATTCATCCATCAAATTATGGAAAATATAAAATATTGGTAACATTCAGTTTTGGCAAAAAAGCACTTGATAAGAAATTTATATCTTATTTGATATAAGTTTAAATTAAAAGAAAAAATAGAGAATGGAATAATTTGATTGCACGTATCAAAATTGAACCTGTATATAAATTTGACTCAAATAAGCAACTTGTAGCAGTTTTTCCACAAAAAAATACTTGCACATATGCACAGCGATATGGATGCACGTTTCATTTTGGTGTGATAATAATATATATATTATATACATATATATGCATATATATACATATATATATACACACACACACAAAAAGAGACATAGTTCTCCATATTTATTAATTCTGGTTGCAGGTGACAGAACCGAACTGAAACAAAATTAAGGAAAATGGAATATATTCTGCATGCAAAGAAAATATCTAGAGATAGTCCTGGCTTTAGTCAAAGAGAGGTCTATGGGTTCCAGGATATACGCAAGTCATATTATCACTTTCACTCTCGTTTGAATACTTTATTATTTGTGTTGGTTCTAGGTTGGGTCTCGCTATTTAGTGGCAATATAGTTGCCATTAATTTCAAGCTCAGTTTTCACTCCAGCAAAAATATAAATCTTTTCACTAACAATAAAAGGAAACACTTTGAATTGTGTTACAGTGTACAAATCAGATCATATGCCCATCGCTAAGCCAGACACTGTGCCCAGGAAGATTCCATAATCAATTTAGCGAAACTTGAATCATTGGCCACACCTAGGGCTAGGGCTGGAGTTGGCACATCCAATCCACTTGGACTGAGATAATGGCTTAGAAATATGGATTCTGTTAAAAGAACGGGAGGAATGGGTGCTCGAAGCCCAATGGTATACTATAACGAATTATGTTGTTAGGTAAGAACAACACAATTCACAGAATGATATAAATTATATATCTTTTTATAAAAAAACAATAAGTAAAGATTTCCTTAAAATATACATGCATGAAAGCAGATATAAAAAGTACTTAATGTGCACAAAACTGTCAGTATTGGTTACCTATGGGGAGAGGCTGAAATTTGAATGAGGTCTTTTTTATTACTTAATATATTTTTGAATGTGTAAACCTTTAAAATACTAGTTGATAGGTAACATTTATTGAGATGTTACTATATCAAAACATTGTTAACTTGTTTTACACGTATAATGTCATTTAATTATGACAAATATTTTAAGAGGCAAATGCTGTTTTTATGATTTACAGATGAGCAAAATGGATAACAGACAGTAATTCATCAAAGTCTCACACCAGAGCCTTTTATTTTTTTTAACTATAAGGTTATATATATTAAAACATGTACATATATACTTATACGTATATATAATCATTTATAAATATGTATGGATGTATAAAAATCAGTGCATTATTTAGAATTTATTGTATAACATATTATTATGAATTATATATGTAAAAATTATAAACTGTCTTTTGTGTTCACAGTTTCATTTGATATTAAAAATATTGTCTTTTCCATATTCATATTATAAAATGACCTATGTATCATCAAGTACTTCTAAAATTTGCAGTTTCATTTAAAACTTTAATTCATATAGAAATGAGGTATAAAACATTAATACAGTCTTAATATTTTCCAAATTGTTACTAAGCTGTTCCAAGAGAGTTTAATCAATAATTCTATTTTCCCACTAAATATAATGGCCATTTTATTATTATAATAAGTAATTTTAATATTATAATCTGTTTGTGAAATACATATTCTGCCTCACTAGTCTATCTATTCTGATCCCAGAATTATTTTTATTTTTAAAAGCTATTTCTAGTCTCAAACTTATATAAATCCATGTGATATTTAGAAAAAAATGTAAAGCCCAAACCCATCAATACTCTATTTTGATAGAATTAGATTTATATATTAAGAAAATCCATCTCAATAATATCGACTACTTTTGTCTATGACAGTGGACTTTCTCTCCTTTTGTTAAATAACTCCTTTTATGGCTCTTAATTACTTTCATAATTTTCTTCACACACTATTTTTCATTATGATATTAATATCCTAGGAGATTTTACGTTTTTTAAAGTTAGTGTAAATGCAACACTATTTCTATTACCATTTCTAAGTGGTTATTACTGAAACATGGGATAGCTAATGATGTTTTTGTTCTTCTTGAAATATTAATTTACTGTTTGAGTATTATATTTTTTAAATGTTATTGAAATATACTTCACTTACCATAATTTCATCAACCTAGAGTGCTTTTTAGTATATTCACATGTTGTACAACCGTCGCCATTATCAATTTATATGTCCCTGGCTTCTTTCACTTAACAAAATGTTTTCAAGATTCATCCATGTTGTATCCTGGATCATTACATCATTATTTTTACTGGTGAATAATATTTCGTTGTATGGATATACCACATTTTGTTTATCCACTCTTCAGGTGATGGACATTTAGTTTGTTTCCATCTTTGAGGTATTATGAGGTTAGAGGGGGCTGGAGTTGGGTATTGTATTAACTGTATCTTTTCTTGTCTGTATTCTGATGCTTTGACTTCTGGGGCCTTTCTGACCCTAGAGATACTGCCCCTCCCAGGGTTTGCCAACCCCCAGAGACAGTAAATAGCTTACACATGAGCATGCTTTTCAAATACAAACCATCCAATCCAGAGCCCACACTTCAACTATCTCCTTTTTCAGGCTTTCAGACTCTGGGCCTCTGACCATCTGCTCTAATTACCCAGGGACAGGTACAAGAAAAATAAGAAAGGCTTTGTGCCCTCAAGCCTGCTGAAATTATTCAAACTAGCCTGCTTACCATACCTGGCCTGGTCCTTCCCAAGGAAACCACAATAAAGGCTCTTAACAGTAATTCCTTTCTTCTCCCTCAGCCTCTTGATTGATGTGGTGCATCTGGGTGGGGTATGCCCCCACCACTTGGAAACTTGAGTAACAAGCTATCTTTTTTATGGCAATCATCTCCTGATCTGTTGGCCTTGTTATACCTCAAACCTTCTGTAAACACGCTATATTTTAAATAAGGTATATCTTTTCTCCAGGTCATTTAGGCTCTGGTAAAACTTCAGTCTGTTAGGCACTAGTAAAATAGTTTCCAACAAGGGCTATTCTTGTTAAGGAAAAGACAATGCTCTGGGTGTATTTCAAAATAGCTACCTTTCCCCTCCTTCTGCTGAAAGTATGAGAAGATTTTTCTTCAGTCTTCACTGTGAGAACATGGCAGGGCTCCTAACAGTAAAACTCATGAAACTGTGGGGACCACCATGTGACTGGGCCCCTCTAGTGTTTTTAACTCTCAAATTTGCCCGTACTGGGCAATTCACCAATTACAGGTTAAGTTGTCTTACCTACGTACTGGCTCTAGCAGAGATTTCTGCTCCTGTGCTTCTGTTCAAGTAAGCGATAATTTTATGTCTGCCTGTCTCTCTCTCAAATTTTCGAGACAGAGTTTTGCCCTGTGATCTCAATTCTCTGATAAATCTAAGAAAAGTTGTTAATTTTCAGTTTGTTCAGTGTTTTACTTGTAGTGAGGTTGGGAGTGATGACTTCCAAGTTCCTTACATACTGGGCTGGAAACTAGAAGTCCAATGCTTTTGTTTATATTCTTTAATATAAAGATTATTTATTTTATAATTCTCTTTTTTAAATAATTTTTATCAGATTATATTGTCATGCTTTGTTATTTAAAAAAGTAAATTAATAAGCTTTTCGTATAGTTCTGTGCTATATAAAAGTTTATTTTTTAAATGTTACTGAAAGGGATGATTTTTATGAAAAAAATAACACACTAAAATGACCATAAATATGCAGTAAACCAGAATAGGTACGTAATGATGTATAAATAGAAAACAAAATTGAAAAATTATCCTCAATGATATTATATTTGAATTCTACCAATCCTTTGAGAAATATACCATTCCTATGTAATATGAACTTTTACACTATTTAATCTCTTGTGTGCACAGATTTTTCTGTAGAATATATATTTATGCAGATTGCAGTGTAATGATTAGCCTCTCCCCCACATGAACATATCGTTTGAGTAAACAGAATATTACTTGGTATTCAGATTATAGTGAGGTAAACTGCCAGCATTTGGCATCAGTTTAGGGCAATGAAACTTTCATCAGGCCCAAGAAAAACTTCCAGTGCCCCTTGCTGGGACAGTAATTAGACATTAAGAGCTGAGACTGTGGAATTAGAAGACCAGAATTCCCCTCTCATTCTGTCCCTTGATAGCTGTGTTAATTGGGCAAGTTACTTAGCCTCTCTGTTCCTCAATTTCTTCATCTATGAAAGTACTACACACTAGTCCTTCCTTCATGTGATTGTTATGAAAATTAATGACATCAAACTGTACTGTGCTTTGAGTATTGCCTGACACATAGCAAGCAGTCTGAAATGTACCAACTATTAAATTTATTTTAATATATATTTTCACATAGAAAATTTCACAGATTAAATCTTTATATCTTGTAGCTGTATATCCAGTTTATAACCTAAGTTGTCTCTGAGCATTTGCTTTAGCTTTTTACCATACTTCCTTGGTGGTACAGTATTCATAAATCCAGTGTTTATTATTGAGCACAAATCCAAGACAACATCATTTAGAAATAAAGGAAATTTATTAGTTCATGTAACTGTGAAATTTATTTGTAGAACCAACTTTAGACAAGCTGTATGCAAAGACAAGCTGTATGTTCCTAGTTCCATCTTACATTGTCTACTTCTAAAAAATAGGAGGCTAGAGAATATCTATTTTTCAATCCTAGGGGGAAAATCAGGATCATGATTCCTCTTCCTCTTCTCTATACAAATTATGGCCACCAAGAGATAGTGTGCCCTTATTGGTCAAGTTGGCTCACTTGCCCCTCTGTTTAGGTTGGGAACATACTATGAACGGTCAGTCCTCTCACAGCAATGTGGACCTGTAGAGGTGATTCCCAAATGAAAGAATGCTGTGTAGGCCAGAGCAACATTAACCTCTAAAAGGAATATAGAAAATTGGAAAACCATTTTCACTTCATTTTCCTCAATATATCATCGCTATTTTTTGAGGTTATATTTATTTATTACCTGGGAAGACAATGTAGCAATTCAAGCAATATTACTACTGTCAATACATAAAATAAACAGCAAACCATATAAAACACAAAAAGAAATGCATATTTCTTCATATACATCCTCAAAACCCAAGATTGACATTATGAATGATAGACATTATCATCAAAAATGAAAATAAATGATTACTTTTTAAGTCTGCCACCCATTTCTTTTCAGCTTTTTATGTACACACTAGAAATAGTAACAACTTCAATTTAAAAAATGACCTTAAATGTATGATTTTTTTAATCCCAGTATTTATGTACGGGTGAGAGTAATGTATTAAATATTTAATACTAATGCACTACTTTTGATTTTCTAGGTTGATATTTATTAAAATTTGAAATATTCTAACACAAAATAATAAAATGACATCAAACCAAATGGAGAAGTATAATTTTACCCATTTTTAGATAAGAAGGCTATATGAAGTATAATCTAAAAATTATCTTTTTCCTCCATTATGGTCACTAATTAAAATTGTTTATCAAATATCTTTTGTCATAGGCTCTAAGGTTTGCAGAAGCAGGGAGAAAGAAAGAGTAAGGGTCGCCAACCCTATGTTACAAGTCTTCACAGTCTAGTTATTTCATTACAGTCAAAAATGATATTCAACAAATACTTACATGTTTTCATGTTCAAAAATTTAATAATAGTTAACATAAAATAATTTTTTAAATTCTACAAGCCAATTTCTCCCTTGACCCTAGTTTTAGATGAAATAAAATCAAGTTAGAGCTTCAGTGATTTGCTTTTGCTCAAATAATGTTGATAAATTTGGGAACAAGAAGGTGGGCTTTGAAAATTTTCTAAATAACATTTGGATGGTTAAATTTGAGGACTAGACAAGACATAAATATAACTGAGTTTCTCTTTTTCCTAAAATGGTTCTATGAATAATGAGATTGGTATTTGCGGTTCCCTCTTGGTCAGAGGGTTATAAAAATAGGCCATAGTGAATTAGATTGATTTAATCTTTTGACCACGCTCAATTAGACCACACACATATGAATATTTCCAATGTTAGAAGTTATTGACATTCTTATGAATTAGTGTGCTGTCTACCCATTAACGCGATAGCTATAATAGGCTATTCTAAAACCCCGTTGAACTTTCATTTAGTCTGAATGAAATTGAGATTACAGTTAAGATCTGTTGACTTGTTCTCAGTCTAACATTTATTTCAATGGTTTTCTTTAGTATATTTAAGCAAAGTCTTAGTGTAATTCTTGTGTAATAAAGAATTTGGCTGGTCTTTGTCCCCAGTTCCTAGGATGGAGCCTCTAAATCCTGGGAATTTCTCCTTTTGGGGGAAGTGTGTTTATTACTCATGGTGGGCCTCTTGGACAACACCTGAGTTTATGCTAATGAAGTGACTTGGGTAGGCACCTAGCTTGTTTTAGGATGAGGGCTGGCCATACCAGAAATGCCAGCTATGTGACTAGAGGGATGGGGTTTTGAGTTACATGACATCAGCTCAATCTCTTGGAAGAAATGAGGGCTAGAGATTCCATTCAGTCACATGACCAGTAATTCAATCAATCATGCCTACATAATGAAATCCAATAAAAATTGTGGATACCCAAGGCTAGAGTATGCTTCCTGGTTGGTGATACACATTGATATGTCAGGAGGGTGACTCATCCTGACTCCACAGGGAAAGGACACAGAACTTTCAAATTTGGGCCCTCTCAGACTTTGTCTTATGGGTTTCTTCTCTTAGCTTTTTACATTTTATAACAAAACTATAATCATAAGTATAGTGCTTTCCTGAGTTCTGAGAATCACTCTGGTGAATTATCAAATCTGAGGGGGTAGGTGAAACCACCAAATTTGTAATCGGTTGATCAAAAGTGTGTGTTGTCTGGGAACTTCCAAATGCAGCGGGTATCTGATTTAAGGCAGTCTGGCGGGAGACTGTGCCCTTATCCTGTGAAGTTTTATCTAACCCCTGGTAGTTAGCAATCAGAATTGCATTGCAGTAATATAAAAATATTTTAATTAAAATATGAACTACTTAATGAGAACAAATTACTTAAAGTTTCCGTACCCATAAGAATAAAATACTGAACAATCTATAATAACAGGATGATTTATTCCTCAAAATATAATAGCTCAGTGACAAGGACATTATGAATTTACATTTACAATACACTTATATTTACATTACAATACATTTAACAAACTGAGTAGCATTTTGATAAACTAAAATATTTACAGATATCATAATTGAAATAAGCATAAAGAGTATTTCAAGGCTCACACAATTTTCACGTAAAATTAATCGAAGTAAGAAAGTCTCATGGAAATCTGTGAGAAAAACCAAGCGAGAGAGATACGACAACAAAAATAGTTGTGAAGATTGTTAGTAAACTACACAAAAATCAATTGAGCTCCTGATGTTTAATATCTTGGTATATACAGGGTGAATACAGAGCAATAGATTTTCCAATGTGTGTGTGTGAGTGTGTGTGTTTATATATACGTGTATATATATATATAACATTAATATTGCATTAATCACCTGAAAAATTGTACAGATTAAATACATAGACAGAAATAGAAATTATAGTATTCAAAAGCAGAAGGAATTACTCAAGTTCATATTGTTATATCTCAAAGCTATTACCACAATCTGAATGACTAAAGTCTCCACTATCTTTTCTTGATACCAGTAGAAGTGTCCAGAAGTGATGGTAAGTGAGACTGAGAAAAATCTAGTCTGTCAATCCAAACTTACCTATGTGCTCTGGTGTTGGAAGGGTAAAACTCAAAAGTAAAATAATGTTGGTGACGGCATTCTACAGTCTATCCATCTCATAATGTCCCCATTTGCCTTATTATTAGCAATATAAGATATTGTTCCAAAAACATAAACAACACTGGACACTTGACATCTTGAT
The DNA here is from genome assembly GCF_020826845.1 of Diceros bicornis minor. NCBI lineage: Eukaryota > Metazoa > Chordata > Mammalia > Perissodactyla > Rhinocerotidae > Diceros > Diceros bicornis. Next base: position 38,704,871 of record NC_080762.1, read on the forward strand.
AAACATGTAGCATGCTTCCTGAATTGAGAAGTAAATTATTTTGTGTGTGTGAGGAAGATCAGCCCTGTGCTAACATCTGCCAATCCTCCTCTTTTTTTGCTGAGGAAGATTGGCCCTGGGCTAACATCTGTGCCCATCTTCCCCTAGTTTATATGGGACGCTGCCACAGCAAGCTTGCCAAGCGGTGCGTCGGTGTGCGCCCAAGATCCGAACCGGCGAACCCCAGGCCGCCACAGCAGAGCGCACTCGCTTAACCGCTTGTGCCACCGGGCAGCCCCGAGAAGTAAATTTTTTAATTGTCTCTTTCCTCATACATGTATAATGAATGAGAATACATGAACACATGAATAGGTAACCATTTACATATCAGAAAGGAAAGACTGATAATGGATGTAAGCATATCTGATAACTTTTTTCAATTACTTTTTCAACTTACTGTCTCAATGCAACTTTTTGTACAATATCTTTCAGGAACTGTGTAAAATGTTAGAAACGCGAAATAAGCCTTCAAGGACACTTCAGTCCACAGCTAGAGATAGAAGTGCAAAAAACACAGATGCAATAAAATTGGCAAGTACCATAATTGAGATAAGCTGGTATAGAGGAGAGAAATTGTGCTTTATTTTCAAGAAATTATTCGTCTTAGATTTTACTAAATTTGGGAAAATAAATTAACTACTCAAGACTACTGTGCATTTATTTGTGAATGTAAGTGAGAAGATGTAACTCTCAGATTGTCACATTTTTTCTTTTTTAGAATTGGGAAACTATATAAATTATGCAGCTCAAGTTTTTAAAATAAATTTTTGCTATTATTATTTTTTGCTTTGAATTTTTCTAGAAACACATATCAGAGCATGTTCAGAGAGTACTCAAGGGAAATTATAGTGAAATAGTAATATTTAGGTTGAGTTTTAGTGATTAGCAATTTCCTGTTTGGATAATGTGTGAATGGTATTTAAAGCAGAGCAAATTTTTAGTAGTAATATTTAAGCTATAGGTGAAGATGAAACAATATGATTTGAGTAATGAAAGTGTTCATTGTGTTCAGGTAATGGTGTAGTTAAAGTGGAGCATATATAGAGATTGTTTGGATATGGGATTCAGGACAAGAAGAACATCTGTTCTATGGTCTCCAAAGATAGTATACTTTAATAACTCCAGTCTTCACATCATTTTGTAAGAGTGTATTCACCCATCATTCTCCCATTCCTTGAATGGGAGACATTCAAGACAGTGCCCCCTTTATCTTAGTGAATCCATAATCATTTTAGTAAATATGTGTTCTACAACGTGGGTTGACAAACCACAGCCATTGAACCATATTCAGCCCACAGACTGTTTTTATAAGTAAAGTTTTATTGGAACACAGCTATGCCTATTCATTTTCATTGCCTACAAAGCTTTCACACCTATAAAGGCAGAGTTGAGTCTTTGAACAGAGACCTTATTACTCAGAAAGCCTAAAAGATTTACCATCTTGCTGTTTGTATTAAAAAAAGTGTGCCAACCCCTGTTCTATAACATTCAGGAAGGTAGAGTGGAATAAAGAGAGAGAGAGTGGGTAGTGGACCACCGTGTCAATACACCAAAGCAAGAAAATGAAGGATTGGACTAGGGTGTGGCCATGAAATAGTGATGAGGAAAAAGAAATAATCAGTCTTACTTGAGCCCAGAACATTGATGTTAAATTATAAATAATAGTGGTGCTAATAATACTCACAGAAAAATGCTAGCAGTAAAGAGTTTTGGGTTGTTCTTATTTTCTTTGTTTTATGTCAATGAAAAAAGTTAGCAGAGTGCTGCAAAAATTTGTGAAGTGTTCAGACTAAAATTATACCCCCTGTGGAACAGTGGTCCTACCAGTGAGTTTTTATTGTTGTTATTTTATTATATTATTTTTTAAAAATTTTTATTATTACTTGGATTATATTCCCAAGCAAAGACCATGTTCTTTTGCTACTCTGCTGAGCACTTTCTAATATAATGATTACTCTTGTTTTTTTCCACAAGTGAAAGCCAACCGTTAAAGAATTCCTGTAACAAAAATAATTCTTCCCTTCGACAATGTGACAAACGTGATTGTCCCTTTGACAATGACAAGGCTTCTCTTCTCATGAAAGTCTGGTGAGTAAACATAACTTTTCATTCCATTTAAGATTTATTGCCCTCAAATTCAATATCCTTCACATTTAATCACACATTCCCTTCCCAAAAGAGCTTAGTAGTTGGCTGATTATTGCTCCCCTCTCTGCCACATCCTGCAGGGTTTCATCCTTCACTGTTTTACCCTCTCTCCAACTACCCAAATTCCCAGAATTCCTCAAGTCCCAATAAAGCTCATTCTTCTAAAGATCTCTAGATTACTTCAACTCACAGTAGCTTCTCTTCACAATGAAATCCTGCATTCTTATTTATTGAGCCATTAATGTTAATCACACCTTACATTTTGATGTCTCTTGTATTTCACTATGAATTGTTTGATACCACTTGCAATGTCTTTTGCGTTCTATGTTTATTTCTCCTTTCTCCAAGCACATTGCAAGGTCCTTAATACAGAGGACCATGTTGAATAATTGATATGTATCTTTACCATCTTTATCCACAAGTGATAATTTTTTCATCCTCATATGCAAATTTTTTCCTTTTATTTTAAATCACTACATTGCTGAGGGGTCTTTAGGTGGGAGATATAACACTACTTCACATCTCTGAACAATTTTCATTCTTCAGTCAGAAAAAATAAGCAAAGAAGAAATGAATAATTTTTTCTCAGAATGAAAGGCGTGTAATACAGCCAGCATCATATTTATCTCAGCATTTCAGGAAAAGGAAAGGGATTTACCTCTCAGTTGCTGACATAAACTCACATCCTCTAGGATTTGGTGAGGAATAAAGGTGAGAATACAACGGAGGACATCCAGTCGATAATCTGGCATATATTAAGCATTCAACAAATGCTAGCCCCACTACTGCCTGCTTTTCCTCCAGAGTAAAATTCTCATTCTTATTTTGAAAGTGTTCACTTCAAGAAGCGTGAAACTCCATGCTGTGCGTGGCACAGATACAACAAATTTCTCCAATGAAAGAATTCGTTGTTTATTTTGCTCCCACAAGATCTCTGGCTTTCTCCTATACTTGTGCGAGATACATGCATATTAATTTCAAAACACATTGTGGAGTACAAACTCTTTTTTTTTCTTGTTTGTCATATTCCAATGAAGGACATTGTTTCTTCTCTCTCTCTCTTTTTTTTTTTTTGCTGGGAAAGATTCTCTCTGAGCTAACATCTGTTGCCAATCTTGCTCTCTTTTTTTTTCCCCAAAGGCCCAGTACATAGTTGTATATTTTAGTTGTAAGTCCTTCTAGTTCTTCTATGTGAGCCACCACCACAGCATGGCTACTGACTGACGAATGGTGTGGTTCCGTGCCAAGGAACAAAACCTGGACTGCCAAAGCAGAGCAGGCCAAACTTTAAGTGCTAGGCCATCAGGGCTGGCTCTCTCTTTTTTTTTTTTTCCCCAAGGATATACAAATAATATTTTTTTCAGGCTTAATAGGCATATTGTAATATTAAAAATATGATATTGTAATATACTACAATTAGATAATTAATTTTTACATTTGTTATGAAACTAATTATTCAGCTCATCCAGAGGTAGTTTCTCTGTGATTCTCACACTCAGATAGGGCCAATTTCAACAGTACTTGAGGTGGATATCTTGATATTACATCTAGGTATACCCTTACATTTGAAGAATTTATCCTCCCAGTTTCTAGAATCGCTGCCAAAAGATATTCCTCAACTGTCAGCCTATTTTAAGCTTTGCCTTAGTTTAAGAAAACTGCCTTTCTCAAGGTCACGTTTTCTTCCAGAGGAATCCCTTGTTCAATACTTGATAAACATAAGGCTTTAAGGTTTGGCCCCCTCATCCCAACTTGAAACAATTCTGAAGATCCATACCAGCTCCAGAGCTCTCACTATTTTAGCTGAGGCTTTTGTTAGAAATGCACGGTGGCTCAACTTCCCCCCTTCTCAATCCTGCTTGCTTCTTTCCCTTGCATAGTGTTGATCTCAAGAGCACTTCCTTGTAAACATCCTACATGCTAATGTATGTCTTAGAGACTGATTCTTGGGGAATCCAGTTTGAGTTAGTATTAAATAAATTATGAATATTCTTCTTAATTCATAAAGATTTCTCCAGTCTATAGCTTTCTACATTTAGAAGCGCAAATATGGTATTCTGTCATGACATTGTATTTTTCTACTTAAATTATTTTTTTTACTCAAAGCAGGGAGAGAAAGGGATGCCACAATAGGTCCTATGTTTCTCATTTCTGAATTCAATTATTGGATTGGTTCAACTTGAGAAAGTAGAACAATATTTTATTTTTAATGTAAAAGTGATGGATAGAGATTGGAATCAACCTGGATACTAAGTTCACTGGACAAAGAGTGAATAAAGTAGCCAAGGATTTTAAGCACTTGGCAGAATAATTTAAAAGGCCCTCTGGAAGAAAAAAACATAACGAGAATAGCTTTGACAATTGACAACAATAACAAAGGAATAAAGAAAGAAATAAAAAGCAGAAGGAAAGAGAGAAAGATACAAGGAAAGAATGAAGGAAAGAAGGAAATAAGAAGAAAGGATAAGAAAGGAAGAAAAGAAATTGATTGAAGAGAGTTTTCTGTATCAAAACTACAAAGTTACACATATTTTTTTAGGTATTGCCATTTTATAGAACTTAATATTAATGTTAATGCAGTCAATATATAAATGCTAACACGTGATAATTTAGTATATGAAATATTTGCATGTCATAGTATGGTGAATAAAGACATAAAATGTATTTTTGGAAACTTGATTTTTTTTAATAGTGAAGTTATATCCCTATATCACTAATTATACTGAGAATAATTCCAAATAGATTAAATATTAAAATGTAGAAAATAAAACTAAGGGGTGGATTAAAAAAACAAGACCTAACCTACATAACACAGTCATAAACACAAACACATACACACACACACACACACACACACACAGAGAAATCATACAGCAAAAGTAAATATATTGATGATGTACAAATAAAGACTTTTGAGTAATAGTATTATATAAATTAAATAAAAAGTTTAAAAACATACTTTTAAGTTTATCTTAAACAACAGAAAGAGATGCTCTACCTCACTAATAAGGAAATTCACATTTTAACAATTATATTGATGAATTTTAGAATGATAATATCTAGTTATGGTAAAGTTATAATGGAATAGAAACTCTCATTGATCTCAATTTGATCTCAATGCCAAAAGCCTTTTAGAACAGCAATGTACCTTTACTATTTACCTTAAAAATGTGTACACACTTTAGCAGTTATGATTTTAAGAATTTAGTGCATACAAAAACATATAAAAGTTTGCAAACATATTCAAGTGTAGAAAATATTCACTGTAGAATTTTTTCTTACTCAAATTCAGAAACATTACAAAATGTTGCATTTCTAGTATATGATTTAAATATAATTTGACCCAATGATAAAGCTCCATATGCATTATAGTGAAAGACATCAGTGATATATTAATGAGTAAAAGAATAATTTCCAAATGATATTTATAACAAACTCTCATTTACTCACTTATAACTCTAGTATAAAGGTTAAAAGACAAAAGTATTGAAAATAACTATAGCTACAATAATTTGTTAATGGATACACAATATAAAATAAAAAATGTAAATTGTGACATCAAAAACAAAATGTGGGGAGGCAGAGAGTAAAAACATATAACTTTGATATGAGATCAAAGTTAAGTTGTTATCAGCTTAAAATAGACTATTATAAGATGTTTTAGGTAAACTTCATGGTAACTACAAAACAAAAACCCATAGTAGATGCACAAAAGATACAAAGAAAGAATCAAAGTAGAAAATCATAAAATCGCAAAGGAAGACAGCAAGAGAGGAAGAAAGGAACAAAAGACTTACAAAACATGTAGAAAACAATTAACAAAACCGTAATAGTAAGCCCTTAACTATGAATAATAATAAATGGGTTAAATTCTCCAAACAAAAGTCATAGAGTGGGAGGCCAGCCTGGTGGAATAACGGTTAAGTTTGCACACTCCGCTTCAGTGGCTCAGGGTTCGCAGGTTCGGATCGCAGGCATGGACGAATGCACCACTTATCAAGCCATGCTGTGGATGCATCCCATATAAAGTAGAGGAAGATGGGCACAGTGTGTTAGCCCAGGGCCAATCTTCCTCAACAAAAAGAGGAGGATTGGCAACAGATGTTAGCTCAGGGCTAATCTTCCTCACACACACACACAAAAGTCATAGAGTGGCTGAATGGATTAAGAAAACAAGACCTAATTATGCGCTGCCTATAAGAGACACACATCAACTTTAAGGTTACCCATAGAGTAAAAGTGAAGGGATGGAAACGATATTCTATGAAATGGAAACCAAAAGAGAGCAGACATAGCTATTGTTATATCAGACAAAATAGACTTTAGGTCAAAAAGAAGGTCACTATATAGCGATAAAGGAGTCAGTTCATCAAAAGAATATAACAATTATAAATACTTATGCACCCAACGTCAAAGCAGCTACATATATAAAGCAAATATTAACAGATCTAAAGGGAGAAACAGACAACAATACAACAATAGTAGGGGACTTCAGTACTCCACTTTCAACAATGAATAGATCATCTAGACAGAAATCAAATGAGGAAACACTGGACTTGAACTATATGTTAGATCAAATGGACCTAAAAGACATATAGAGAACATTCCATCCAATAACTGCAGAACACACATTCTTTACAGCACACACAAAATATTTTCTCAGATAGATCATATATTAGGCCACAAAACAAGTCTTAACAAGTTTAAGAGGATTGAAATTGTATCAAGCATAGTTTCCAAACACAATGATATGAAACCAGAAATAAATAACAGGATAAAAACTGGAAGATTCACAAATATGTGGATATTAAATAACATAATCTTGAACAACCAGTGGGTCACAGAAGAAATAGAAAAGGAAACTAAAAAATAAAAATGAAAGTTGGAAATTTTTCATTTTATCTGTGAAACAAATAAAAATGGAAACACAAAATACCAAAACTTATGGGATGCAGCAAACTCAGTTTTAAGAGGGAAGTTTATAGCAATAACCACCTACATTAATAAAGAAGAAAGATCTCAAATAAACAACCTAACTTCACACCTGAAGGAAGTAGAAAAAGAAAAACAAACTAAGCCCAAAGTTAGCAGAAGGAAAAAAAATAACAAAGATCAGAGCAGATATAAATAAAATAGAGACCAGAAAAACAATAGAAAAGATCAACGAAGCCAAGATTGGTTTTTGGAACAGATAAACAAAATTGACAAAACTTTAGCTAGACTAACCAAGAAAAAAAAGAGAGAAGTCTCAAAAAAATAAAATCAGAAATAAAAGAGGAGACACTACAACTGATATAACAGAAATACAAAGGATCGTAAGAGACTACTATGAAGAATTATATGTCAACAAATTGGATAACCTAGGAGAAATAGGTAATCCCTAGAAAGAAATAACCTCCTAAGACTGAATCTTAAAGAGATAGAAAATCTAAATAGATTAGTAATGACTAAGCAGATTGAATCAGTAATGAAAAACCTCCCAACAAAGAAAATCACAAGACCTAATGACTGTATAAGAAAAGAAAATTACAGGTCAATACCCCTGATGAACATAGATGCAAAAATCCTCAACAAAATGTTAACAAACTGAATTCAATAGCACATTAAAAGGGTCGTACACCATGATCAAGTGGAATTTATATCTGGCATGCCATGATAGTTTGGCATATATAAATCAATAATTTAATAAAATGAAAGATCAAAATCATGATCATCTCAATAGATGCAGAAAAAGTGTTTGAAAAAATTCAACAACCTTTCATGTAAAAACTCTCAACAAATTAGATATGCATGGCATGTGGCTCAACATAATAAAAGCTATATATGGTAGACCCATAGCTGACATCATATTCCATTATGAAAAGCTGAAAGCATTTCTTTTAAATTTAGGAAAAGACAAGCATGCCCACTCTCACCATTTCTATTCAGTGTAGTACTGGAAGTCCTAGCCAGAGCAATTAGGCAAGAAAAAGAAATAAAAAGCATCCAAATTGGAAAAGAAGAAGTAAAATTGTCTCTATTTGCAGATGATATGATCAATATATAGAAAACTTAAAAGTCTCCACCAAAACACTGTTAGAACAGATAAACAAATACAGTCAAGTTGCAGGATACAAAATCAACATACAGAAATCAGTCACTTTTCTATACATTAACAACAAACTATCCAACAAAGAAATTAAGAAAACAATCCCATTTACAATAACACCAAAAAAAAAAAAATACTTAGGAATAAATTTACAAAAGAGAGAAAAGATCTGTACACTGAAAACTGTAAAACAATGATGAAAGGTACTGAAGAAAACACAAAGAGATGGAAAAACATTCTGTATTCACGGATTGGAAGAATTAATATTGTGAAAATGTCCATACTACCCAAAGCAATCTACAGATTCAGTGCAATCCTTATCAAAATTTCACCGGCATTTTTCACAGAAATAGAAGAAACAATCCTAAAATTCGTATGGAATGACAAAAGACCCCGAACAGCAAAATCACTCTTAAGCCAGAAGAGCAAAGCTGCAGGGATCACACTTCCTGATTTCAAACATAATTTTTGTTTCAAATATAATTTTTGTAAAGCTTTGATTACAAAGCTATAGTAATCAAAACAGTATAGTATTGGCATAAAAACAGACACATAGATCAATGCAACAGAATAGAGAGCCCAGAAATAAATCCACACTAATATGGCAATTAATTCACAACAAAGATGCTGAGAATACACAATGGAGAAACAACAGTCTTTTCAATAAATGCTGCTGGGAAAACTGGACATTCACATGCAAAAGAATGAAATTGACCCCATCTTACAACATACATAAAAATCAACTTAAAGGGGGTTAAAGACTTAAACATAAGAGCTGAAATTGTAAACTACCTGGAAGGAAACATAAGGGGAGAGCTTCTTGACATTGGTCTTGGCAATGATTTTTTGGGTTTCACACCAAAGGCAGAGGCAACAAAAGAAAAAATAAACAAGTGAGAGTACATCAAACTATAAAGTTTCTGCACGGCAAAGGTAACAATCAACATAGTGAAAAAACAACCTAAGGAATGTGATAAAAATATTTACAAGCCATATATCTGGTAAGGGGTTAATATAAAAAATATATAAGGAGCTCACACAACTCAATAGCAAAAATCAAATAATCCAATTAAGAAATGGGTGAAGGACCTGAGAAGACCTAGAGATGGCCAATAGGTATATTAAAAGATGCTTAACATCACTAATCATCAGGAAAATGCAAAAGAAAATCACAATAAAATATTACCTCACATCTATTATCTATTACTAAAAAGACAAGAAATAAATGTTGACAAGGATGTGGAAAACAGGGAAAACTTGTATACTGTTGGTGGGAATGAAAATTGGTACAGCCATTATGGGAAAAAGTATGGAGTTTCCTCAGAATATTAAAAATATAACTACCCCATTATCTGACAATCCCACTTGTGGGTATCCAAAGGAAACAAAATCACTATCTGGAGGTGATATCTTACTGCCATGTTCATTGCAGCGTTATTCACAGCAGCCAAGACATGGAAACAACCTAAGTGTCTGTTGAAGAGTGAATAAATAAAGAAAAGTACACACACACAAACACATGGGAATATTTTCCAGCCTTAAAAAAGAAAGTAATCTTGCCATTTGTGACAACATGGATAAACTTGGAGGGCATCATGCCAAGTGAAATAATCCAGATATAATAAAAGACAAATATTGCATGTTTTCATTTATATGTGAAATCTAAAAAAAAAAAAAAAGTCAAACTCATAGAAACAGAGAATAGAATGGTGATTGCCAAGGGATGAGGAGTGGGAGAAGTGGGGGAGAGGTCGGTAAAAGGGTCCAAAGTTTCACTTAAAAGATGAGTATGTTCTTAGTATCTAATATAGAGTATGATGACTATAGTTAATAATACTCTATTGTGTATTTGAAATTTGCTGAGTAGATCTTAAGCAGTCTTACCAAAAAAAAAAAAAAAGGTAACTGTGAGGTGATGAATGTGTTAATTAACTTGATTGTGAAAATCATTTCACAATGTATACACATATCAAATCATTATGTATACTTTAAATATATTACAAGTTTGTCATTTATACCTCAATAAGGCTGGAAAAAAATTTGAAGAATAAAGCAGAAAATGGGAAAGGGGAGAGATAAAGTGTTTCAGAAGCACACTTGGATATTCACTAAATGTTAATGGTTACCTTTCAGGAATAAAGATACTAGAAGTTAGGGAACTTTAAATTTGTTTAAACCTTTATGTTTTCTTGTAATTTATACAATTTCACGTGTTTTCATGGTGGGGAAAGGATTACCACTGATTCTGCTTTAGTTCATTGTTCTGACCCACTTTTTTACCCACCTTAATGGACATATCATTCACACTAATTTTTTCCATAGAATTATCGGGATGCAGTTTGGTGGATCTTGTGTCCAGGATCTACACATCATTAAATTACAACAATTTTATAGTACTTTAATAACCAAGTTTTTAATGGTTTGGCCAAAGCTTTATCTGTAGGCCATTCAGTTTGAAAATTGTGTCCCTAAATGTGTTTTCTCTCTGGACAGCTTACAAAAACAAAGAGGAAAATATATTCTTAACCCTATACTTATTGCCATAGTCTAGAAGTGCTAAAAGAGACCAACAGATAAGTCTAGAGCTAATTTTATTTAGAATTCTTACGAGGAAGAGAGTTGTAATGAATTTGTGATGCTTTTTTTAAAAATCTCTACTCATATACATACATTCATTAAAAAGGACCATTTGGCTTTTCTTTATTCTGACCAAACCACAACAGAATCAGTGAAATTACTTGCAAAATAAAACTAATTTATCTCAAATTATAATGAAGACTCAAAAGAGAAAATATGGGAGAAAATTTCTGGCTAAATGAAAACAGGAGGACCAGAACAAACTTGGAAATCAGAGTTGACAGAAAAGGCAAGTTTTGTTGAAGGAAAGAAATCATATCTCGTGGATATTCTCAAACATAAAGAATATGAATATCAACTTTCCAAGCATTAGACCAAGCAAATTATGAAAAATGTATACTGCAAAGATTAAGCCACTCATCAAAACTGCTTATCTATTTACTCTAGTACCTTTGTTTGAATTTCTCTTATTTACTCCTTCCATCAACTATATTTGCCCAACAAATATAGTGTACTTGTAATTTTTTTCTCTACTATCCCCAGACTTACTTCCTCTATATTCTTGTAGTTACGTAGACTTAAAAGTCCATCAAATTGTGTAGTTAGTATAAAACCGACTAATTTCTGTGCCAGATCTATTTCAACTTAGAAAAATAAATATATATAACTTTTAATTTGTGAAGTTAGTCTCAATAGAAATCATAAAAATGTATTGTTTACTTTGGAAATGAGTTTAAATTATGCTGTGATATTTTTGGATTTTAGTATCATAGCCACTATCTGTTAACATCCTTTGGTTTTTAAAATTACTTCTTTTACTTTGCTATTAAATCTAAATAGCTTCTCCTTTGAATTCAGCAGCAAACTCCGTTTATTTTACTAAATGCTAAAGTGGAAATGATCCACTTATTTTACTTGCTTCAGACTATTTAGACATAACTCATGGAGAATGATTGTGTTAGAATGAAATGAAAGATTTTTAGTTAGTCACAATCAAGCCCGACTAATCCGTGACTAATTTTTGTGTTTCTCAGTGTGGCTGCAGAAAATCAAGTTCTGATCAACTCAGAAGGAGGAACTAGTGAGTTAACAATACTATTCATGTTATCTAAGAAAGAATTTCAAGTTAATTAGCACGTCTACAGTAGGCCACTCAATTGTCTTTCGAGTATCATGTGTACTATGAAGGCTCAGATGCTCTGCAAGTATAATGACAATTGTTTGTGTTTCTGTTTCTCTGCAAAATATGAAGTGCTGAAGATGTCCCAACACTTAACCTTAGCTTTTCCTATAACACTCAAGCATTTAGTATATGTTGAAATGCTTTGTAAACTGTAAATATCAAGGTATTAGAATTGTGAAAAAGAAATGAGCCTATGAAGCAAAACAGTAGGAGAATATAGATTTCCAAACACCAATGCAAATAGTAAATTACATATTAAAGTTATTTGTCTCATTAATACTGAATTCAAGCCAGTGGATATCACAGCCCAGGATTTCAAATTCATAAATGTCATCATTTATGAATAAATAAATGTCATTTGATGACATTTAAATTAATGTCATCAAAACAATCTAAATAACAATATTGTGATTTTCTTGTTTTCCTACCTATTGTAAACATGTTCAAACCTAGAGAAAAGTTGAAATTTTCAGTGCATATTGTTATATAATTTACCTACTTTTTTTAAATGTTATTTTTTGCCATATTTGGTTTACCTCTCTCTCTCTGATTTTGCTATACTACTTGAAAGTAAGTTACAGACTTCATGCCAATTTACCCCTAAGTATTTCAGCAGAAATTCTATACTTTTTAAATTTTACATACAATTAAAATAACGCTATCTTCATTTTACCCAGCAGAGGTTGAGATAAAGTTTGTTTAATTGACTTGTTATTTACCATAGTAAAATGTCGGACTAACATTTTGAATTGAAAACTAAATTTCTCCTCAAATCTATTCCCTATACTTGAATTCTACAGATCAGGAATCAGCAAACGATAGGCTCATAGTCCTGTTGCCTGTTTTTATAAATAAATTTTTATTAGAACACAGCTACACCTATTTATTTAAGAATTGTCTATGGAAGCTTTCATGCTACAACGACAAATTAGAGCAGTTGCGACAGAGGCTGTGTGGTCTTAAAATAAGACAAGCTTAAAATATTTACAATCTGGCTTTATAAGACAAGTTTGCCAAGCCATGCTCCAGATTTTACAATCTTTCAACAAAACTTCTTGTACTGAATCTTGGAACAACTTCTGTTGTACTAGGTCCTACTCAAAGTTGTTAGCTTCTTTTGGGTCACTTGGTTAATTTGTCAGTACACCCAAACATGTCATATGATGCCTTTCAAATATAAAAGTCCACCAAGCAATGTCCCCCAATTTGAGTGGCAAGGCACAAGGCATAGAAAATTGTCCTCCGTTTTGAGGGAGCTATCCCAACATGCAGAGGACTTTCCTTAGATGATTTACTGAGGGGTCAAACCTCTGCCTGTTATGGGATATATCTCTCATCCTCAAAGCAATATTGATTATCTGTTAATTTCTGATTTCCTGTTTTATCAATATAATATCATTAATTTATAGACCAATGTGAGGGTTTATGAAATGAGGAAATGATTAAAATCTTTACAATCTGAATTATGGCACAAAATTTAAGAATTCACTTAATCTGAAGGAAAAAATGGAAAAGATGTACTAATGTCCCTCACAGATGAAAACCAACTATTTCTATAATCTCTTTATTTAATGACACAGAGAAAATAAAGGACTTTCTTGAGCAACAGCTGAATACCAGTTGCCTTTACTACCTCAGCCCTGGAACCAATACATATTATTCTGAGTTTTCTAGTCACAAGCAATAAAAAACGATTTTTAATTAGTTAAATAAAAAATAAATTTATTGATCACAGAAAAAGTGGGATAATTGAAGAACCAGACTGTAGAAACAGACAGAAACAAAGACTATGTATCCAGAGTCACAGTCAAAATCCTACCATGGGGTTCGTCTGTTTAAAATACTATTATAGCAACCAGTAAACATCAGATGCAACAATTTGCTATAAAAGACCACTTTTTGTGTGGTCTTGCCATAAAAAGACCAATGGACACTGCCTCTGCTATCATTGCTACTTTCTGTTTGTAGAGAATAGAAATTGTTGTCACTACTTCTGCCAGCACGAGCATGACCTCATCAGTCTTGCTTTTTGGTATCTTTGGCTTCCAATTCGAAATCCAGAGCAGGTCTATTTAACTTTTCAAGTGTAGGTCACTCCTGAGATTTCACTGCATGGGAGAAGTGAGCTATGAATATCAGATCTTTTTGGCTTCAATAGTGTGAGACAACCTCTGCTGTCCCTAAGATTCATCAAAGATAAAAAGAGGTTTCTGACATTCAACAAAAATGAATAAATAAATAAATAAATAAATAAATAAATAAATAAATAATAAAATGTCTACTATAAGTAGGTAAGGTTTTTAAAGATGGTGAGGGAGAAGGGTATTCCAGGAAGAGAAAGAGAAGAGAAAATGAACAAATTTAGGGACATGAGTGAAGGACGTGTTTGAGACATCTGATAGAGTACTTGAGATGTTCGTCATGATTATGTTGAGTATATGTTGACTATTTATTGAGTATATACTGTATATTGAGATATAAGGCAAGAATAACTCTTTGGAACCAAATTTAGGCTAGTCTTGAGTGTCAAGAAGAAAAATTATAAAGATTTGTTTATTCCTGATTTTTCTAATCTTGTTTGGACGTACAAAACTCAACCACTGAGAAGAGAGTGATAATGGCCCAAGTGTTATGCACAGAGGAACAGACTAACACTACTAGGCAAGTATCAAAAACCTGCTGATAAAGCCATTGTGGTTCATAGAAAATTATTTAGTAATGTCACATATATTAATGCCCCATAAGTATTAAACTTCGGGACAATTTGGTGGCGCTCCTTAGATTATTATTCAGTTCCTACTTATCTTTGAAAACCAAGAAAAATTACAGTCTCTAGAGCCTAGACAATGATAAAATACAAATTACAATTGTTTCCACTCCCTCTTTACCTTTAGCATGTGCTAAATTACATTCCAGTTATACTCCTGACTCTTAAAGTGTTTTATTTTGATTTATCTGAGAAAAATGCTGCAGAGAAATGGATCTAAAATATAAAAATAATATAGCAACATCTTATATGACTGAATACAATGAAATATTTATTAAAATGTGGGCTTTTGTTTGTTATTACTTAAAATGCAATAACTACTATTATTACTGACTAAATTCACAATGCAGCATATAACAGATTGTTTGTTTTTTTTTTTTGGTGAAGAAGATTAGCCCTGAGCTAACATTTGTTGCCAATCCTCCTCTTTTTTGCTGAGGAAGATTGGCCCTGGGCTAACATCTGTGCCCACCTTCCTCTACTTTATATGTGGGACGCCTGCCACAGCATGGCCTGATGAGTGGTACGTATGTCCGCACTCAGGATCCGAACCTGCGAACCCTGGGCTGCCGAAGCAGGGTACGCGAACTTAACCACTATGCCACCGGGCCGGCCCTAGATTGTTTCTTTTATATTTTTAACTGTGCAGTACTAGTAAAATCATGATCTCATTCTGATGAATATAGAGTTGAAATTAGTGACATCATCAAGATCAGAAATTTTCTCGAAATTAAGACGTTTTTGAATAGATTCCATTGCGCGGTGACTTTTACAGTGTGCATTTGTCAGCAATAAGTCTATAGCTCAGTTTCTCTTAAGGCAAATGGATTGTTTTATTTCAATAGAAAGTTAAAAGTAGAGAGCATAGTCAACTATTTTAATTTTGTGGCACTTCTCCATGGGTATCAAAAAATATGTTTGGTAATCATAGTAACATAATAAGCTCCCAATGATATAGAGAGCAAGAAATGCGATAAAAGGAATTCCTATGCTTTATAATTACTTTAAATAACTACAGCACAAAGTATTTTATATATATATATATATGTATTTGTGAAGGAATTACACTCCAACGAAAGGCTTTTACCTGGCAGCCAATTTTCTTAATATAGTTGTCGACATGTGCAAATTGGAACAGTTTGCAGAAATGCATAAAACTTCAGCCTCTTTTTGAAGAATGTAAAGATCAGGAATAATAGGCCCAAATTCCCACTCTCACAAAAAGTCAATTAAAGCACTGAAATGGAATAACAGTGTCCCCTCTTATATGAAGGGCATTCTCTTTGTCACACTCCAAGCCACACCCCACTCCAGCCCAACTCTGAAGCTAAGGGTCAATTGGTATTTATCTGTCCCATCCCACACTCCTTTGTTTCAACCCACATGCCTGGCCCTATAGGCGCATGTGTCTTTGATCCACACCCTACTGGATGAGGGGGTAGTAAGGACCATGCGCCCTAGAGGTTGCAATGGTGCACTGGCTCTGGCTGAGAAGAATTTATTCCTGTCACATAGAAAGTATTTTCAGGACAAGACATGAGAGTCAGCCAGAAAAAGAGATTTAAGATTTTGGAAGTAAGTAAAGAAAAAGTACAATCCCTGATGATCTGGTGAAGAATGAAGCTGAATGTTTCTAAGGTACTCCAAGCTGTGCATGAAAGGCTCCAAGTGACCGGGAGGATAATATTGTCAAGGTTTTGTGAATGAGAGCCTTCCAGAGTCTTCCTTATCAATTTTCCTTTAAACAGTTCCTTCTTTCTTGCCTCAGTATGAAGTGCCATTTCTGGTATTTTTAGAATTTTTTCTTCCCTTGGATGGTTACCCCAACAGGTTCTTTTGAAAAAAATAGTACATTTAAAAGTTTGATGTAATTACAACCTGAGGTCCACTAGCATTGAGAGGAGCTTTATAGTTAGAGTATGGCTTGCTGTTCGCACAGAAAAATCCTATGTCTCACTGCTTGTCTGATACTTCAATTATTTGGCTGTAATCACATACTAAAGCAGATATTGATTTCCTAGGTATTCAAATTACACCTCTAACTGCAAGCACCAGTAAAAGGGTTTTTTATCATTTTAAATGATATACAATTTGGTGTAATGGGCTTTTCTTATGTAAGGGTATATATTCATGTATTTTTAAAGCTATATTATAAAACTCTTTCATAGGGATAATTTCTTAGACATATTTAGACTTTTTCTTGTAGGAGGTGTTCTTTTCATTGGCATATGAAAGGAAAGGCACATTGTGATTAGAAGATTGCGACATTCATGAAAGTAAACAGTTATTTTTTTCTTCTCTTACTGTATAAGCAGTGCATATATATTTATTTTTATTTTTTGTGATTTATAAATGGTGTGTGATTACAGAATGTCCAGCCACATATAAAATGTAAAAATAATGTTAGTAATTGAATAGAAGATTGCCTTACCCAATTTTGTTATTGAACTATTTTCTTTCTCAATATATCATGGGCATTTCAGAGAAAGATATTTAATGCCGTGCCCATTTGAAAATGATTGATTAGTTTGATTTCATAATTAGTATTTGAATATTTCTCAACTGGCAACAAAATAATATGACTAGTTATTCACAAATTTGGTCCTGATTTTTTTTCCACCAAAGAAACTGTATTTCTTTCCTATATGTTTCAAAAGCTGAAGAATAGAAATAGTGCTCATAAAGTACAGAAAGAAACATTTTTTAGTTTTTCTTATAGGTTGGTGTAGCTGGTATGAGTTGGAACACACAAGCTACACCACAGGAGAATGGAACGGTTACATCCTAATATGTGCAGCCAACAAGTCAGAAGTTTTTGAAATGGGCCATTCTTTTCATCTGGGAAGAGTTTTGGTTAAATCCTTGGCATATGTGTAAAACTGCCTTGTCCAGAAATAAGAATCACCTACCTTTTTGTCCTCCTCCAAGTAACTGAAAGACTGTGATAAATCTGTAATTAGTAATTAAAAATTTGCCTTATTTTCTCTAATGGCCATGGTTTTAAAGGATAAGAGCATGTACAAGAGTTGAATATTTAATAATTAAATTTTGTGTCAGTTTCTTTCTTTTCTTAAGGATTTGCTCAAACCATCAGAATTATTTATTTAAAAATGTCACCATCTTCATCTTGACATGCTTTCTCATATATTTCCATTGACTAAGCAATAATGGAAATCAAGATTATATTTTTTATTCTATTTCTGAGTCTTCATTAAATATTTCATACATAACCAATATACTTAAGATGATTTTATAATTTTTGAGGGGGAGTAGTGAGGAAGATTGGCCCTGGGCTAACATCTGTTGCCAATCTTCCTCTTTTTGCTTGAGAAAGATTGTCGCTGAGCTAACATCTGTGCCAATCTGCCTCTCTTCTGTATGTCAGTCACCGCCACAGTACAGCTTGATGAGCAGTATGTAGGTCTGCGCCCACCCGGGGATCTGAACCCGCAAGCCCTGGGCTGCTGAAGCAGAAAGCGTGAACTTAACCACTACGCCACCGGGCCAGCCCCTTAAGATGATTTTAAACAATAGTTAACATTATTTATAAAGAGACTGAATATCAAATTGAATGTATTGTCTTGACTTTATAAAAATAATTTTTATTCGACTTTATCTGCCCAAAAGAGATTTATTGACTACTACATAGCCCAATGGGTAAAAATAATCTTGTTGACGTCTGTTATCTCAAGGTTTTCTAATTGTATGAAGCTGTGAATGATAAGCATTTACAGAGAATGCTAACTCTGGGGAGTAATTATTGAGAAATAATTCTATGATTGGTCTTAAATCATATTATTTTTTGCTCACTTTTAAAAACTATTGAGAACATCAAGAAAATTAAACTCTTTCACATCTCTTTACAGCATGCATCTATACAACAATAAACATGGTTTTCACACACAAACACACAAAATCAAGTGTAGAATGAAGTGAGTAGCAGCATCTTACTGACCAAGCCTAATTATAATTCCATCTCTCTCTCTCGTTAATATAGTTTACAAATTATATTTTGAAAAGGTGCTATACATTGATAACCACAAATCATTTGGCAGCAGAACGAACTATGTTAGAACTCGGTTCCAATTTACCTACTGTATGACCCTTAACAGATACTTAATTTTTTCAATATCTGGATTTCATTTTCAATAAAATGATGATGATCATTAAGCACACTGCCTGGTGGTTCCCAGTATTTTTAATTGATACAAGACAGCTCCCCCTGATATTACCTTTAGTGTCTTTTTCCTTTTATAACCTGAAGGTTTTCAAATTATTTTCAAAACAGCACATGGTTCAGTGACCAGACTATTAAAAGGTGTTCAGTAAATAATTGTGTGACAACTAAATGAGTTTTTAAAAAGTTTTTGGTTGACTTGTGAGCCCCCTCCTCAAAAGACATGCTCAAGCCCTAACCCACTGGTGCCTGTGAATGTGACCTTATTTAGGAATAGGGTTTTGCAGATATAATCATGTTAAGATAAGATCATACCAGGTTAGGGTAGGCCTTAAATCCAATATGGCTGGTGTCCTTGTGAGAAGAAGAGAGGACACAGAACCACAGGAGGGACACACAGAGAGAATACCACTTGAAGATGGAGGCAGAGATTGGAGTGATGAGTCTACAAGCAAAGGAACTCCAGGGACTGGCAGCAGCAACCAGAAGTAAGGAAGAGGGAAGGAGAGATCTTCCCCGAGAGCTTTCAAAGAGAGCATGGCCTTGTTGACAACTTGATTTTCCACTTCTAGTCTCCAGAACTCTGAGAGAAGAAATTTCTACTTTTTTAAGCCACCCAGTTTGTGGTACTTTGTTAAGGCAGCCCTAGGAAACAGATATAATTTGTCATAGTTGATTACAGTGTGCCTTTAAATTCATAAAATAAGTATTGCTTACATTGTGCCAGGTATCATTCAGATAAATATAATTTTCTTTGATAACATACTTATGAAAGTATAACTATTTACATTATATACATTAATATTGACCTTATGATTTTATATACATTTCCATATATTAATTCATTTAATTCTCAGAACCTCTGAGATACATACATATCTCTATTTTACAGTTGAGTTAACTAGGCACAAAGAGCTTAAATAATTTATCTATGACCTTAGAGACAAAATAATATCAGGGCACAGGTTAGGATCCGCTTATAAAATTAAAGAAGAAAGGAAAAAAGTTGCTTTTACCATCTCAGCAAGGAGCACAAAGTCACAAAACTGAAATAGTTGTACTGGTTCCGCACCTTTAATTGTTCAGAAGTTAAATTGCACTTTAAACCTCCTTGACCTGTTTTTTTTCCCCCATGAATACAGTTTTCACAATTTGCTATCCCACTGCATTTCTTCTTCAATAGATAGGAAAATCCCAGGATAACCCTACAACTGATATATTAGCCAGGTCATCCGTTACCATCCAAGCTAAAGAAGCCACACCCACCCCATAAAGCACACTTCATTTTGTCACTCACTTTATTTTATTTCATTTGGTGAACACAGTAGGATCAAAAAATGATCTTGAAGTGCTTGTTTGTTTATTTTCCTTTTTCTCCCCAGAATAGTTAACACCACAATCAGCAGGGCCTAGGGCAGTTCCTGACCTAAATAAACCTACATATCCTATTTATTTCCTTAGATCTATTTTACAGGTGTTTGTTTTTTACTTTTTTGTCATTGTTATTTACTAGTATATTTGAATAAAGAAGATAGGAGGACTGACAATCTTCTATCTTCCCACATTTGTTATGTGTGATTTATGTAAGGAGAGGACTTGTTTTACTTACCACATGTGGATGCTGATTTCATCTGGGAATTGCTAGAGCTCACCGAGTTCCCCATTCCATGTGGGCATGCCATTATACGGTGAGCATCATTATTTGTTCAGTGCTTAATACAGTGCCTGGCACATACCTGGCACTCAGTACTCTTTTGTCAAGTGAGTGAACAGATTTGATAAGTCGAAAGATGCTACAAATTCATAAGAAGTAAGATGTTTAATGAGATTTCTGAGAGTTCACGGGAGGAATGCATCCCATGAAGAGGATTATCCTCACCCACCTCTCTTCATAATACTCTCGAATTACTGTGGGATATGAGTTGCTGTTGTGTTCATGGTAAGAGGAACGAACTGAAAAGAGATAGGAAATGCAATAGGGAATAGGCTTCATCTGTATATAAAACTGTGCTAAATCCATTGAATATGAAATCTCGCATCACCTGTTTCAATTTCAGGTTGTTCATACTAAACAGTGTTACAAATCTCTATAAGTGTTGACCTTCGTCGTCTTCAGGTTAACCCAGAAATTCCATGAGTTAGGGCTAGTGGAAAGAGGGTATCCTGAAACATTAGCCTTCCTTTCTCAAAGTACTCCTATGGTAGAGAATTATTTGCTTGTTGAAACTTGAACGACTTTTTTTCAGTTAAATTAAAAAATAGTTCTTTTGAGTATATTATGGTACCAAACGTGCCTGTGGCTAGATATCAGAAGGTTATTTTATTGCTGGTAAGACTGGCAAAACAGAAGATGTGTCTTCAGAGCTTACTGGATTTGGCAATTAAAACTGGTATTTCAGTTATAATACATAATCAGGATGACTGCTACCTTCAGCAGCATGAAAGCAGTTAATATGTGCAGTACACAGAGCAGTAAAGAGTCTCTAAGATTGATTAGATGTCAAGGATAACATTAGTCTCGTCAGTTAATCAAACTTAAATGAAGTTTATTGCAAATATACCACCAGACACCTAAGATCGTTGCTGCTCTGAAACCAATTAATACAATACGTAGAAGTAAAATTTAGGAGAATTTAGTTACATGGATCTAAACAGGAACTGCTTTGGCTGGTATATTGAAATTATTCCTGAATGACTACATGCTGGTCCATAAAGCATTGAAAGCTCCAAATCAGTCACATACAAGAAATACCAAGTTTTGCCTTTTAGTTGTGTTCCGCTGCTCGTTTTTATTTTGTGACTAGGATGAATAAATTGTAACTTGTTCTTAAATGAATTCCTAGATACTTAAGATCACTTATGAGTTTTGAATAACTATCAAATTTTTGGAAATATTAAAAAATTTCAGATAAAAATGTTATATCCAAGTGCCTCTGACTTACTATAGAAATACAAAAATATTTGCATAAATATAACAGAATCACATTTTATTGTTTGTCTTTAATAAATTTTCATGAGCTGTGCACTTCACTGAGTTGCTTTAAAGGAGACAATCTGTTAGAGATAGTCCGTAGACAACAGCAGTCACCCTAATTCTTTTTCAGAAAGCACGAATGCTAGATGTACAGAGAAGAGTTACTCAAATTCAATCTCTCACTCGCTCGCTCTCACTCTCTCTCTCTCTCATCTCTTTCTCTCCTCAAGTGTATCTCTTCTTTATAAGCCTGAACACCCTACTGCTGACAAGTACAAAATAATTCACAGCGATATATTTTGATATGTCTTAGAAATAACCTAAAAGTCCTACATTAGGTGAATATTTAAGTAAACAAAGGATCATTGAATCAATGGAAAATTATGAAACTATTGAAATGTATCGAAATGAAGATTATTAATATCTGAATACAGTCGCATTAGTGTGATCTAAGGAATGAAGATTTTTTTATATTGTGTGATTATGACTCTTAAATTTGAAAAACATGTAATAGACTGGCCAGAAAGATTTACAACAGAATCTTAATAATGGATGTATTTGAACTATGGAGTTTAGGATGACTCTTTTCTACTCTTCTCTCTTTTCTATCCTTCTCTAAAGAAAGATCATATATATTTGCTTCAAGCGAATAATGCATTACTCTAGAATAAATTAGAAAGCAATATATTCTTCCTTTTCCATAATATATATATATATATAAAATTATTATTTCCTATGTACTTACTCCTTAACAATACAAAAGAAAAGTACAGTTTTATACTAGTTTTTATCCCATATACTTTGGAAAACTCACGTCATTTTTAAGTAAATAAAATTGAGTTTTATTCTATAATATAGAAACAACTTTTTAACTTTGAGGTCACTAGATTTTAATTATAATCTCAGCCACATTATATTCCAGTTTCAAATCACCCAAAAGACAAATAACTCTATTTTTAATAAATTTTTTATATTGGAATAGTTTTAGATTTGTAGAGAGTTGCAAAGACAGTACCAAGAGTTCACATATACCCAGCATCAATTTTCCTTTGTTATTAAAATCTTACATTAACGGTGAACTTTTCACAAGTAATGAACCAATATTGATACATTATTATTAACTGAAGTGCATACTTTATTCAAATTCCCTTATTTTTTACCTAATATCCTTCTTCTCTTCCAAGATTCCATTCAGAATACTACATTGTATTTATTTGTCATGTCTCCTTAAGACTCTTGGCTGCAATAGTTTCTTAGACTTTCCTTGTTTTTCATGACCTTGATAGCTTTGAGGAACACTAGTCAGGTATTTTGTAAAATGTCCATTGGTTGGGATTTGTCTGATGTGTTCCTCATGCTTAGACTGGTGAGTAATCCCATATCTCATAATGGGTTTTGACTATAGAGGGAAGCATTCATAGAAATATTTATTTATTTAATATCAGGAATTATCCCAAATGCATTGACTACCACATAATTCTCCTGAAGTAGCATGAAGTACTTCATATTAAATTGCTAAATATGAACGAAAAATTCTACTACCTTTTGGAAAAATATATTGTTGAATTTTTAAAATATTCTGTCTTTCATGGTGTAGGGGGAAGAGGGAGAATCTCCCTCTGCCCTTTCCCTTAAGGTTCTTCTGGCTGGCCAAATAATCAACAAGACAGGTTAGCAGGAGAAAATAATACCAAGTTTAATAACATGTATACATGGGAGAAGCTCAGAAATGAGCAACTCGTCCCTCTGTCTAAGCTGCTTGCTTAAGTATTGTAGCTAAAGGCGAAGGAACGTGTTGGGGGTGGGTAGTGGCCTGGGACTTCAGAGGGCAGAAGGACAATTCTTTTCAGGGTCATCTATTGATAATTTGGTCAGGGAGAGATAGAGTTTTTTGATAAAAGGTGCTTGGTGCCCCTCCCATTGTAACATCTATTTTACATTATCTTTATAGCTATCATGATAGAAGATCTGTTCCAGGAATGAGCCACCATGTCAGATTTTTTTAGGCAGTTAGTGGGGGAGGTCAAATGTCCTTATTGTCTTCAGCTCGAAATAATCCGCATACCAGAGTGGTGCTTCCTGGGGCAGCTTGCCCTGAGCACCATCAATGGTTAGCTGCTTTTCAGTAAAAATTCAAAAAAAGGAGGTACTCAAAGTTAAATTACTAATATTTTACTCATTGGAATATAACAAATATCATAGGAATGGCCAAGTTTGAGGAAATAACAAGCCTGGCATCCAGAATGTACAGTCATGCTATCTCTGGAACAGTCTAGATAAACTGCTGACAAGAGTAATCTAAAACAAACCAGATTACCTATTCAAAAGAGAAATCACCATGATAGAGAACGCAAGCAGGCCAGCTTCAGAAATTCAATTAAGCAGGTTATCAGCTTGACAGCAAGCTGAGTTGTCTGTGCCTAGGAAATGGAGCCCTGATTCCCTACATGCAGTTTAGAGCCCTGACTTTGAAAAGGGATAAAATTCACTTTTAGAAATTACATATAATGAATTTCTGCTTCTGGAAATGTTGGACATAAAAGATATGATTTGATGAAATTTAGATTGTCATATTATAAACATAATAAAAAAACATTATTCTAAAGCATAAAACAAAATGAGCAAAAATCTGACCTAATTAACCTTATTTTCTAACACTATTATCTTTACAGACCAAACATCCCTCTATTTTAAATTGTAAAGGTTATATCATAATACACTTAAGAAAATCTTTATATATTTCAACCCCAAGTTTTGCATTTATTTCAAATTTATTTTCATACCATTCCAGAATATTTAATTCCCTCTGGTGTTCATTTAGTGATTTACATAGAAGGCATGCTGTGCAGACAAAGCAAGTTGTATTGCAATTTTCATTTCTCTCCAATTAATTTTAAAACCTGAGACAGCAGCAAATTCATCAATCATGATGTTGGAATGACTTTTCAGGCTTACATAGGCACATAAGGATATCATTATGGATGTTTGAAGCATTTCCCTTCAATAAAAAAAAACTGATGCATCTCACTGGTTTGCTGTATTTTAAGACAGAGTTAGACAAGGACAAAAGTATCAAAAGGTAGAAATGTCTATTTTTCTTTTGATGTGCTTTAAAAATCCTTATTAAACTACCTTGTTAGCTAGCCTTACTAGTTACACTTTTAAACTCAAACTAATGAATATGTTAATTATAAATATATCTATAAATAAAAATGGACGTGAGTGTTACTGGTATTACTCTTAGGAGGAGAATAGAAATCAAACTCTTAGGGAGACTCCTGGCACACATTCCCTTTGTTATGAAGAGTTATCACTCTGTTGTCATGCCACTACCTTAGATTCTCCCCCAGCTCTTGTTGAATTGCACGTAGATCGTGGGACAATAAGCTCCCCACTCCAGCTGGTTGGATAAGGAGTGAATGACCAATCCAAACTGGACTTTTTCAATTTCTTTCTATCATAAAGTTAGTATTCAAATAATGTAATCTCTGACAGAAATTTTAACCGAAAGCCATACAAAACTATGTTTGCGACACAAAGAAACCCATAACGGAAAGAGATAAGAATGAAATCAATCCAAATGGAGAAGGAGAGACAAGAGCATGCTCTCAGGTACAGTGAACTGGACTCATGATTTCTCAGGTCCCAACATCAGTTCCTTGAGAACGTTAGATTTTCTCACTGTGCCTGGGTTCTGTGAGATGACTTTCTCACTTCTAATTCATTTCTCTTTTTACCTAAAAAAATTTGGGGTGGTTTCTTACAAGAACATATACACTTAATAAATATTAACTCTCCTAGTTAAATAATTATTTATTGATTAATTAACAGATACTTTTATATCTTTTTGCTCAAATTTTTGTCTCATAAAATAACGTGGCGTAGGATTATTGGTATTATTCTCAACTAGCATTCTTGACTAGAAATTGTCAATTGGTCATGGAATCACATTAAGAGTGGAGCACAAAGGTGCAGGCTTGTAGCACCTGTTGCTATGATCTCTTGTCGCAGTTCCTAATCTCCCAAAGACTCAGATGTAAAATTGTCTATACATTTTGTGAGACACATGCCATTAAAATAATACTACTATTTTCTTTTATTTAAAATATTTTGTCTAATTTTTGTTGTTTCCAACCAGAAGTGGCCTAAGGCAAAAGACTAAGAAATGTTGATTCTTCTTGCTCTCATAATTAACTGCATGATATTAAGAAAATGTTACAATTTATTCTTAACTTCAGTTTTCTTTTTGATAAAAATGAAGATATAGGATTGCATGAGGATTAAACGAAGTATTGTACATAAAACACATAGCATAGTATCTGGAACTTAAGGATGTTGTAATAGGGCTATTATTATAATAATATTATTATGACTCACTAGGAAGTCATTTATAAAGAGAGGTGCCAACTGAGAAAGTAAACAGAAAGGAACAATCTTGTAACTGGAAGTAACACAACTTTACGAATGATGATCCTGTAGCTGCAGGCTTTTGGTAAACTAGTGGAATTTTACTAGACAGAGAATATGAGGAAGGGAACTTCAAGTTGAAGAACTACAATAGTCCCTCAATATTTGCAGGGGATTGGTTCCACTAGCCCCCTCCATGCCAAAATTTGCAGATGCCCAAGTCCCTCATGTAAAATGGCATTGTATTTGCACATAACCTAGGCACATCCTCCTGTATACTTTAAACCATCTCTAGATTACTCATAATACCTAATACAACGTAAATGCTATGTAAATAGTTGGTATTCTGTATTATTCGGCAAATAATGACAAGTAAATAAAAAGTATGCACATGTTCAGTGCAGAGGCAACCAAGCAACCATGGTAGGCTTTCGATCTGTTGTTGGTTGAATCGCGGATGCAGAACCCACAGATTGGGAGGGCATTTGCCCTAGAACTATAAAACAGATAATATGTTAGCCAGCAGGTAAGAATGTGACACAGTGGGGTGTAAAGATATGACTGGGTAGAAGGGTTGGGCCTCATATTGCTGGATACCTTACCAAGGCTGACTCTTGCATCTAAAGTTTGGATTTCCGTCTTTCTTACCTCCCTAAGAACTGATTTCCATCAATGATGTCTTCTCTCTCCTATCTTGAGCACACAAATACATAACCTAAAAAGTATATTTTCTATGTCTTTGGCCTAAAAATGCTTATTTTTCTTCAACTTAATAGTTCTACAGAATTGTCTTCTAAGCTACCTCTCTTCTCTTCTCTTCATTTTCCAAAAGAGTACTTTACATTCACTGTCTTCACATTTTTTGTTGTTTTTTGTTTGCGTGCTCTACTTCTTCAATCATTTTTGACCTGCACTCTACTCCCCAAAAAGGCCACATGATGTCATGAACAGACCACAAGTTTGGGAACTAGACACAGCTGCTTCCAATCTCTGTAATCATTAGGTAACTGACTTTGGAAAGACTAGTCCATTGCCCAGCCTTGAAAAAATGATTGATATCGTCTACCCTGTGATTTTAATGTGAGAATGAGAGGACCTAATCTACGTAAAATACCTAGCACAGCGACTGACACAGATTGAGTGATCAATATGTATTCATTCTATTTAATTCTGTTTCCTCCCTTGGGGTTCAGTAACTGTTGCTCAGATCCTAACTTACCTTACTCTCTGACTTGACAATTCTCTCCCTAAAACACTTTCCTCCTTGGTTTTAGTAAATCTGCAGTCTGCTTTGATCCTTTACTATGTTTCCTTTCTTCCTCTTCAGACTCTTAACTCCAGAATCTTCTCTTCTTTGTATATTTTCTTTTAGCATTCTTAGCTGGTCCAGCATATTAAACTACCACTGCTACAAAATGGACTCACACCTCAGAGTCTCCAGAAGAAACACAGCTCTGCCAAAATCTTGATTGTAGTCCATAAGGTGCCTTTTGGACTTTCGGCTTCCAGAGCTGCAAGATAGTAAATTTGAGCTAGGTCACTCAGTTTGTAGTAATTTGTTAAACCAGCATTAGGATATTAATACACACACCTGCACAGACACCAAGACATTCTGAATTTACTTCCTTTATGTATTTTGCCTCTTCTCTTTCAAACTTCTATGACACTGCTTTGTTTGAAGACTTTATCTAGTAAAATGTATTGCCCCAACTCCATCTTTAAGCCCCATCAGTGTGTCAGTTGCACTGCCACCAGTTAGTTATCAAAAACATTTGTGTTGTGATTGATGGCTCTTCTATTTTCCAAGAGCAATCCTTCTCAAAGTGTGGTATGCACGCAAATGATGAAAATTAAGAGATTTTAGTTTTGTTCAGATGACTATCTTAAAAATTTTTCCTAGTTATGTATTTCTTGTTTCATATATTAGAAAAATATAACTAAATCCCTATACTTGTGCTACACTGAATGTTTGTGTCTCCTCAAAATTCATATGTTGAAATCTAATTCCCAAAGTGATGGTATTTAGAAGTGGGGAATGTCGAGGGGTGATTAGATTAAGAGGATGGAGCCCTCGTAAATTAGATTAGTGCCCTTATAAAAGAGATCTCAGAGAGCGTTCTTACCCATTTCACCATGTGAAGACACAGAGAAGAGATAGCCGTCTATGAAGCAGGAAACGAGCCCTCACCAGACACCGAATCTGCCAGCTGCCATCTTGATCATGGACTTCCCAGACTCCAGTACTGAGAGAAACAAATATCTGTTGTTTTAGCCACCCTGATTATGGTATTTTTGTTATAGCAGCCTAATTGGACTAAGACAACCTGTGATTTCACAGATGTTCACAGGAAAAGAGTTTAAAAAATAGCGTTAGCACTAAGTTAGAAAAAGAACAACTGATACTCAGGTAAGGCAAAAATTACAAAGAATTTAGACAAATGTCACAGGCTTGGAAAATACTAGAATAAAGAATTAAGCTCAAACTGCTTGTCATTAAGTCAACTACATAAGGCAATATAATGAGTTACAAATGAGAAGTGTTCCTTCCAAACTATAAAGACTTTGATTTTTAAAAATGATAATCTTTTGTGAGTGACCAGCTTATCAGTAACTTGATAATTTTGATAAAGGATAAAAATTATCAAAATTAAGTAAAGGAATCTCTAAAATACAAATTTATTCTTACAAGACTTGCAATAGCTTTATGGATTTTTAGAGTTTTAAATTTTAATACATTGTTATTGCTAATTATTCACATTTAGTACAAAGAAAATCCCTAGCATACAGGTTCCCTGGGAACCCCAGGCCTACTGAAGGTGAAGATTGAGGGTACTTCTCCATTTATAACAAGTTTCCCAGGGAATTTTTATGATCAGAGACGTTTGAGATACTGGACTGCAGCAACAATCACAAAAAGACCTTTTACTTCTCTGTGAAGTATACTAGCTATGTAGATAGTTTCTATCTCAAAAAAAGTACTTTACTTTCCTCAAAGTCATACAAATATTGAGGATACACAGAAGATTTTCCAAACTTGAGACTTTTAAAGTAAATAACAGCAGGAAACACTAGTATATATTTTTCTTTATTACCCACTTGGAAAACAAAGTTATGATTACTCTCTCTCTCTCTAAATCCAAGTGAAGTGAGTGAAGTATTTTGTAGGTTGAAGGGTGGAGAGAATCTTTGACTAGTCTTGCTTAAGTCAGATTGTATTCATTCACTGCTAATTACAATGATACGGTAAATATGAGTCAAGACCAGTCATCTACGTAGCATCATCTCCATTGAAGGTTTTAACCCAAGGATTATTAACTGAGAAGGAGTCAAGGATTGTAAAGCTTTTTGAAAAGGACACCGTGCTTTTCTCTTTTAAAAAGTGCTAAACATATATTTCAAATGAACTACATTCAGAACTTGCAATTTTTCTTTTTTTTCAATAAAGCACCACTCTCTCCCTTTGCTGTAATAATAAAAGTATAAGTCATTCCATTATTTGGAATTAGGAATGCATTTTTCACATAAATAATTTTATAGAGATTATGTTTCTAAACTTTTCTAAGCTACTTCATAAAAGATTATAGATCCCTTATCATCAGTAAAATATTCAGTGTAAAAAAGAAAAGACAACATTGTTAAATAACAAATTTAAATCAAACTGAAAATTTGACTATAAACTAGGTTTTTACCTCTATTGTGAATGCTGGTACTTAAGGAAAAGCCATTTTAATTAGAAGAGGATGAGAAGCAAGATGAAGATTTTTAAAGGGGATTTGTGGGCATTTTCAATGGCTGTGGAAGTTGGTGGTTCTGGTACTTTGTAATGCCTAATTTCATTTCTAGATTCACATTTGCTTTTTCTTTATGCAGTACTTCTCATACACTTTTCAACAATAATAAGTGCTGAGAAAGAGGTAAGAGAACCGCAGGTCTCCATGACAACTTTACTGAAAGGGAAACTGAGGATCCATTTTTAAGTGAGTACCAGAATTACCCTATTTCCATAGTTTTAATTATTTATACTTAAAAAAATGTAATGAAACTGATTTCCCCCAATCTGTTTCCTTCCTTCCTTCCTTCTTCCCTTCCTTCCTTCTTTCCTCTTCCTTCTTTCCTTTCTCTTCCTTCCTTCCTTCTTTACTTTCCTCTCTCTCTCCCTCCCTCCTTTCTTTCTTTCTTGTATTGCTTTTGCTTTCTAGTATAATGAAAAATAAATGAGATTTTTTTAATCTAACTAAAAGGTTACTGCTATTCACCAGCTGTGTAAATTTTGAAAAGGTTATATAACATCTGTCAGAATCAGATTCATGTTTTAAGTGAGGAAATAACATCTGTCCTTAGAGTTATTGTGAAGATTAATTGTGATAATGCCCTAGTATTGGTTTTGTCACATAGAATCTTATCTATAAGTCTAGTATTTATTAATAGGCCTTTCTTGTTTCTACTCCTAAGATATTCTTCACTTTATCCTTGTGATATTTCTGCATGCCAAACTGGGATTAGCCACATTTCACCAAAGTTCTTAAAATTCCAGAAATTTGGATGATCTAGAAAACACAGAAGATGCCCTAAGAATTTGATTTTATCATAAGAAATTGATTTTTAAACACTTCTCCCCTAGGGGACTAGATTGAAAAAATATTCTTGGAAAACCTTCATGTTTATTTGTAAATGCCCACATCTTCACAATTCTTAAATAAATCAATGTGGGATATAAGCATGATAACAAATGAAATACTCTTTATGGCTGTCCCTCATTGGTGGACAATGTATCCAGTGATACAAGAATTGTCATTATGTGATGTTTTAATTACCTCCTATTCTCCCCTTTGGTGAAGGAGGGATGCCCACCCTGGAATTACAGAGGTGGCTAGACACATGATACCCAACACTGGATAGATAAGATAGCAATTTATGAGTCACATACACTCACAGCCCAGGGGAGGAGGACACCACACTCCAAACAGGGCCACGTGAGGGCTGCGATCTGGAACAGATTGAAGAACCAGAGGCTGTGGGAGGCACAACCACAAGACTGTAAAGTGCCCCTGACTCCCCAGAGAGGATGTGATGGGCTTCTTTGAATCATTCTGTGGGCTAGCATGGAACTGAAACCTACTACTTAATGATAGGCAGGAATTTCACCTGCTTGATGAGGAGGTTTATTTGGGTAGGGGACCTTATTTGCAGGTGCAGAGAGAAGACATTAAACTTTTAATTAAGCCATTTGAGGTTTTCTTGATTTCACCAGTCCAGGCTGCACACAATATTGGACCTTAATTTCAGACATTACACCTAATGTGTGAGAAAGAAAGTCCAGGGATTAATACAGTAAATTTCCACTAAGCCAAGAGTCCAAAACAGAGTTGTGCAACTCAAATAATCAGAATAGGCACCTCTAATATATGTAAGAATGGAGAGGAGGCATTTCCTGGGATTTAAAACTTAAATCTATGCATTTTGGGTATTTCGTAGATTCAAGTCACCTCAATTAATTTTGAGTGCAATTACTTTTAGTTTTTAAAACATGGGAAATTCATTATTCTTTGAACAAAATTATTTTAAACTCAAAATAAATGACAAAGTTATACTTTTCTAAGTCAATCTCATACATACTAAAAAGTGGTGCTACTAGTTTGAAAGGGATAACTATATCAAAATTATCATTTTGTTCACTTGTTCTTTTTATTGCTAGAAAATTAACAGCTTCTTTTAGTAAATTCCTATCAATAAAATTAGCATTTAAAATAGATTTTTCAAATGAAAAAGATCATTTTTTGTTATTTTAAAAAGATGATTTAGATGTACCTCTAGTGATTTGGGGGTAGAGTTAACCTCTTTGTACTTTCTCGTTCCAAAAACATATGCTAATATGTTCCCAGCAATATTGTAAAGATAAACTGAAAATTCACTTTGCATAAATGAAATGGTATATAAATGCAAATTAATGGCACTACTATATGTTATAATTATATATAGAATCTTCCAATATGAAGCACTGTCTTAAGTTAGGATAGGTTCCCTGGGGGGAGATAAGGATGAAAGAGTTCACAAAAGGACACGTAAGATGGTTAAAATAGAATGAAACTTACACATATACAAAAGGAAAGTAGGAAAGCTAAGATTATTTAGCCTGGAAATGTGAAGAGATAGAGTGAATATAATTGAGTTATTTAAGATTTTGAAGGGTATAGTAAAAATTGATAAGATCCTTTTTTATATGCTATTCCATAATACAAGAAGGAGAGATCACTCAAAACTAATGGAAGGTTAATTTAAACTGAACAAAAGGAAATACTTAATCTTCACTTAGTGTAAAGTCAAACCACGTAATTCAATACCTTAGAAGATTGTAGATTAAAATACAGAGGCTACATTTTAAAAATAGAAAAATATGGACATTTTTTAGCCAGAGCAATTTTCCATATTAAATGGGAGAAAATCAAAATGTATATCCAATGTAATTAAAGGATGATCATCAGGATTAGCAATATGGTTATTTCATCTCTCAATTTAGATACAGAATTAGCAATAGACCAAGAAGACTGCTGAATTTTTATTATTCTTGAATCATTTGTAGTTTTATTTTCAAGAAGGAAATCACTGAACCTGTCGATGTGTCTACACCTCATCATCACCACATTCCATATTCGTTCCACATTCTTTTTTTCCCCTACTAATGATCTGGATTCCTTTTATTAATCTACAATTTCATCTATGTACATGACTTATGCCAATAAATTATTGGAAACACTGCTACAGAGTCAAATTTTATATATTAAAGTTTGGATTTTGCACGCTTACTTTATACTGAAGAGCTGTGGGAATGAATTCAGTAAGCAGATATTCTGATCTTACAATTTTCAATATTTTGTGTTGTTTTAATTATAAAAATTAATACTTTAGCAATTTTAATATGAATATTTGGAAAAGAAGGATGTAGTTCAAGCATCTGTGCAGTTTTATAGAAAGCAAATTTCTGAGATATAAATTATTCTCATTTAAATGTTTAAGAACATTAAAAAATGGGGGAATCAAGGTAAATATATGAAGCTGAATGTAAACAGGTCCTTCTAGACACAAACAGTAGGGATATACATTTCTTATTTTATTCCTATTTAAAAAGTTTAAAATAGATAAAGTTTTAATTTAAATTTTTAATATTAATAAAAATGACATTAACAGTCAGTAAATGTTAATGTCTTTTTTATTAAAGAATATCACTTTTAAAATGAAAGCCAGTTATATTTTGAAGAGAAGAAAAGACTACAATTTTACTAGAACAAATGTTTGCTTTGGGGAAAAAAATCAATAAGCAGTCACATTGACTACTGTTTTTCCTACTAGAGGGACTGACAACACAAGCATCAGTCCATTTTTATTTGGTTCCTGGCTTCTTTTGTGGGCAGTTTCCCAGCGTTGGGGAATTACAGATTCCAGGAACAATCCAATAGACCTATTTTAGTTGAAAGTTGATTTTATTTTAACAGCTCAAGATTTAGTGACTAAGGATTTCGTTTAAATGGGAACTTGAACAAATCCTCTATGGGGCAGATATTTTAGGCTTTCCAAACTCAGAAATTCAAAGCACAGTGTATGATAGCTGTGACTTTAAGTCATATTTTCCAGTAACTAAAGCCAAGAAATGAGAAATGTTAAGAAAAACTGGATGAGCATATTGAGTCCTAATTGTGTTATATGAGAGGAAATATGAGAGGAAGTTGGGACAAGCTGAGAGGAGTGGTATACATTATGAAAGGGAGGGCAGAAAGTGTTTTGTTTGGCTTTTTTGTTAAGTGTTTGCATGCAATAAGTGTGTGCTTTAATAATTATTACATATTTGAAGTAAATTTTTTTCAAGTTAGAAAAAAAATCAGTCTCATGAGAAAAATTTGTAAAAGTGTGGCTATATAACCCATTTTCAAAGACTGAACAATTTTCTAGTATAGTTTAAGGAAACCTTAAGCTGTGAATATATGCTTCAACTATATTGCTAAATTTTAATATAATGAGGTTATAAAAAAATTTAAATTTCCCAAAGTGCTTCCTTATATATTGAAATTTAATTGCTCTCCCATAGAATCATTAACGCCTTCACATTGTGATTTGTTTGCCAACTTATGGTTGCCCTTGTCTCATAATGATCTGAACGTTATTCAAATACATCAACAATACCATTAGAATTTATACTTAGGAAGAATTATATTAAGTAATTTTTATTCTGGTCATTTTGTTTCTTTTAAGAATATTCTGATCAAGTCTACAGAAAATTAAAAATGATTTAACTCATGATGCCTTAAAATTAGGGCATGGTTAATATACATCCCTTTGGTAATACAGAGGAGGAAGACAATTCCTTTACCCTCTAGGTCCTTCTGGCTGGTCTAAGAATCAAATCGGCATGAGACAGAATAAAGGAGAAAATCAAATACAGCTTTATAACATGTATACATGGGAGAAACCCAGGGAAGCTGAGTAACTCCCAGAATGGCCAAAGCCACCACCTTAAATACCATTTTCAGCTAAAGACAAAGGAGGATGTTGGGGGTAGTGGTTTGGGACTTCAAGGAGGAGGAAGGCAATTTACATGGAGATGGAAATGCAAATGGGCCAACTATAGACAATGTGACCTGAGAGGCACATTTTACATTACATTACATTTATCTTATGGTATTAGCTCCTTCCTGGAACAGGCCCTTCTATTTTAAATCCCTTTAGGCAGTTAGGGGGAGGGTCAACGTTTCTTTCAGAGTCTTCTTTTGCTCTTAGAAATAATCACTGCAAAGAGACACATTTTGGGGTGGCCAATTCTGGTCCCCCACAATAGAATGAATCAACTTTTATATATTTTTTAATAGCCGCTATTTTTTGATTATATACTCATATTTTAAAAATACCATACCAAGAATTTACAGCATAAATTGCTTCAGTCTTCAAACTTTGAAAGAGAATTTACACATTAAAAAACTGAGATTTGGAGAGCAATAATGACTGTCCATTCTTCCAAAAAGGCCTCCATCATTTTCATATCTTACATGTCTGTATTTGGAAATAAGGAATTAGGAAATAACACTAATACAAATGTGGAACTTGTAGAAAGAGGCTCTTAGTTGGGATTCTTATGGCACCCTGGGACTACAGAGATAAGTTAAAATGACACATCAATATCAAGTGCTGTTTAGAATGTGAGAGTCACTAGCAATTATAAATCTAATTAAGAAGCAATTGATTAGCTAGATATCCTGGAGCTGAAGAGTTTTCTGATATCATATATTGAATGTTTCTGAATTTTTAAAGTTTTCTTGGTAATGTAAGAGTTTTTCTTATAATATTAAGGTGAAGAAGTAACTACTAATGTGAAAAAAACTTGCAGTGAACAGAGTTAAATAGGCAAGGAAGACTTTATTCAAGACCATTGCAATAAAGGAAGGAAATGGAACTCAATTTCCCCAAAACAAATGGCAGAAAGGGTGAGAAAGTGGAAAAACACTGAAGGACATTGGGGTGGAGATTTGTGGATGTGATTAGGCCATCTGTTTGCCAATTGGCACTTATGGAAGTCAAGGTCCTACTTCCACAGAGACGGGGAGATAGGAGTGTTTCCTTCCTTAATGATTACATTTCACAAGGATGGTTTCCAGGTCCTTGAGAAAGCCATGCCTATATTGTAAAACTGGCAAGAGGCTGGGAGAAAATATACATCTCAAAGAGACAGAGAAAGAATTTACAATTCCAACTTTTCTAAAGTAAGTGCTTTAGGAAAAGGGAAATCAGAGGCCTATAGTCAGAAAAAACCTGTCTAAAGATTAATCAAGCTGAGGGAAATGTAAAGGCTATCTTGGTTACTAATAAATTTCTCTGCTAGTTTTCTATTTGAGTAAATAAAGGAGAAGATATGAATATAGGATTACAGAGTAATAGCCATTGTAATTGTGGTACCACAACAGCACATGCAATAGTGGCTGGCTTGGAATGCTTAAATCCACGTTCTCTAGATTCCCTGGGCCACAGGTCATCTTGGAGAGTGGACTTCAGCAAACCCAAGTCTCATATTTAGACAGACCTTGAATTGTGTCTAACAAGAGGAGAAAAACAAATTCTCTTGCCAAGAATTATGTAAAAATTATGATAAGAATAATTCCTTGTTATATATTTATATATTTAACATATATAAAATATTATTGAGATCCTTTCTATTTACTATCCTGCTATTATTGTTGGTGGCAACATTGTTGCTCACATTAAACTTTTAAGTGAATTCATAGATTCACTCATGCTATGGGTCTTCTTAAATTAATTTTACTTTAGGTAGCATGTTTCTCAACCAAAAGTTTTCTATTAATTATATAAAACAAGCTAAACATGAAATTGGGGAGAGAATACTGTAATTCCAGTTTATGTTGATTTCTTTATTTCTTGATCTTTTGTGTTAATGATGTTCCATTTTAAACCTATGACACATTACAATTTACCAAAATGGTTCATTATCAAACTGATATTTTTTCACAAACTAACCAAGTTATCTTTCTTTTATAACTACAGTGTATCCCAAAGTGTTGTCCAATGATCATCTCTGCATTAGGATCATCAGATATATTTGCAAAAATTCACTTCCTTGAGTATCTCTCCAGACCCACTATATCAGAATCTCTTAAAATGTAACTCAGGAATTTGTAGAGATTCCTGGGCGAACATTTGAAGAATGAAAAAATTCAGAAAGAAAGGAAGGAAGGAGGGAAGGAAGGAAGGAAGGAACAAAGGGAAGAATGAAGGAAGGAAGGAAGGAAATACATAGAATATAGTTGTAAAATAAAAAAGTGTAGAAGAAAAATTACATGGGATGGGAAATTTGCATAATAGTTATAGTACTACAATAGTACATGTACATAATGAACATTATGAATATAATGAGTACCGTATCATATTACTACAAATATTTTTTATTACATTTCTGAAAAGTTGAGGTTATTTCAGGATTCAGGTTAACAAATATATTTTGCATGTTTATTATGACCTGGGCAATATGCTAGGTCCCAGTCACGCAAAAAGTAATGACAGAGGAATAAATCAGACTCTTTTTCTTAAAAAATAAATATGATTCATAAAATAGTACGGTTATAGCATTTATATAGCTAGGGCGATAGTATTTGTATCCTAGGGATCGTTTTAACAAAATGTGTATGTATAAGCTATATTTGATACTGACGTAATATAATCAAAAGAAAATTTGGAGGCAACGATAGAAATACCATGAATTCTTTTCATTTATAATTTGTTTTGTCTGTGTTCCCCAAACTATCACTGGTGGTATGTGAGATAATTTTACATCAAAAATAATAAATAGTTTGATTTTTACTTTATGTACTTACTTAGATGTATACATTAGAACATATAGTACATAAAAGCTAAGATTTTATGGATATTATTGCTTAGGAGGAGGCTCTTTGGGGAATGTTTAATCTTCTAGCTTGTTC
Source organism: Diceros bicornis minor (assembly GCF_020826845.1). Classification (NCBI taxonomy): domain Eukaryota; kingdom Metazoa; phylum Chordata; class Mammalia; order Perissodactyla; family Rhinocerotidae; genus Diceros; species Diceros bicornis. The sequence goes on from NC_080762.1 coordinate 38,742,705, forward strand.
TGACTACCTGAATTATAGACCTGGTGCTTAAGCATGTCTATGATCACAGCAACTTAATCTTCTCCCCAAAGTATTCAGACGCCTGGCTAGCAGAAACAACAAAGGAGGCTCAATTACACATGTGTCTCTAAATTTCTATGCAAACAGTTGTGATCTTTTGGATCATATATTGAAATAAGATTTCTAGAGATACACAGATATGGGAAAAACCATGATAAGCAATAATTTGGTAAACATTGCATTCGGAGTCTACCATAAGTAACGTGGTCAGAGTATTCAACAAAGAAGCTATAAAATACTGTAGTAATTTTAAATATTATTCATTACTTAACTAAAGTTTTGGACAAGAGACTCAAATCATCAAGAATTAACATTATCCTATAACACTGAGTGAGAATGAAAGTTTAGAAAAGTTCAACAGATAGAAATATGCAAAGTAATTGCCGTTCAGGTAGAATTTACTCTTTGAGAACAGATTCATAGTGGAGATGTTTTAAAAACAAGTGGGATTTTTTTTTTTTTTTACTTCTTTATCACCAAAACCCTAAAAGAACAAAAGTGGAATTTAACAAGTGATGTTTGAAGCAATTTTTAGAAATTATTAACGAAATAACATGCCAACCATAGCAAAAGAGTGGCACAGGAATTCTGACAAGCAAAAGCAACTTAGAGAGGGTTGAATTGTAAATGGAAATGAAAGGACAAAGGAGAATAACCCTGAAAGTTTGAGCAGGATCTGGGTTTCTGTGTTTCCTAGGATGTTATACAGAAATCCAGGAAGAAGTAGAGAGAAAAGTAAACTTCTTTTAAAAGTCCAGAGACAGGCTTAAATAATTAGTTGACTAAATTAAATTAAATTAAACAAATATATAAAGTAAAATAATAGTATTAAGTAATGCCTTGGGGCTTATGTATAAGAAATTTACAGTGAAAAACACTGGGTGTTATACCAAGTAATTTTTCCTTACTTATAAATATTTATTTACTTTTGTGAAACAATGTCTTGAAAACAAATATTTTAAAGTATTTTGCAAAACCGAGCAAGTAATTGTTTTACTTGTATCAGTAATTAAAACTAAGTATGCCTTTTTATATCTATAGAGAGTAATCCTGTGAAAGCAACATAAACATTATAAATGATTATTTTATTTTATATTATAACTCTTTGAGTGCTGAAGCATGAGATATGAATGCTCTTCTACTAGTTGGCAAAACTATAATGACAGTCGGTTATAAAATTAACCAGTGATTTTAAATGTACCCTTTTTGAAAATACCCACAGTATTATGTTTTGCTTTATGCTCACTTACAGCTGTTTACAATCACATTGTGTGTATATGCAATTTAACTGCTCTAAAATTATTGATAATTTTTAAAATACTTAAGAGTAAATAAAATTAGGTTTTATTATATTCAATTATTAATTGATATAGTCCATGTGATAAACATTTAGAAAAATTCTACCATCTGGTGGATAATTGCCATTAGCTTTTGAGATACAGTCTTTCAATCCATAATCTCTGTGTGTTGTAAATGCTCATATTAAAGAGCTGTTGGTAGAATATGATTGAACTATATACAAATAGGACATCGTCTATATATAGACTGTGATCTAAGATGCATGTACATATACATTTTTTAAATAAAACATGTATAATTTGTAACCATTTTTATTATTTCACAATTCAATATGTTTTTCAATATTATTAGATAGAAATCAATGTGTAATGCATTTAAAGGCTAAAAATCTACCTAAAAATTCTTTATCATTGCTATCATTAAAACAGAAATAAAAAATTTTAGATGTATATATAAATGTGTGTATGCATGCATGTATTATGTATGTATGTACGTATACATACAAACTCAAATCACATGATTGCATACATATTTGGATTAATAGCATTGATCTAGTAATGTGTTTTATCACACTTTTTTAACCTATGCTCTTTACACTTGCCTTTGAGTCATTATATGTGAAGACCAAATGCAAGTTTGTGTGTACAACAGTTGGCATTCTGTTTAGAGTGATTACATAGGGCTTGTATTTCTTGAGGGATTATATAATAACTGAAAGAAAAAAAAAAACCTCAAAGCCTCAGAGGAAAAATGAGCATATAACTTAAAAGATTTTAGAAAATAACTGTGCCATGTTTTAGGATATTGTCAGTTATACTAAGGATAAATATTAAGCTTTTTAAGAAAAAAAATCAATTTCATGCACCTGATCGCATAATTTGTGGCACAGCTATGCTTTGAAGGAGGAAATTAAATTCTTACATCAGATCGTGTTATTTGCACTAGAGAATGGTTTATAAAAGAAAGCAGAGTTAAAATAAGATTTTAAAAAGACAATACCATGTGCTGACATAGATGCTGAGCTAGAACTTTATTCATTGCTGGTGGAAATGTAAAATGGTATGGCCATTTTGGAAAACAGTTTGGCAATTTCTTGTCAAGTTAAACTGATATCTAATACATGATTAAAAAATGAAAAAGTTTATTCATACAAAAACTTGTATACAAATGTTTATAGTAGCTTTATTTATAATTGCTAAAAGTTGAAAAAAATTCTAACTGTTGATTGGATAACAAACTGTGGTACATCCGTATAATGAAATACTGTTTAACAATAAAAAGGAACTATTAATACACATAATAGCATAGATAACTCTACAAGGCAATATAAGTGAAAGCAGCCAGTTTCAAAAGGGTACACACTGAACAATAGCCTTTATATAAATATCTGTGGTTGCTTGTGGCTAGGAGTGTGGGAGGGATTGATTATAAAGTGGCAGCACAAGGAATTTCTTGGTGTAGTGAAACTGTTCTGTATCTTGACTGTGGTGAAAAATATACATGCCTCTATGTATTTGTTAAAACTCTTTAGAACTGTATACCAAAAATGGTAAATTTCAGTGGATGTAAATTACATAGATATAGATAGATAGATAGATAGATAGATAAATAGATAGATATAGATAGATAAAAGTAATCATGATTTTACAACAATGATCAAGCATACTCTTCCTTATTCACAATATCTAAAATGCAAATTACATTGTTCTTGAGAATATAAATTGGTAAATGAGTGTTAATATCATAACATAATAGAGTGAATTCAGGTTTGAGATTAGAAAGTACACAAACTTCCTCTTTTATAAAGAATGAGAAATTATCCCAAGTGAAAATTTGTAGTTATTAGTACTTTACAGTGCAAGCTTTAACAATCTTCTCAATGTAGACAGAAAATAACCTAATGTCATTTTATGGATGTAATATACATGTGATATGTATTACTTGTGATATTTAAATACCCATGTGGACTTGACTGGATTGTTTTTTAGTGCAATAATCTATGACAACTAATCTGGAATCTTAAATTCTTCCATACTAAAAGAACTGCTGTCTTACTGAGTCTTTCAGTTGTTATTATTTTTTATCTACTACAATTTTATTACTATTTTCTAAAGTACTTTTTTTGCCAAATTTTATCAAGAGAACAGAAAAAATGGCTTTTGTTAAAGAAGCTGAAATGATAGAAAATGTGTACCCACGAATTACTCATCATTTGTCTGTAAAAATTAATTTCCTGAATGGCATTTGTGTCTTTGTAAATGGAGATGATGATATCTCTCCTTGTTTAAAAATTCACTCTATTCCTAAGTTTTCCCTTAGAAAATATTAGTACTAACTATTTCTTTAGTCCTGTTGTCTTTCTGAAGCTCTATCACATAGGATATATGCTTTTTAAAATCCAAAGTAACAGTGGAATTTTCAAGATAGTGATTTACTTTCTCTTACCTAAAGAGATTCTGGAGGTTGAAGTCCAAGGATGTTATGGAAGCTCCATGGATATCAGGGACACAGAACCTCCCAGTTTTTTTTTTTTTTTTTAACCCCTTCTCTGCCTTCCTTAGTGAGTAATTTCCATCTTCAGTATTAAATTACTATTTCAAGGGCAAAGAAAGATTACATATGAAGGGCAAAATACACATCTTCCGGTTTTGACAATCCTCTTTAAACAGTTTTTTTTTAAAGCTCCTCTCATTAGTCTTCCTTTCATTCCTTTGGTCATCTTAGCTGCAAAGGAAGACGTAAAATATCATATATTAACTGTGCCAAAATCAACGTCTTACTAGTCACCCTCCTCCCTCCCAAATGGGGACAACAACAAGGTCATACCCAGTTATGCTGTGAAGCCCAAAGTCTCCTGTATCTGGTGCTGGGTAGTCCTTGATATCAGATACAGACATGGCTCCTCGTATTTGTAATCCAGAAACTAAATTCCATTTATCTCCTCATAACGTACTCATTACATAACGGGAGGTCAGAATAACCTCACAAGACTCTGAGTGAGTAAAGTAGAAAATGCAAAGTGAATAGCATTCGCTAGTTCAGAGCAATAATCAATCTTGCTTTTATAGAAATGAGAACAATTGATGCCCACTTGGTTTCCGCTTAGCAAGTATGCATGGCACATAATTGATACTTAAAGTTAATTGAATCTGTCATAAAATTCATGCTCAATTAATATATACTTGAAGAATGAATAAGTGAATCAAGTATCTAAGTGGGAAGATACATTGGGTTTATTTGTTTTTGGTGGCCAGTAGAAGAATAGTTTAGACTTCAATTGTATATTGGCTGATGATTGGGATTTTAAAAATAAATAGCAGGCTTGTGGTAATTAAATACTTAAGTGATAATTTATAGCACTTTTAGAAACTGGATAAATTAGATTTAGACTTTTCAGCTGAAGATGATTTCTCTGATGATGTAGATAGAATCTTTCATGAAATAAGCTAGGAGACAAAAGACTGAAATCAAAAGATAAAAAAATCAATTGTGTTATATTTAAAATGTGTGTGTATGTTCTTTATCATTATTCTAATAATAATATTATTCATTTGATTCAAATAATTACAACATTTTTACATTCAAAGTATAAGCAACTCCTTTTTAGGGGTAGAAATACTCAATAATCCACTAGTTATTAGTGATTAGTTCATTATGAATTCCATCCACCATACTTCTCTCTCATATAATGACTGTATAATATGAACTCTAGCCTATGGTATATGCTTTAATAAATATTATCTTTGGTAGTCTTCCTGTAATGTTCTTAATATCTTTGAGCTTCCTTTATATATTTTTGCCTTTGAGTCTCACTCCCTACCTCCCAACCTTGTTTTACAAGAAGAGAAGGGAAACGAAGATAAGTAGACACTGTCTGCCCTTTTACAAGGTGATGATCACTGTCTGTTAGATAATCTATGGTTTCCCGCAAGTGGAAAAATAAGTGATGCATTAGATATGGTGAACAAAAGCTTCTAGCTTTGTTAATTTTCGGGATCTCATTCGAACTCCTACTCTTCTTTCTTCCTGGCTGTTACCCCTGGAAGTTGCCTTTATTTTACTCAGCTATTTCTCTTTCCCTTTCTATTATTGATATCAGGAAAAAAAATTACACCTATATGTGTGTGTGGTTACAGATATGTATGTATATATGTGTGTGTGTGCGTGCCTGTGTATGTATCTGGGAGACAAAGAGAGAGAGAGAGAGACCTTCCAATCACAGCATAATTTTATATTTCCTAAAGTACATGTTCTCTAAAACTTTGGCTTTGCAAATGTTTGCTAAAACTACTTAATAACTCAATATAAGCAAACAATAAACAAAAATGCCAAATGCTCAAGTAGTATTTATTCTAGATTAAACAACTATAATATTTATCGATTATATTGCCTTTTATATGGCTATGGGTAATCTGATTCCACAGCTTCTCCAAATGCAGTTAAAATATGATGTGTTATACATTGTTTTTAAGAAAAATATATTGCAAGTTGTTGAGTGTTTTACACATAATCAACAGAAAGTCTTGTCATGTGTTAATTACAGTGAATAAAGCCCACAGCAGTCAGGATGAGCATATCTTGCAAATATAAATTCTCAAAGCAGGAATGACTCTAATTTCATTCTTTTAAAAAATTTCTGGTTATAGTAGTGGCTCAAACTTAAGAAGCAGAATTGAAAACAAAGACAAAATATTCTTCAATCCGTTAATCTAACCTATATAACAATGATAAATATGATCATAAGAAATGGTTTTAAACTTCTCTGATTTTGAATTATTAAAAAACATATTAATGTGTTATTACTTAGAATTTTAATATTTTTGGAGTTTTTCAAATAGTTTGAAAGCTGAACACTTTACATAAATAGTCAGGAATCAGATTGATATGATCATCAGCATCTCTATTTCATAAATGAGGAAAATGAGAAAAAGAACAATATGAGATCTGAAATAGTTTGCCTACAAATATCTACTCTATACAAAGACTTATGTCAATGCTTTGTAGGATAATATTATGAATCAGCCAAGTTAGAGACACACCAAGTTATACGTTTGAACAATTCTTGAACACCAGACCCTGAGGATCTAGAATGCTGAGACTCCAAGTCCAGAGGATGGTCAAGTGTTTGCAGTTTTGTAAACATTTGCTAAACTGAATTGACATGAGAGAGTTTTTCATTGATGAATACCCAATGAGAGGAAGTAGACTCTTTAAAAAAATCTCCTCATTCCTTAAACTGTTTTTATCTCATTTTAAGATGAAGTCACCACTAGCATATTATCCCCTAATATGCTGTTTTCCAGGACATACATATCAGTTTCTTTAGATATTGCTTCTCAAATGTAGTTAAAAAAATTAACATTATTGTATTCTTTAATATAATTCTGACTATGCTTCAGTTTGTCAATGTTTATTGTCAATTTTGTCACCTAAAATAAAGTATTATACTCTAGGTATTAGAGATTTTTACAGCTGGAAATCACCTCAAATATCAACGGAATAAAAGGATTATTGTCTATGATTGAGACACTATAATATTTCACTTATCTATGAGTCACTTATTTGAAAACCTCAAGTATTCACAGGAGAGACAAAAGCCAGAATGTCTTTCCAGGCTTGTCAGGGAAGCCAGGAATCCTGGCAGTCAGTCAGAGCAGATGGTGTAGACCAGGCCTTGGCAGAGTCAGATCCCAAGACAGTTGGATTTAAGAATGTAGAGATGGACCAAACACCAGTTAAGCACAGGCTGTCCAGCCAAATGTATCAAAATGAGCACAGACAAGACGGGCACCAAGGTAGTTCAGTGTGAGCTGCTATTGCTGCTTTGTTCAATCTCATAATAATTCTCTGAATTCCAGGTAAGAAAAACTTATTGTCCCTACCCTTTGGAAAGGGTAAACTTACAGGGACCCTTATTTATTAGAATGTGATTGAATTCTACTCCTGAGAGAGACAGTAAGTTTAGTTGTGCAGACATTTATCTCTACTTTTTCACTCAATCAGCCTATGCTCAGAAGTGAGCATAAGATTTCAGACTGTAATAGTTACCTTTATGTTCTCTGATAGTGTAAATATGACAAAATGCTAGTGAAATTCTTATGTTTAAGGTTCATATTTTAACCAAAATGGCTCTTAAACAAAAGCCATCTATATTGTCTAATACTCAAGAAATAATAATCTGTTTCAAACTAGAAGGAAAACTAGCTGGGTTGGATTTATTTTGGGATGGTATGTAAGCGTGCAACATCGTGGATTCATAAAGTATTTCCAAGAATAATTTTCTTTATATGAGATTTTCTTCCATACTGAATTAAGACTCTATAACTCCTACACTAGATTCTACTACTATAGGGTATTCAAGGAAAGCAAGCATAAACATAAATAGATGAATATCCAAGTCTGAAAGTATGGTTTACTGTGTGTCTCTAAATAAAACTCAGTGAGGAAAAGAAGTAGAGAAGAAAAATATCTGTCTTATCAGCAAGATTGACTAGAACTTCTTAGTGGCCCTAGAGATTTAGCCTAAATTTTGACAGTATTCTTATCATTGACAGAGGATTATATTAAATGGTCACAAATTAGTCAGAATAAAAGTTACACAGTGTAGACAATGTGGGTCAAGTTCTCAAACACTTTTTTATTATTAATTTAGATAATTATTTGTTCATTTACTTATTCTTTCATTCCAGTAACCTCCAGTGTTGATTATGTAATATGTGTCATGCACTGTTCTTGACATTTTGGGAATAGCAATGACTCAGATAGCCTAGCGTACTTCCTTTAAGGATTCTTACATTCTATTTTAGGAAATCAGACAACAAACTTAACAAAACCAAAGACAAATAAATAAACAAAATAGTTTCAAATAAGAGTGAAATACTTGAACAAAATTGGAGGGCGTCAGGGAAGGTGTCAACCAAGGAGGTAAACTTGGAGTTTACACATGAGGCATGAGTGGCAACTCAACAACGTAATTATTTGGTCCCTTCGTAAATAGGAGATTATAAATTACAAATGATGGAGGAGTCTATTGGCTAATTAGGACGAGAGAAATGTTTGGAGCCATATCTCCTATATTCTCCACTGGGAGAATGATTTTATTACACACAAAGCAAACTTTTAAAAGCCAAAGCTAATACTTTCTATCTCAGGTTTTTCCCTTTCTTTTTTATTGTAGTAGCATTGACAATTTCCTGCTGTAAACAAAATCATGTATTATTAGAATCTTTAGCATCACATTCTAAACCACTTTATTATTTAACACTGGATGAAAACAGCATTACATAAATAGTATAAATAATATCTAAATTAAATATTATAAAGTACAAAATAAACAAGATAAAAAATATAACTAGAGGGGCCGGCCTGGTGGCCTAGCGGTTAAGTACATGCGATCTGCTTTGTTGGCCCAGGGTTCGCAGGTTCAGATCCCGGGTGCAGACCGACGCACCGCTTGTCAAGCCATGCTGTGGTGGTGTCCCATATAAAGTAGAGGAAGATGGGCATGGATGTTAGCTCAGGGCCAATCTTCCTCAGCAAAAAGAGGACTGGCAACGGATGTTAGCTCAGGGCTCATCTTCCTCACACACACACAAAAAAACTAGAAAATCTGTGCTCTTTTTCCAGAAAAAATGTGGGTGAAAATCATGATTTTAGAAGATTCCCAGTTATAATGTAATTCTTTCAAAGTGCAATGGTTTTCTTTAGAGATTGTATTTAGATCAAATTTTTTAAAATAGAGATTGAATTCAAATAGACTTTATTTTTGTGTTATCTCATATGAAGAAAAACAACTGACTAATAAATCAATAAATGATTGATAAATATACAAAGACTTGAAATTTTATTTGTTATCTATAATTAAGAGGGATACACACAAAAATTGCCAATACAAATAATATTTTTTGCACAATTTCTAAAATGCTATTGGATTTTCCTCCACCACAAAAGTAAAATAATAACGTTCTTTAAAAGCACACTCAACAAATGACAAAATATAATTAATCAAAAATTCAATATTGTTTTGTTTTTGTTAATTTTGTTCTAAGGAAGAAAGCATTTGATCCTGTGGCCAATTTGTTCAATTTTGCATGAAATACACTAAAAACATAGATAATACATCCTAATTTGGAGAGAAAATAATTGATGGTGTACCTACAACATTCAGGCATAGCTTATCTTTACATATGCGTTGGATAAATAACTAATTTTAATGAAAATTAAAACAATTATTCAAAACATTATATTCAGACCTTTTAATTTTGTCTGAAATATATTGATACAAACAATGCAAGAAAAAATTCTAAAGTATTCTCCATCTCTCCACTTCTATGGATATTGTTGACTTAACATGTTTGCTTTTAGAAGGAATTTTGTATTAATAGGAAATATATTTGGGAGTTATTAGAAAACATGAAGTATATACTCTATAGCTTTGCCTCATGACTGGGTTTCCTCTTTTCCATGAATGATTCTAACTTTTACCTGAGGCATCATAATCTGTCATCATGGAAATAGTAACATATGCCAGCATCCCACTGCTTGTGTTCAATTTGCAAACAGTATGTGAAAGTTTGTCAAATTCATGTATTTTCAGTATGCTACTTTGTCACCATCTTACAGGTTAAAATGCCGCCACGTCTACTGCTGCAGTTTTCCCAGCAGAAAACAGGTGTGTATTGATTACATCGTCAGCAGGGAAACAACAGTTTTGTCTCTTCCTTACCATGTCATTATAATGTAAAGTAGCAGCTAAAATATGGTGACAAGCTGACATGTAGTGAACTGGAGGTAAAGTTTCCAGGTGTTTGGGAAGTTCTCAATGTGAATACACACAAAGGTTTGATTTTCCTCATTTAATGACAGCATTTTGCTTATGCCCTCTTTTAGGACAGTCTACATTTTTTTTTACAAATACTGAAACACAGTGCAATACGTTAGCAGTGGTTGGGGGACAGACATGAGATTATAGCTAATCTTTTTCCCCCATATTTATTTTTATTTATTATGTTATTTCTTCACTAAATATATTTGTAATTTTTTAAAGTAGGTTAATAGAAATATATAGTTTTTAAACATGGGCACTTAGGATGCATGCTAAGGCTAATAGGATTATGTGTAGGCTGAATAACATTATTTTTGAATTATTTCCTGTCATTTTTCTTTCCTTATAATACGTAATGCATTTTAAGTGTTTTCAACTCATACTTTACCAATGTGAAAATATTATTTTAGAGTGTGATTTATTGATTATGACTGCCATTATATATATAATGGCTGCCTATTATGATCAATTGCCAGGAAAATTAATTTTATGACAAAAAAAGTTAATTTGGAAAATAATACATTAGAAATTTACTGCATTTAAAAATATACTAGATATTGGAACAACTTAAATAAATATTTTGTATATAACAAAATAAATTTTGAAAAACTTATGAGTCTCCATGTATCTAAAAAATGGAGAGGAACAACTAAACAAAAGAATAAGAGTGAAGAATAAAACAAAGATAGGTGTTCTGACCCGTAAATTAGCACATTGAGGTTCTGTGGTGGTACGCAACAGGTATGCACAATATCTCTGTGTCTTGGAGATATGGTCAAAATTTATTAAAACAGCCATATGGCTGAAAAAAGAATCTCAGACATGGATTCTTATTTGTTCAACTTGTATTTCTTGAGCACCTACTCAGTGGTAGGCTCTGGGTTTACTCTCTGAATGTAAAGAATAAAGAAGCAACTAGAAGGATGTGCAACTATGACATACAACTATCCACTGGGGCTTTGGGGGAAAAAAGGAGGAGAATTGGCAATAGATGTTAGCTCAGAGCCGGTCTTCCTCAGCAAAAAGAGGAGGATTAGCATGGATGTTAGCTCAGGGCTGATCTTCCTCACACACACAAAAAAAATAATAAAAAAGAAAAACAAACACTTTTTCTCTCTACAAATCATTTACAGTCTAAAGACAAACACAGATGCAAATTATCCCCAAACTGAGTATTAAATGGGTTAATTGAGGTAAGCACAAACCGATATGGAAGCATCTAGGGAAGACTCAAACTCTCTTTTGGAAATTACCCCAGTCCTTTTGTCGTGCCTACTCCCACAACCGTATTTCCCCAAATTCCTCAAACCAGCTTCTATTTCACATATCAATCAAGTTTTTTCACTGTTTACACTTTAAAACTCTTTAAGCCTCATGTCTACTATAAAGCTTAATCAAATATACTGTTATAAATTTTAATGACACACTAAGTAGCAACAACAATAATAGTAGTAATAGCAGCCAAGACAGCAACAACATGTGACATGCATTGGAGTCGCTGTGTCTCAGATACTTCCTGGCTGTATACAGGCATCACTTCTTATGATTATTACACAAATATATGTAATAACATAGAAGTGGAAACCAAAACTCAAAGAGGTTCCACATCATGCTCTAGTAGCAAATCAAATATCCACATTAGTATTTTTCCAAAGTATTAATATTTTCTCCAAAGTCTAAGGTATCAATAATTATACTAGTGCTTACTTTGTATAATATTAAAATATTATGATATAATGAGAAATATATATTTGGCTTTCTTCCCAAATAAGGAAAACTTTACTGGCACAGAGCTCCTAAAACGTTTGTAATTTCCTGATGGGGTGTGTCTTTTGTTATTTATAACAAGCCTCTTTCAACCATAGCTAAAATTATGCTAATGAGGTGACGCTTGGTGGGCTCCTAGATAGCTTCAGGATGGGAGCTGGTTGCCAAAGAAATAACCATGTGATTAGAGGATTGAAACTTTCAGTCCTACCCCCTAGTCCTCCAGGGAGGAGAGAGGAGCTAGAGATTAAGTTCAGTAACTAATGACCAATGATTTAACTAATCATGCCAATGTAATGGAACCTCCATAAAAACCTCTAGGTTTGGGAGTGCAGAGAGCTTCCAGATTGGTGAGCAAATCAAGGTGCTGGGAAGGTGGTGTACCCAGAGAAGACATAGAAACTCTGCACTCCATCTATCATACCTTATTCTACGAATCTCTTCCATTTGGCTGTTCCTGAGTTGTATCCTTTATAATAAACCAGTAATAGTAAGTAAAGTGCCTTCCTGAGTTCTGTGAGCCATTCTAGCAAATATAGAACCTGAGAAGAGGGTCATGTGAACCACTGATTTATAAGTGGTTGGTCAGAAGTATGGGAGGCCTGGACTTGCAATTGGCATCTGAAGTAAGGACAGTCCTGTGAGACTGAGCCCTTCACCTGTGAGGTCAGAACTAACTCCAGGTAGTGTCAGAAATGAAAGTAATTGTAGGACACCCACTTAGTGTCTGGAGAGTTAGAGAATTAGTTGATGTGAAGAAAAACCCACACATCTGATGCCAGAAGTGTTGTCAGAAGTATGAAAGTTGTTTTAATATAAATTATTCCACTTATTCATCATAGAAATTTTTAAAGAGAGTTTCATGTATATATATAAGACTATCTGCAAAAAAACTACAGCCAACATCATACATCATAGGAAACTTGAAGCTTCCTTTTCAACATCATACTGGAAGTCCTTGCTAATGCAATAACACAAGAAAAGAAGATTAAATGTATGCAGATTTGGAAGGAAGACATAAAACAGTCCTTGTTCTCAGATGACATGATCACCAATCCGAAAGAAGTGACAAAAAAAGAATTCTGGAACTAAAAAGTGATTATAGCAAAGTTGCAAGATACAAGGCTAACATACAAAAGTCAATTGTCTTCCTATATACTAGCAATGAGCAAGTGGAAATTGAAATTAAAAATATAATACCATTTACATTAGCACCCCCAAAAATAAAATACTTACGTATAAATCTAAAATAACATATACAAGATCTATATGAGGGAAACTATAAAACTCTGATGAACAAAATCAAATAACTAAATAAATGGAGAGATATTCCATGTTTATATTTAGGAAGACTCAATATTGTCAAGATGTTAATTTTTCCCAAATTGATCTGTAGATTCTATGCAGTCCCAATCAAAATCCCAGCAAGTTATTTTGTGGATATCAACAAACTGATTTTTCTTTTAAATTTTTGTTTATTGCTGTAACATTAGTTTATAACATTGTATAAATTTCAGTACATCATTATACTTTTATTTCTGCATAGATTACATCATATTCACCACCCAAATACTAATTACAACCCATCACCACACACATGTGCTGAATTATCCCTTTCACCCTCCTCCCTCCCCTCTTCCCCCCTGGTAACCACCAATCCAATATCTGTCTCTATTTGTTCAACAAACTGATTTTTAAGTTTATATGGAGAGGCAAAAGACTCAGAATAGCTTACACAACATTGAAGGAGAACAAAGTTGGAGGACTGACGATACCCAATTTCAAGACTTACTATAAAGCTACAGCAATCAAGCTTGGTGGAAAAATAGACAAATAGATTAATGAAACATAATAGAGAGCCCATAAATATTGTTTACTGATCTTTGACAAAGGAGCAAAGTCAGTACAGTGGAGCAAAGATAGCCCCTCAACAAATTTTCTTGAACAACTGAACATCATATGAAAAAAAACAAACCCCAAATAAGTAGGCAAAAACACTCTTCACAAAAATTAACTCAAAATGGAACACAGACCTATCTAAATGTAAAATGCAAAACTGTAAAATTTCTAGACTATAACACAGGAGAAAATCTAGATGACTTGGCTATAGTGATGTGTTTTTAGACACAACACCAAAGACACGATCCTTGAAAGAAATAATTGATAAGCTGGACATCATTAAAATTAAAAAACTTCTGCTCTGCAAAAGACAATATTAAGAGAATTAGAAGACAAACCACAAACTGGGAGAAAATATTTGCAAAAGACATATCTGATAAAGGACTGTTATCTAAAATATGCAAAGAACTCTTAAAACTCAACAATAAGAAAACAACCAACCTGATTTTAAAATGACCTAAAACCTTAACAGACACCTCACCAAAACAGATATACAGATGACAAATAAGCTTATGATATGCTCCATATCATATGTCATCAGGGAAATGCAAATTAAAACAACAATTAGATACCACTACACACCTATTAGAATGGTCAAAATCCATAAGAATGATGATACCAAATACTGATGAGGATGTGGAGCAACAAGAACTCTCATTCCTGCCTGGTGAAAATGCAAAATAGTACAGCCACTTTGGAAGACAGTTTGACAGTTTCTTATAAAACTAAACATACTCTTACCATTCAATCCAACAATTGCACTCCATGGTATTTACTCAAAGGAGTTGAAAACATGGCCACACTAAAACCTACACACATATGTTTATAGCAGCGTTATTCATAATTGCCAAAACTTGGAAGCAACCAAGATGTCCGTCAGTAAGTGAATTGATAAATAAACTGGTACATCCAGAAAATGGAATACAACCACTGCTAAAAATAAATGAGTCATCAAGCCACGACAAGACATGGAAGAACCTCACATGCATATTACGAATTGAAAGAAGTCAATCTGAGAAGGCTACATACATATATGATCCCAACTATATTTCACCTGTATGACATTATGGAACAGGCAAAACTATGGAGACAATAAGATCAGTGGTTGCCAGAGGTTGGTGGGGGGAGGAGACGAATAGGCAGAGCATAGAGAATTTTTAGAGCAATGAAAATATTCTATATGATATTATAATAGTGACTATATGTCGTACATTTCTCCAAATGTACAATACCAAGAGTGAACCCTAAGGTAAACTATGGACTTTCAGTGATTATGATGTGTCAATGTAGGTCCATCCTGGTAAAAAATGTACCATTCTGTTAACTAGACATTTTTGTGATCATTTCACAATGAATACAAACATTGAATGTTGTACACCAGAAGCTAATATAATGTTCTACATCAATAATATCTCAACAAAAAGAAACGTACCATTCTGGTGAGGGATATTGATAAAGAGAGAGGCTATGCATGTGTAGGGAGAGGAGTATGTGGGAAATCTCTGTACCTACCTCTCGATTTTGCTTTAAACCTAAAAATTCTCTTAAAAAACAGTCTTGAAATAAAAAGTGATGATGCGTTCCCCAAAGGAGGTACATTCCAAAGCTTAGCTTTATGAGGGGGCTTTATGTTTGGGGTACAATTGTCCAACCATTAATAAAATAAATACTTTTATCTTTATTAGAAAAAAAAAAGGTGTACTGCCACGTAAACATAATTTCCAATCAAGTTGCAGAACACTTCCTTCACCCCAAAAATCCCCTCATGTACCCTTATAATCAACCCCCACCCCACCTCTAGCCCCTGGCAATCACTGATCTGTTTCTTGTCATAATTGTAACTTTACAGAAAGTCATATGAGTAGAGTCTTTCAGTATGTAGCTTTCTAAGTCTTATTTATTTCATGTAATATAATACATTTATATTTTATCCGTGTTGTTGAATGTATCATTAGTTCATTCACTTTTATCACTGAATAGTATTCCATTAAATGGATATATGTAGCAAAGATAACTCATCTAATCATAAGATGAGCATTTTGTTCATTTTAAGTTTTTTGCAATTATGAATTAATCTGCTATAAACATTTATGTACAGGTTTTTGTGTGACCATATATTATTATTTCTATTAACTAAATACCAAGGAGAAGAAATGCTGTATTGAATTTCCTGCCCTAATTCTAGAATCAGCCATTGGCCCAAGGAACCTTGTTTCCATTTATAGAGAAAAGTAATAGAAACTAAGATCTGGATGCAAAGTGTGTTCATTGTTACTGAGGTGTCCATTCTAGGCCCTGTCAACTGACAGAACAGGGAGATACATAGTGGTATACTAACACAAGTAGATAAACATATCTATAAATACGTCTACATGTAACCATCTATGTCTATATTAAGCTCCATGTAAGCTCATACTAGTGTCTCCAATGGTAATCCACTATCACATGGATAATTGTAGCCTCCTTTCCTTGCATTATCTGTAACTTCCAGTCCAACAGTAAGAAACCTGGCTTGCATCATCCAATATCCATTTACTTAATTGTTCAAGCCAGTATACATGTAAAGTGGTTTCAGAATTATTTACCTGTACCCCAGTTGATTGGAGACAACTTTATCAACTAGATATCTTTATCAGTTGATTGGAGACAACTTTATCAATTAAAGTACAATGCTCATGTACAACTCTTTTGCCTTTTGTTTTAATGATTCCACACATTTCCAAAACTACATAGATCAATATCCTTACCCCTAACTCCATCAGTGAGGTTGTTTCATGCATTTATAACACAATTAAAATCTTTGTCATTGTCTGGATTCTGTCTTGGGATGGCCTATATAATTGATTCATTTTTAAATTTGCATACACTAAGGTCTTTGTGAAGTAAATTTCATGGATTTGACAAAAGTTTCAGGTATTTACCCTTATTATCTCAAAAAGAAAAACTCAATTTGCCCTAAAATATCCCCTGTAAATCAACTATTCAACTCTTCCAACCCTCCTGAATCCTGTCAAACACTGATCCATTCAGTCTCTATAGGTTTGCCTTTTCCAGAGAAATGGAATGAGGCCCTTTCCAATTGGCTTTTTTCACTTTGCAATAAGCATTTAAAATTCATACAGGCCTTTGCATGGCTTTATAGCATATTCCTATTTATTCCTGAGTAGTGTTCTATTATATGGATGTACCACAGTTTATCTTTTCACCTATGGAAAGGCATCTTGATTGCCTCCAGTTTTGACACTCGTGAATAAAGCTGTTACATATATCCATGTGTGGGTTTCTGTGCTGACGTAAGTGTTCGAATCAGTTGTGTTAAATAGCTTCCTGAGGTTTTGATTGGTATTGCATTGACTGTATAGATCAAATTGGAAAGAATTAACATCTTAAACATATTGAATCTTCCAATCTATGATCGCAAAATATCTCTCCATTTATTTGAATTTTGATCTTGGTCTTCTTTTATTGTTTTCATTAGTGTTTTGTAATTGTCTGCATACAGATCCAGTACATATTTTGTTAGGTTTACACCTAAGAATTTCTTTTTTTTGGAGGAGAGGAGTACAATTGTAAATGGCATCATTTTTAATTTCAGATACCAATTATTCACTGCTGGAATATTGGAAAGCAATTGACTTTATTTATTGACCCTGTATCCTGCCACTTTGCTATATTTGTCTATTAGTTCCAGCACTTGTTACATAGCTTCCTTGGCATTTTCTGTATAGATAATCATGTTTATGTCTTTCAATGAATAGGTCCATTTCACCTATGTTATCAAATTTGTGGACATAGTTTTCTTTGTAGACTTCACTATTATCTTTTGAATGTCCATGTGAACAGTAGTGATGAACTCTCTTTCATTATAATATTGATATTGTGTGTCTTCCCTATTTTATTTTGATTAGCATGTCTATAAGTTTATCAATTGTACCGATCTTTTAAAGAAACCAGTCTTTGGTTCCATTGATTTTTTTCCTATTGTTGACCTGTTTTAAATTTCATCAATTTCTGCTCTAAATTTTATTATTTCTCTTTTTCTGCTTGCATTGGCTTAAACTGATCTTCTTCCTTTAGTTTACAAATGTGAAAGCATTTAGATCTTTCTTCTTTTCTAATATATGCATTTAATGCTATAAATTTCCCTCTAAATGCTACTTTCACTGTACTCCACAAATTTCAAAAAGGTGTATTTCATTTTTATTTAGTTCAAAATATTTCTTAAATTCTCTTAAGACTCCTAATATGATGCACATGTTATTTAGAAGTATGTTGTTTAGTTTACAAATATTTGGAGGTTTGCAGATATATTTCTATTATTCATTTCTAGTTTAATTTCACTGTGGTCTGAGACTATACTTTGTATGCTTGGTATTGTTTTTCATTTAAGTTGCATTTTTTTTTTGGTGAGGAGATCAGCCCTGTGCTAACATCTGCCAATCCTCCTCTCTTCCTCTTTTTTTTTGGCAGAGGAAGACTGGCCCTGGGCTAACATCCATGCCCATCTTCCTCTACTTTATATGGGATGCCACCACAGCATGGCTTGCCAAGCAGTGTGTCCGTGCGCGCCCAGGATCCTAACCTGTGAACGCCGGGCGGCCGCCGCAGAGCAGGCACTCAACCGCTTGCGTCACGGGGCCGGCCCCTTAAGTTGTATTTTATAAACCAGAACGTGACGATCTTGTTCCATGTTCCATGTTAAGCTTGAAAAGAATGCGTGTTCCTCAATTGTTGGATACACTATTCTATAAATGTCAAACAGATCAACTTGATTGCTAGTGCTGTTCGTGTTATTTATATCCTTACTGATTTTCTGCCTTCTTGATCTATTAATTATTTACAGAAGGATGTTAATTACTAACTATAAAAGTAGATTTGTCTATTTTTCCTTTCAGATCTATCAGTTTTTGCCTCATGTATTTGATGATCTGTGGTAAGTACATCTACACCATGGATTGTTAGATCAACATGGAGAATTCACCCCTTTATCTTTATTTAACATCCTTGTTTATCCTAGACAGTTTTCCTTGCTTGGAAGTCTGCTTGTTTTAAATTAATGCAGCTACTCCAGCTTCTTGCTGTTTGTATCAGCATGGTGTATCTTTTCCCACTCCTTTGCTTTTAATCTATTTGAATCTTTATATTGAACCTTTATATTTAAAGTAGATATCTTACAGACAACATATACAAGTTTTTATCCATTCTAACAATCTGTCTTTTAATTGGTGTATTTAGACCATTCACACTGAAAATCATTTGTTAAATTTCATTAATCTCTCTCATGTTTGTAATTGATTGGGATTGTTCGCATTTGTTCTTTGTTTCCTTTTTTTACTCTGCTTTTCTCTCCTCATCTGGTTTTCATTGAGCATTTAATATTATTCCATTTTATCTCCTCTCTTAGCCTCTCAATTATACATTTTAAAAATGTTTTTAGTGGTTACCCTAAAGATTCCAATATACATTTTTAACTTAATCTCCATCCACCATCGAATAACACCATATAATATCACATTTAGTGTAAGTACCTATAAAAGTGTATTCCCAGCTTCTTTTTCATGTCACTTGTGTCATTGCTGTTATTCGTTTCATTTACCCATGTGCTATAATGACCAAATACTTTCTTACTATTATTTCTTTAAACACATGGTTATCATTTAGGTTAATTAAAAATAAGAAATATAAAAGACTTTATTTTAGGTTTATGTATTTTTTCCTACAATTCTCTTCCTTTCTTTATGTAGAACCAAGTTAATGACCTATATCCTTTTCTTTTTCATGAATTTCTTTTGACATTTCTTGCAGGGTAAGTGTACTGGTGATAATTTCCCTCAGTTTTTATTTTTTGAGAGAGTCTTTACTTGTCCTCCATTTGTGAAGGATAATTTTGCTGGATGTGGAATTCTAGGTCGGCAGTCTTTTTTCATCTCTTTAAATATTTCATCCTACTCTACTCCTGCTCATCTGGTTTCTGATGAGATGTCCACTGTGATTCTTATTCTTATTCATCTATGGATAAGGTGTATTGTTTTTGTCTTTCCCTCTGACTTCCTCAAGATTTTTCTTATCTTTGGTTTTCCGTAGTTTGAATATGTTATGCCAACATCTATTTTGGGGCTGTGTTTGATGTTTGTTGCAGCTGTAGTTTAATCTTTGCTTGTAGTATGTGCCAGAAACTTCAAATTTCTCTAGTATCCTTGTTTTGGTCATCCCTCTTGACTTTGATCTACCCAAAGTACTTCTCAGAGACAGTTTGTGCCTACTACCCTTTCAGCAGCAATCTATTGTTATACTGGAGCACTGCTGGCATGATGGTAAAGCGTGGAAGAGGGAGAGTGTTCTGCAATCTTAAGATTACATCTCAGGCTTTTAGTGGATCTGTGTCTCTGGGCTGTGATCTTTCCAAGTGTTTGTACGGTACTATAGCTATTCTGCCTGCCGTTTCATCTCTTTCCAGGTTACAGCATTCCCAGTCAATTTCCTTGAAGCCCCGATCCTTATTGATTACGTTTACTCTCCTCCCCTTAGGTAAGACAGGGATGCTAGAGGGGCCTAAAGTGGGAGGAATGATCTTTCCCCAGCTGGGATAAGCCTCAGGCAAGGTCTTTTTCCTTGGAGTGTAGGCCTTTTTTAACGGAGAAGTCCCTGGGAATA
The DNA here is from genome assembly GCF_020826845.1 of Diceros bicornis minor. NCBI lineage: Eukaryota > Metazoa > Chordata > Mammalia > Perissodactyla > Rhinocerotidae > Diceros > Diceros bicornis. Next base: position 38,763,208 of record NC_080762.1, read on the forward strand.
TATCTGGGAAATAATGATTACTCTTTCCCTTGCCCTGCCAGAGCCATGAAGGCATCATTCTCAGATCTTCACTTTGAGAACATGGTGGGGTTCCTGGAGGTAAAGCCCACGAAAGTGTGCAGCTCCTCTAAGAGTATAGACCCCAGGTGTTTCTCATTTTCACAGTATTCCACACTCTGTCCAGCTTTCATCAAAATTACCATTTAAGCATTCTTATCAGTTTACGCTCAAGAGGCTTCTGCTTCTGGAAAGCAGACTCTGCTCTTAGCTATGACTCTCAGGATGCACCTATCTCTCTAGATTTCAGGTTGGTGGTTTCCCTGCAACATTAATTGTCTGAAGCATCCAAGAAAATTCATTCATTTTCAGTTTGTCCAGATTTTTCTTATTATAAGAATGGGAGTGATGATTTCCAAGATCCTCACATATTGGAACTGAAACTGGAAATCCTAACCCATTGCCTTCTCCTCTCCTCCACCATTGGGTTTGTTTGTCTTATTTTGAGTTGTGAGATGTTTTCTCATTGTGCACAAAAGTCCTTTATTAGATATGTTATTTGCAAATATTTTTGTTAGACGGTGTTTTTATTATTATCATTATTATTTTCCTCAGTGCCTTTTGCAGAGCTTTTAAAAAAATTTGATAAAGCTCAAGGTTTTTTTATTGTTTTGTTTTCTTTTTTTGATGTCATATTCAAGAACACTGTGTCAAATGCCTAGACATGATTATTTTCTTCTATGATTTCTTCTAACGGCCTTTTATTTTACTCTTTACTTAAATCTCTGATCCATGTCAAGTTCATTTTTCACATGGTGTAAAGTATGGAACAAGGTTCATTTTCTGCATATCATTACCTTTTCTGGGGCACTTTGTCTCCTTCTGTAGATCCAGATTCCCCTCTGCTATCATTCCTTTCTTCCTGAAGAACTTGATTCAACAATTCCTTTAGTGTGATTCTGTTGGGGAAGAATTATTTCAGTTTTTATGTATCTGCAGAAGTCTTTATTTTGCCTTTCTTTTTGATAGATATTTTAATTTGATATAGAATTCTGAGTAGTGTTTTTTTTCTTTTAGTACACTAAAAGACACTGTTTTCTTGCTGAATTGTTTTCAATGGGCAATCTACTGTCAATCTTATTTTTTCCTTCCTTTGTACATAATATCTTTTTTCTCTGCCTCCTTTTCAGATTTTTCCTTTATTACTGGTTTTGAATGATTTGATTATTATGTGTTTTAGTGTCCCTTTCTTCAGAATTCTTATACTTGGAGTTCACTGAAAATCTTGGATCTGTAGATTTATAGTATCTTTGTATTTAGGAAACTTCAGTCGCTATTTCTTCACGTGTGTTTCTGGCCTCCCGTCTTTGAGAACTTCAGTTGCATGTATATCAGCACTCTTGAAGTTGTCCCATAGCTCATTATTTTCTCTTTTTATTACTTTTCATTCTGTGTTTTATTTTAAAATCTTCTATGTTTTACTTTGAAGAGTTTCTATCACTATGCCTTCAGGTTTTCTAATCTTCTCTTCCTGCCGTGTGTAACTAGTATATGTTTCATCCCAGTTATTGTAGTCATCAGTCGAAGTTCTATTTGTGTCTTTTCATATTTCTGTGTTTCCACAGGACTCTTCGAACATATGGAATATAGTTTCAATGTCCTTTTTTCTAACATTTGTGTCAGTCCTGGGTAGGTTTTGATTGACTCATTGTTGCCTATTCATGGATCATATTTCCCTGCTTCTTTGCATGCCTAGTAATCTTTGACTGGGTGGCATACATGGTGAATTTTACACTTTTAGGTGCTGAATATTTCTGTTCTGTTCTGAATATTCCCTAATGCAGTTAATTTACTCGAAAGTACTTTAGTCCTTTCATGTCTTGTTTTTAAGGTTCATCAGGATAGGTGCAGTGTTTAAGATGAAACATTCTCTACTACTGAGGCAAGATGTTTCTGTGTACTCCACTCATTACCACACGAAGTACGAGATTTTTCCAGTCTTCCTAGTGGGAACAGGCACTATACTCAGCCCTTCGCAAGTGTTGGGCTCTGTTGTCTTTAATTCTTCAAATGGTTGTTTCCCTGGACTTGAGTAATTTCATCACATGCATGCACTATCAGTATTCTTCTGAACACTCAGGAAGGTGCCTTTGTAGATCTCTGGGGTTCTTTCTTGCAAAGCTGTGTCCTGCTTTATTTGTTTGTGCATTCATCTGTTTGTTTGCCTCTGAGAGTTCTCTGAACCACTTGAAACTGTGGATTATGGTCTTTTATTATTTTTGGAAATTCTCAGCCATTTCTTTAAATATTTCTTCTGACTCATTCTATTCTCTTTCTAGAATTCCAGTTATATATATTAGACTGTTTGATATTGTCCTATATCTTCTGCGTGATTATGATAATGATGATGATGATTTTCACTCTTTTTTTTCTCCTTGTGTTTCAATTTGAATAATACCTATGGACCTATCTTCAAGTTCATGATTCATTCCTCAGCTGCATTATTGCTTCTGGTAACTTGTCAAAGGAATTTCTCTTACACATCATGTAGATCATGTTTTTGTTTTGGTTTTTACCATTTAATTCTTTAGCATATTAACTATAGTTGTTTCTTTGGAGGGGGGAGGAAGATTTGCCCTAAACTAACATCTGTTTCCAACATTCCTCTTTTTTTGCTTGAGGAAGATTAGCCTTGAGCTAATATCTGTGCTAATCTTCCTTTATTTTGTATGTGTGTCGCCGCCTCAGCATGGCTGATGAGTGGCATAAGTGCATGCCTGGGATCCAAACCTGTTAACCTGGACCACTGAAGCAGAGTGTGCCCAACCTAACCACTATACCACAGGACCAGCCCCCTCAACTATAGTTATTTTAATGTTCCTATGTGACAGTTACAACATCTGTGTCATAAATACTATATATTTAAAATGAGTATAAAGATATATTCAATGTTTCTGGTACAACTGACAGAAAAAAATTATATAAACTCTCAAATGTATAGTGCAGCTCTTTATGTTCTAAAATTGCTCTGTTAAATAGGATTTCTGCAACAATGAAAACGTTTAGTGTGGTAGCCACTAGCCACTTAAACCTAGACAGCATGTGAAATGTGATTAGTGTGAGTAAGGAACTGAATTTTAAATTTTACTTAATTTTAATTAAATTTAAATAACCACATTGAGCTTGTGGCTACCCTCTCAGCACAACTGCAGAATTTATCAAATCTCAGCATAGTCTTACTATTTTCAATTAATGAAAATCTAATTCAGGACAGATTGCTCCACTGTACACTGGAGTACATACAAAGAAAGTGCTTTAAAGCACTTGGTAACCCATCAAGTGAAGGGTCAATCTAGATGTGTTCACAACCAAGACTTTATCAAGCATGACAAATAATCTTTCATGTCCATATCTAAAACCATTCATAACTACCAAAAAACTGAATATTTTTGCTTAGTCAAGAGAAATGGATTGTATAAAAGTTGAAACAATCAAATACTTTAGTTTTCTATATTATTCCTGGAATAAGGGACCCCCGAATCCCTGGGGGACTATGGGGCTTAGTCTTCTGTATAATGAAATGTGTATGAATTTAACAAAGTATAATTACTTGAAATAAAGGAATAAACTTATTTTATCACTGCACTCAATTTTGACATATTTGTGAATAACATCATGGTCCAGTACAAAGAAGTCAAGATTGGGAATTAGAAATGGTCATCTTGGCGTATTGTGCACCTGTCTTGAGCATCAATTTTTTGAGTGTCATTTTCCTCTGTGTAAATTGGAGATGATCTCCCTCATGCCGTTGCTGACAGTGCAGAGGAACTATACATATTTCAAGGATTATGATTTTTTTTTGTTTTGCTCAGAACAGTCCCCAGGATTCTGACATTACAACTCAATATAAATATTGACAGCATCAAATGTTTACATTTATTTGTGTATATTATGTGCATAGTACAAAATCTTACATATGCATTTTAATTACAAAAACTCACATCTACATGGCATTATCCCTAAAACACATGATCAAATCTCATTTAAGTAGTTTCCCTTTTAATCATTTATATGATGTAGGATGTGTGATAGTGAGATATAATTCAGATGTCCATAAACTGAATCTATTTATCCATTTGCAGGTTTGCCCCAGTCACCCCCTACTGTTCACCTGCATTATTTCAACTAGATGAGGCGGTGTACACACTACTGGTAATTTAGCGAGCTGATAATAGTTGCATATCATTTTAACATTAGAGCAGGGAGCCCTTGTCTTGCCTTTTCAGTTCACAGCATTGTTACTCAATGTAACACCAATTAACACTTAAGTGATAGAGTTTCAGTTTCTAGGAAAAAATGGGAAATCATTCTTTCATGCTTCTGTACTGGAGCCTGTGTACTTATGATATTTAATCAGCTGAAAGCCCAAGGTATGCACTTGTAGTTGTGTTATTATTTATAATTGAATGCATCACTGCTGCTGTGGCAAAACTTACTGGCATCATTTGTGGAAGGTTTAATGGTTTCTAGTTCTGCTCCTAGTTCCTCACTCACCAGGCTATTCTGCTATAACGTGCCAAAGTATTTTAAAAGACTTGCTTGTGACTGAAGTCAATGGGAGTCTATGTGGGGGGAGGAGAAACAGTACTGAAAGCTGAAACATAATAATTAATTTTCAAAAATAAGCAAGATCCTTCTCCAATCCTAGCCAATTTTCAAACTCACAAACATGATACAATGACTCAAAAGAGCAGAAATAGTGAGGCTCAGAAGAGGATAAACATTAAGTCAAATATTCATTTTGAAGTTTAAAGAGACTTTAGCATCTGGTCTAATTACACACACATAATATAAAAATAAAGAAAGAAGTAAGATTTCACAAATCATGTTTTAGAAATCTAGTTTTATGGGAGCTAATGTGCTAAAGTTTGGCTGTATTCACAACAGGACTGCTGGACTGCTGCTAGCGTGGAAATTGGCATCATTGCTATTACAATGTACGTTTTATACTGCAACAGCAGTATTACAATACAATAATATCTTAAATAAGCCTGTACAAGTTTCTTTCACTAAATGTACATTAAATCTTTAGGCTATCATATCTTTATGGGAACACTATGAAAGAATGTTTATTAGACAAAAATATAAGCTACTATTGAGGGAAATTCACAATTATAATAACTTCATGTGCTTTGTGACTTCTTCCAATATCTTTCCTCTGGTTTTCCTTTTCAAATCCTTATTTTGTTATCCAAATGTGGATCGGATTATTTATTGATGTCTTCAACAACACAAAATTTGTGAACTGTCTACTATATTTTAAACTGTAGCCAAAATTTTGGGGATGCTGCTTTGAACAAGATAAATTCTAATTTATCCAAAAAAATTCCACAGTTGCAAACTTCTGCCTTCATGGAGTTTATAGTCTACTGTAAATATCCTTGTGAAGGATGCTGTCACTCTGCCTTCCAACGATATGCAAATACAATGAAGAACCACTAAACTAGAACCAGATTAATTGGCATACGTATTTTACACATAAATATCCTTGATCTTGAAAAGCTATGGCTAAAAGCCAACCTAACTCTGTCTTTTCTGCTTGCTAATTTGTTCCTAAGTTTTGAAACTCTGATAGCTATTGTAAGAGACTGATCTTTGCTATTGCAATAGTCTTTCTATGAAGGAAAAGCTGCTTTAAGAGCAGCTGTCGCTTACACAGTGGAGTAGTAATTTGGAAAATATAGTAATATAATTGAGTTTGTTCATCTATATTTTTTAAATATCACATAAACAACAATAGCAACAAAGCTCTATAGTATAGTTGAGAGGATTAAGTGAATTTGCATATGGAATACACCCTTCATGTTTCCTAGCACACTGTAGACACTTTTAAATATTATTTTGCATCTTTCGTTACTTCTGCCAGCCAGAAAACACATTATGTGGTGGTCTACATTTATTTACCATACCTTATGATCTAGAAATTAATGGCATAGGAAAGGAAAAAAAACGATACATTAGAAAAATCACTAGATGAGGATTTAAAAGATTTGAGGTTAAAATTCAGATATGCTATAATTAGCAGACTTTCAGTTTCCGCAGTTCTCAAGGGCTGAGAATAGACGAGCTAATAATTGAAGGATTATTTTATAATTTTAGAGACAATTAATTGCAAAATAGTTTACTCTTCTTAAAGTACTAAGATTTATGTGATACAAATATTAGCTTTTCATTTATTTAAGTGATTAAATATATTTCCCTGTGAATTAATATGACATTAAATCTAACCTAAGATGTTTATAATTATATGCAGTTTCATCCCCCCCTTCACCATAAGTGATGAATTAACAAGAAACTAACTTTATTTTTAATAACTTGAAATTTTAGGTTAGGCAAAAAAGACAAACTCTGTTAGAACTGATGAATTACTTGCTGCTTGCTTCTAGTGGGTAGAGGCCAGGAATGATGCTAAACATCCTACAATGCACGGGATAGCTCTGCACAACAAAGAACTACCCAATCAAAACGTCAATGGTGCCAAGGTGGAAAATCCTGGGTTAAAGAACCAAACCAGAGAGTGGGACACCTAGAGGATAGCTATAGAGGGACACAGTTACCATCTTGAGGACCTCAGGGAAAAAGGAGAAAATAGTTACTGGTCCTCAGTGAAAGCCAGAATCTTGGATAAGTGGGCCTACTAGTGGAAGTTATTACCACAGAGGGATGCAATGACTAGCAGGGACAAATATGACAACATGGATCTAAAACTTAAAATAAAGATAACTGTAGACTTCTGTAATGCCTTGAGGAATTATACATTTTAAAAACATGCTAAAGAATCTCTTTTGATTTTAGTGTTAACTAAGTCCTCTAGTATAGTGCTTTTCAAATTTTAGTCTGCATCAGAATCATCTGGTGGGGAACAAGTATTTTAGCTGCAGGCTCCTGCTTTAAACCACCTATACTACCATCAACCAAATCCAACTAAAGATAGCTATCAAAGGAATCTTAGAGATAACAGCTTCCAGGGGTCAGCCTCCCAGACTGAGAGCAGTATACAAAAGAGTGGAGAATGGAGCTGGGTTGGGATAAATGGAGGAAAAAACAGCATACCTACTAGACTTTAGTTTGTTTTGAACCTTTATCACATTATATGGACTAACTTTGTCTGCTATAATCACATACAAAAAGGAAATTTGGATAAAGCTGTCTCTTTTCCTCTTTATTTCAAAGACAGTTATTTCTATTGATGTCTTTTTTTAAATGAGCAATTTGAGAAATTCTAAACTTGTAATAGAGCACAATCTTTTTTTTTCTTTTTATAGCAGAAAAACATTTTACATGTAGTTTCACACTTGAAGATATTTGCAACAGTTACATTCCATTCACATTTTTGTTTAATATATATTTCTCAGGAAAACGTTCTCAACTAATGGCTTGTAGCAATTAAACCTGTGTGGGAACATAAGTTTTGAGAGACTTGCAAAATGTTATTACCTTATAATCTAACTATATTAAAAATCTGCATTGCTCATAGAGAGCCGATGTCAAGGTTTCTCTTTTACTCTTAAAACAGGACCCCTAACTGAGGATTAAATTAAAATAAGTCTTTTCATAGATGGCTCCCACTGAAATGTAAATTACAATTCTAAGATTGCAGGTTATCATGGCCTGTCTTTGCTATTTTCCTATTAAAGCTTCTAATTTTAGTAGACACTATTAGTGCATTTTGGATCTAATGAGAATAGGACAGCCAGAAAGGATGCAGATTAAAAGGTAAATCACACGGGTCAGATCAGTTTATGCCTAGAGACTGACTGGATGTCCTCTTCATCATAGACACGTGTAAAGCTTGTGTTTTACTCTTCAGAGACTGTACGAGTGAAATACTCCGAGGTTTTTTGCTTGTTTGTTTTCTATTTTCCAGGTAGAATTTCAGCTTGGAAAGTAAACAAACAAATAAACAAACAAAATAAGAAGTATTGAAGCTGGGAACAGATCTAGCTCTTTCTTTGTGTTTTGATTAATTGTTTTATTTTTGCTTCATTTCACAATGATATCCCAATAGTCTTAAATATGGGCTGCAGCAACACTTCTTGAAGTGTGGGCCATGCAACAGCAACGCCAGCATCACTGGGAGGACTGTCACAAAGGCAAAGTCATGGGCCTTGTCCTGGACACACTGAATCAGAATCTCCAGGGTTGGGGTCCATGAATCAGCATTTTAACAAGCTTTCCAGATGATTTGAATACAGACTAAAGGTTGAAAAGCACTATACTAGAGGACATATTTAATAAAATCAGAAGAGCTTCCTTAACATGTTTCTAAAATGTACAATTTCTCCAGACATTAGAGAGGTCTACAATTATCTTCATTTTAAGTTTTCTAAAGTCAAATATACTATGAACAAATACTTGAAAATTCTTGGTTAGTTATGTTTACTTTAGTATTATTATGTTTTCTGTCACTAAAAATTTTATAACAAGGAGTGATGTTAGCAACATGGCTGAGTGAGCTGTTCCCTTTGTCTCTCCGCCTTCAAACTACAACTAAATGGATATTCACTGATCAGCAGAGGATACCCACACAGCACATCAGGATACCTGAGAGATCTGTGCAGCTATATATCTGAAGGTGGATGGACTACTCACCAGGGAGTTGGTGGAGATAGATGAACACCTTCTGGCCCCCAGGTAGCCCAGTGCACGTGTGTGACACCACTCCTGGCTGGAATGCTCATAGCACTGCTATGGTGCTATGGCCTTCAGTGGGGGAATGTGCCTTGGCATGACTGAGGAAACAGGTGATGGCAGTCCTGAGCCCCAGTGTGATCGCTTCTTTGTCCGTGGGGAGAGTCCTCAGGGCTGCACAGGCCACAGGGAGTGGCTAGGGCTCAGATCCAGTTGAGAGGCCCCGCACACCAAGCACAAAGGCTGGTGTGACCTAGGAGCAGATGGCAGCAGAGCTGTGGCCCAGATGAACTAGCTCCCAGCTGCCACAAATGCCCATGGTGTCATTGCGGCCCTGAAGGGGGGACTGCGACTCAGTGGGACTCAGTGGGACAGGCAGCAGCAGCCCTGAGCCCCCATGTGATCATTTTCTCATCTGATGGAGAGTCACATTCCCACCAGGGTCCCAGCGAGTGGCTCTGACTTGGACTCAGTGGGGAGACCCCAACCACCAAGCACAACAGCTGGTGCGACCTAGGAGCAGATCTAGGAGCAGATGGCAGCAGACTGTGGCCCAGGTGAACAAGCTCCCAGCTGCTGCAAACGTCCATATTACTGCTGCAGCCCCAAAGGGGGGAGCGTGAATCAGCAGGACAGTGAGAGCAGGCGGCAGCAGCCCTGAGGCCCTGCCTGACTGCTTTCCTATTCAGTAGGAGACCCCACAGGGTCACTGTGATCCCAAGGACTGGCCCAGGCTCCCACAGGCACAGTTGATAGGGATCATAGTGGTGCGCTCAGATTACACAGCTCCTGCCCCCTCCCCAGTGGGGACAGGTGGAACCTGCGACCAGATACTATCATTATGCGTCAGCACAAATCCACTCCATCAAATTGTATAAAGAAATATATTAATACTCCAGGACAGAAGGAAAAAGACAAACAGAAAGTTTTAAATTAGTCACTGTAAATGAAGAACAGGAATAGAAGTAAAGAGCTGAGTCCTAGGTTAGCACTTCTTAGCTAGATATCAAGGGTGTCACATAATCATCTGGATCTACATTCATTGAGAACTAGAATTTGGCATCTTAATCAAGATAAAAAAAAAAGCATTCAAAAGTGGCTATGGTTTTAATTTCTATGGTCCCAGGCAAAGGTTCACCACAATTATTATTAGGAGGTAAATAAAAATTTTATTTTAATGTATCTCATGTTAAATTCTATTTACCACTCCACCCTGACACAGGGATGGGCAACATCCACAAATCAATCAATGTGATACACCACATTAACAAAATGAGGAATAAAAACTATATGATCATCTCAATAGATGCTGAGAAAGCATTTGACAAGGTCCAACATCTATTTATGATAAAAACTCTCAATAAAATGGGTATAGACAGAAAATACCTCAACATAGTAAAGGCCATATACGACTAACCCACAACCAACATCATACTCAATGGGGAAAAACTGAAAGCCATCCCTCTGAGATTAGAAGCAACACAATGGTGCCCACTCTTATTCAACATAGTACTGGAGGTTTTTGCCAGAGCAATTAGGCAAGACAAAGAAATAAAAGGAATCCAAGTTGGCAAGGAGGAAGTGAAACTCTCCTTGTTTGCAGATGATGTTTTTACACATAGAAAACCATAAATATTCCATCAGAAAACTATTAGAAATGACAACTACAACAAAGTTGCAGGGTACAAAATCAACTTACAAAAGTCAATTGCATTTCTATATTCTAATAACAAACTAACAGAAAGAGAACTCAAGAATACAATTGCATTTACCATCACAAAAAAATAATAAAATATCTAGAAATAAATTTAACCAAGGAGGTGAAAGACTTATACCACAAAAACCATAAGACATTATTGAAAGAAATCAATGATGACATAAAGAAATGGAAAGATATTCCATGCATCTGGTTCGGAAGAATAACATAGTTAAAATGTCCATATTACCTAAAGTGATCTATTGACTCAACGTAATTCCAATCAGAATCCCAACAATATTCTTCACGGAAATAGAACAAAGAATACTAAAATTGATATGTGGCAACAAAAGACCCAAATAGCTAAAGCAATCCTGAGAAAAAAGAACAAAGCTGGAGGCATCACAATCGCTGACTTCAAAATATACTACAAAGCTATGGTGATCAAAACAGCACAATACTGGTAAAAAAACAGACAGATCAACGGGACAGAATTGAAAGCAGAGAAATAGAATCACACATATACGGACAGCTAATCTTCGACAAAGGAGCTAAGAACATACAATGGAGAAAGGAAAGTCTCTTCAATAAATGGTGTTGGGAAAACACGACAGACACATGCAAAAGAATGAAGGTACACCATTATCTTTCACCATACACAAAAATTAAGTCAAAATGCATTAAAGACTTGAAGGTAAGACGTGAAACCACAAAACTCCTAGAAGAAAATATGGGCAGTACACTCTTTGATATCAATCTTAGAAGAATCTTTTCGAATACCATATCTACTCAGGCAAGGAAAACAAAAGAAAAAATAAACAAATGGGACTTAATCAGACTAAAGAGCTTCTGCAAGGCAAAGGAAACTATGAACAAAACAAACGGACAGCCCACCAACTGGGAGAAAATATTTGAAAATCATATATCCAACAAGGGGTTAACCTCCAAAATATATAAAAACTCATACAACTCACAACAAAAAAATGAACAACTTCATCAAAAAATGGGCAGAGGATATGAACAGACATTTTTCCAAAGAAGATATACGGATGGCCAATAGGCACATGAAAAGATGTTCAGCATCACTAATCATCCAGGAAGTATAAATGAAAACTACGATGAGATATCGCTTTACTCCTGTTAGAATGGCTATAATTACCAGGACAAAAAACAACAAATGTTCGAGAGGATGTAGAGAAAAAGGAACCCTCATACACTGTTGCTGGGAATGCAAATTGGTACAGCCACTCTGGAAAACAGTATGGAGATTGCTGAAAAAATTAAAAATCAAAATACCATGTGACCTAGCTATTCCACTACTTGGTGTTTAGCCAAAGAAGTCAAAATCAACAATTAAAAGAGACTTATGCACCTCTTTGTTCACTGCAGCATTATTCACAATAGCCAAGATGTGGAAGCAACCCAAGTACCCATCAACTGATGAATGGATAAAGATGTGGTATATACACACAATGGAATACTAGTCAGACATAAAAAAGACAAAATTGTCCCATTTGCAACAACATGGATGGAACTTGAGGGTATCATGTTAAGTGAGATAAGCCAGACAGAGAAAGACAAATACTATATTATTTCACTCATACGTGGAAGATAAACAAATACACGGACAAAGAGAACAGATTAGTGGTTACCCAAGGGGAAGGGGGTTGGGGGGTGGGCATAAACGGTAAAGAGACACATATGGCATATATATGGTGACTGACAAATAATAATGTACAACTGAAATTTCACAATGTTATAAACTTTTATGACACCATTAAAAAAATTAAATAAAAAAATATTCATGACAGGAATTGTCTCCTACTACAGACTCTGTTCCCAAATTGCCTCTTCTATGGAAATAATGTAGGCTGATCACACTTGAAAATGATGATACAATTTACAAATGATTTTGGAAATAAATGCTTTAAGGTAATTATTCAAATTCTTCTAATCAGTTTGATGTGAAGTTATCAAAAATCAAAACTTTACTTGAGGCAAATTCTAGTAGGAATTATCGGCCTCCATTAAAAATGTTTTATCAGTGTAGATATCAACTTGTATGCAATTCACATCCAGGGAAACAGAAAAATAATCTGTTGATATGAATAAAGTTAATCAGTAAGAATTCTACACATGAAGTTATGTTGCAATAATTACCAAAGTCATAAATAGTACCAGAAAATAAATACTTTTGGAGTAGATGTAAAAAGTGAAATTTTAATGTATATTGTTATTTCGCCTTCAAAAACAAGACAATATAGTACCACCCTTAAGAAATATTTCAGAAATTTAAATTACAGGGATAACAGAATGTAGATATTTTTAAGCCAGGCTGTAAGTCTATAGGCCTTAAATTTGCTCTAATCCTTACTCTTGCCAAGCTATAGAACACTGGACAAGTTATTAAATGACTCAGACTTTAGTTTCTTTTTCTGTTAAATCGGAAAAATAACAGTGCCTAGTTTACAGAGTTATTGTGAATATTAATTTATTTAATACAGGTAAAACATTTAAAAGAACATATCTGGCATTGCAAAATAAATATCAACCACCATTAGCTCAAATTTCAGGAAATCAGTGCATCTGTACCATTAGTTACTTCTTTCCCAACTACTTTATTCCTCCATCCAATACTTGTGTTATGTTTCTTTTGGTCCACATCTATCTGAGTAATCTCACATACTTGCAGCCAATCCAAAGGCACTTCACAAATGACCACGCAAAAAAATGTTTAGAAAAAAAGTTTTTCATGGAAAATATTTGCATAGTACATAAGTATTAAATGAGCCATCCTAGACTCCTAGAGTCTCTTTTCCTCAATTATATATCCTTTCAAACTACTAGTACTTCTTATCCTGTGTTATAAATATTTTCAACCCTTTCCTCATCTCCACTCCCACCACTATGGGTCAGAAGATTGCCTCCTCCTTCAGTATAGTCTCTTCTCAAGGTCTAATCTCCTTCTCACCACTGTATTGCAGTGAGCTTTCTAAAGCAAAAACTTCAGTACCCCAGTTGAAAGCAAATTAGGGCAAGAACTACACATGGTACACAGTATTACTAGAAAAAGAAATACATGTGAAAAATATTAAATGACTCATACCAGCAGAATTTATTTTGAGGAAAAAAAGGAGGTTTAAGATGGCCGTATTAACTAGCCATGTCGTAGTTACTATTAATGACTACCAATTTCAAGTTGATACTCCTCACTTTTTGTTTATTAAATGAAGGAATGAATGAGCAGATATCATATAATTTCCTTTTTTTTTTCCAAACAGAAAGTTTTAAATTAGTCGCTGTAAATGAAGAACAGAAATAGAAGTAAAGAGATGAGTCCTAGGTTAGCATCTCTTAGCTAGATATCAAGGGTGTCACATAATCATCTGGATCTACATTCATTGAGAACTAGAATTTGGCATCTTGATCAAGATTAAAAAAAAAGCATTCAAAAGTGGCTATGGTTTTAATTTCCATGGTCCCAGGCAAAGGTTCAGCACAATTATTATTAGGAGGTAAATAAAAATTTTATTTTAATGTATCTCATGTTAAATTCTATTTACCACTCCACCCTCAACATCTAGCAGAATGTTGGGAAAGAGCAGGGGTTCATTCAGGTGATCAAAGAAGATAAAGGGTCTGCATAAATGGATGTGTATATCAGGGCAATCAAGTCAAGATATTAGGCCAAAGAATGATTTCACTAGATTTCCCTCTCTAGGACAATTGCTTCACCAAAGGGCTCTACTGGGATGCTTTAGCAGAGAGGAGGCTGAAGGTATTAGGGCAAATCACCTGAAACCGATGGGATACAGATATTACCAACTGAGCTAAGGTGAATTTTTCAACACTGCCATTGGACAGTTACAGACAAATCATCTTAAAATCTAAAGTATATAACAGAACGTGTCCCCATATCCCAGACTGACGGGAAAAACCTAAAGCTTATAGGACAAAATATCTACCCCTGAAAATTCATGAGGCCTTCCACACAAATTATAATCAAAGGGTCCTTTGATGAGTCCAAGATTTGACCAGACTGCTTCAATCTCAAAATATAGACACCACGAAATACATTTTCCAGGCAGAATGTAAATGTGTATGTGGGAGAGGTGAATAAGGATGGAGCTTTTTTTTTTTTTTCTTCTGAGGAAGATTACCCCTGAGCTAACATCCGATGCCAATCCTCCTCTTTTTGCTGAGGAAGATTGGCCCTGGCCTAACATCCGTGCCCATCTTCCTCTAGAATGGACCTTTATAAAATACATTTTCTGTCTGACCTCTCAACTGAAGCACCAGAGAATACAGGTTTGCCATATTTATAACAATATCCCAAAGCTCTGTGTCTCTTGACTTGATGAAACTTCACAATGTTTCTAGAATCCTTTGGAAATTCAGGCTATTTCTGCAATTATCTTCCTCTAAGAGTTTCTCTAGCAATCTCTGACATGCTGTTGGTAACTTTTTAATTTTTTTCTGCTCTTATGTTCACTTCGTCTGCCAGTATCCTGCTCTGCTTACTCTCAATGTCTCTACCCCATCTGGTCTTTTCTCTCCCTACCTCCAACATGGAAATTTCTTCCCATCTCCTCAAAGACAGCTCTTTCAGAGAAGTTATCCATAGTAGAGCTTTGGTGCCAATAGTGGTAAATTCCTTCACTTATACCATAGCTTTAAGGGGAGTTAGACCAAAGAGCTGTTGGGCATAGATGCACATCATAGGAAGAAACATTACTTAATCTCACATGCAGGCCCTGTCTCTCTTTGTGGCTCACTACTTCACTCATGACTTTTCTCTCTTAATTTTTCATTCTCTCTCTCTATTTCCAGCTTCTGGGGCATCCATTCCGTCAGACAGATTTATTCTAATTAGAACCCTAATAGTGGATTGAGGTTGACTCCTCTTCCCATTAAAATCAAAGGGCATCACTGTGTATGTTTCAATGTCCCCAACATTCTGAGATGATTAAGATAGACCCTAAATTTCCTGCTATTCATGAGAATCAGCTTCAGAGAACCCACAGAGAATCATACAGGCCTTATTGCATAATTTCTCAAAATAAATTCAGACAGGTTCTGACCCAGCCGACATATGTCACAAATAAATCTCTTATGAAAATTGGAATTTTGAGCACTGATACAGAAAGAATGAGATTGGATCCTCTGAGGTAAGAAGGAGATAGTCATGGTCACTTGATATCACAAGAGAAACACCAGCAAACTTTTAAATCAAAGGGAAAAGATGAAGGATGAGAAAGTTGAACTACATGAACTGGCTGTTTTTGTGGCTCAAAATAGTTGAATATCGGCAATTTAGTAATATTTCTGTTGACTTCAATCATAGGAAATGATTCTGAGACTGTGGTTTTGCTACTCTTTTTGTAACCTATATTTCAATTCAGGTATTCACAGTCCAACAAATCAGTGGACATTAAGGGCAAATTCAATTTGCCAAGACATTAGAACAACATTGTACAATTAAATATGATACAAGTCACATATGTAATTTTAAATTTCCTAGTAGCCACTTTAAAAAAGTAAAAAGAAAAGGTATAGTTAATTTTAATAATATTATATATTTTATGCAATATATCCAAAATATTATCACTTTATCATTCAATCCCTATAAAAATTATGAGATATTTTACTGAGTCTTTGAAATCTCGTACGTATTTTAGGCTTACAAACATCTCAATTTGGACTAACTATATTTCAAATGCTTAACAGTCATACATGGCTACTAGGTACCCTAATAGGGCTGCAGCACTGGACTTTTAAGTCTGCCTTTGGTAGATTATATTGTATTTGTCTATTTTTAATCTCTTTTTTCAGCAAGAGTGGTAATTTTTCATGAGAAACTAACTTATACACAACATATATATTTCCACAACATATTAAAAATAGTATCAGGATAATGTGAGGGGTATTATACTTTCATTGAATTTTGAAAAGAATAAATAGGCTTTGCATAGACTTGTTCCTATGCTTTTTGTGCAAAATTCATATATTTTTGAAAAAATAATATTTTAAATAGGCAAAATATTAGTAGCATTCTAGAACTATGAAACAGAATAAACAACATGATAAAAAATCTATTACATTAATAAAAGCATAATTATCAAATAAATGAAAAAGTCTTATTAATAAGTTATGGGGGAAAAAGTATTAACTGCTTTAACGTGGAAAAAATGTCTAATTTTGAAATTAAATGGCTTAATTTTAATCTGAAAAACTTTATCACCAGTTAACTATGCCCTCTAGAGTAAACATACAACCCAGAGCCCAAATCTGGGAAATGTTGGTGAACAAAAGCCATCAACTACATTACATTCTTTCTGCCTATATCAGCCATGTTGATGTCAGTGAAGGTCACACAAATCATCCATATTTGATCACAGCCATCTGACTGGTGATCCCAACTGAAAACTGTAGAGGCTCAAGGTTCCTCGTGAAATTGGATTAAACCCTTTAGGCAAGCCTCAGGGGCATTGCTAAAGCAGGTGAGATCCATTAACTTATTCAAGTGCCAGAGCAGGGAAAAGGGTCCTTAAACTAAGAGCCCTGGTGGTGTCCAGCATTTTGCAAAGCAGTAGCAGAGTCTGGGACTGAAAGGTCCACAAAGCAGAGTTCTTTGTTCAAGTGATAGTGAACAGAAGAGATCCCCTGGAGGAGAGTAGGGGCTGTAAAAGAACTGCCCATGTCCTTCTATTTCTGCTTCAATGGGAGAAGCACTCGTGTTTCAGTAGGTCTCACTAGATTGTAGTGACCAGTCCCCTTCTCTCATAGTCATTTCTGAGAGGGCCATTAACTCTGGAGAAATGGAAAGGGCCTTAGACACTCTAAGGGCTCACTACTGTAATCCTCAGAAATATGAAAAGTTTTTCTACCTACTTATTTGCTTAAGAGCTCCAAATTAATGGCCCAACCATGACAAAATGTCTTAGTTTTACATGACTAGAGCCCAGATTAGCTTTGCCACTGTTGTGACATATGGGAAATACCTTGGGGGTTTTCTTGATGTGACTATGTGTTATTGATTTTCATAACTTTAAAAAATATTTTCTGGTGTTAATTTAATCTGCAAAACGATGAACACCAGCATAAAATAATACAATAATTTGCTAAAAAGAATTAGTAGAATTATTTGTGAATTTCTTTCATAAAGAGAGAACAAAGTGCATGCTCAGTAATGTAGTTAGCAAGACAACCTCAATTTAAGTTTACTTTTGTCATGAGATTGAACTAAACGATTATAAAAGATCACAGTTGGCTTGTTGTGCCTAAACTAGCCATGCATAAGAACTATTTGGGAAGGTTTTAGAAATACTAATTCTGAGATTCTGATCAAGATAGTGATCATGATGACCTTAAAGTTCCTCTCAGGTTGATGAGATTTTACACAGGTTTCTTCCTGACTATAGGCACCTCACCTTCCTTTTCTTAGAGGATTTACTTTAGAAAGCTTACAATTATAAATTCTTTCTCTGCCTCTTTGTGATACAAATCTTCTATAACCTAGGAATAAATACATTCCTATTTATTGAGTATTCCATAAATACTCAAGGACCTGGGAACCATTCTTTTGAATGTAATCATCAAGAAAGATAGGGCTCTTGTCTCCCAATCTGTGGGAGGGTAGGAGCCTAACTTCAATAAGTGCCAATTAGCAAACACAGATGGCCTAGTCACGTGGCCAATCCCTCACTAATGTCCTCCAGTACTTTTCTAGTATCTTTGTTTCAGGGGAGTTGAGTTCAATCTCTCTCCTTTATTGCAATAGTCTTGAATAAAGTCTTATTGCTTATTTAAGAAGTCCAGTGCCATTTTTTTTGACAATAGTTAACTAAGTTAACTGTGTTCGCATACTTAATCTCATTAAAATAGCCATAAAAGTATACCATAAGGGATAGATTCATAATGCCATTGAGACTAGGTGGAGTAGTCATAAGTGGCTCATAAACTTAAAAGAATTTCTAGAAGATAACAATGGGATAGTTGGATGAATACACTGAAGTGTAGGAAACCGTTAAGTGAACATTTTGGGGAAGAAGGTACAAGTAGGTATGAAAATTCTTCCCTATTCTTTTTAATTAAGACTTTGGAGAGAGGTTTCAAGGTAGGAGTCTACATATATTAGAAGACGGAGAAATAGGACTATGATCAGAGTAATTAGTTAATGGTCTACATAGAAACAACCATGTCAGTTTTCTTATTCACTCATTCGACGTCCTTGCACATATAGAATTTGTGACAGCAGTATTGGCTTCTGTGCTAAATTCCGAGATCTTTTCCTTAAAACTACTGAATAATCTACCTGACAAGACGATTTTGGATGTAAATTACAAAAATTTCAAATAAATGTAGCTTATATATTATGAATATTTATCTTACATCACAAGTCTGGAAGAAGTATTACTTATGGTTTGGCCCTGAACTCTCTTCCACCTTCCCCAGCCTATTGTTTGGTCCTTAAACTTGTACTGTTGTTGTCTCAAAATTAAATTACATACAAACACAACAACACTGAAATGAGAATATACCTATTTTTATTAGCAATTTTGTGGAATAAAAAACATATTTCTTTCATAATTTTAGTCTTAGTATCAATTGAACAAAGTCAGAATATAAAAATATGAGAATATGTGTGCGTGTGTGTGTGTGATGTAAGTGCATGTGTGTACAACTTCTGAAGTGAAAAACCACAGTGGCTATTTTCACCAGGAATTTTTGTCATCCATTCTCTGAAGGGATTGTTATACGTTTTCTAGGTAATTTTTTTTAAAACCTCTTCTTTTTTCAACTCCCCTTTCATGATTGTAGAGTAATTGTGTATTTTCAATGTGCTACTCCCATGTGCATTAAAACTTTTACTTGAAACTATTGTTTCAAAGAGTAACCTAATTAACTAAAACAGATTTGACTTAAACAAAGGAGGATCTTTGTTCATTTATTTTTTTAATTACTTCACAGTTTAAATGTTATACAATCAGGTTCTATTTCTCTTAAATTAACAATACAACATGAAAAATATTTTTAAAAAATACCCTAGAGAATGGCATTTATTTTTCATTCATTTGAGCATTTTTCATTCCTTCTTTCTTTGAACATTTAAAAAGTGTCTACTTTGCATCAAGCAGTGTATTTACCACTATGTAACTGACTAAGCAAATTAGAAGGAGACAATGTAAATACATATATAATTATTATATAATGTATAAATATGCATTATATAATTATATATAATATATTATAATTATATATAGTATCTCATTATAGAATATAAAATCATATTACATGATTATAATTATATGAATTATATATAAAATATATATTATACTCTTTCTATGTAACAGAATAATATAGAACTAACATAAAAATGGAGTCAATGGCAAATAGTGACGTGTTTGTAGGTGAGTTGGTATTTGAGATGAGTCTTAAAAGATGAAAATATGTAGACCAAGTAACTCAAGGGATGGATGTTCTAGTCACTTTAACAGCAGGAGGAAGGAGCAAGTGAAAAGCTACAGTATATGTGTTAAGAGCTGAGCTGAAGAAAGCTGAGCTACCAGTTGTTGGAGTAGTTAATTAAGACAACCAGCTAAAATGAAAGCAACAGTCAAGTCTTTTATCATTTTGTGTCATAGTGTAAGCAAGAGACTAAACAGGAGCATGTGACAGCTCCCCAGGTGTTCTCTTTTTCCCCATGGAACGGTACTGGGTGAGGATTGGGTGATCAGTGCAGACTTGGGTGATTGTCACTGGAGAAGGGAGCCTTGAACGAAAGACTCCAGTCATTTTATCAACCCAGGGGCCAGGGACTGAGATTGGAGGAGAGGGAGGGTAGGGGGAGAAGTGGAAAAGTACTGAATACTGAGTCAGAGTGGAGACAAGGTATTTTCAAGGGCCCCAAAAAGGAGCCCTCCAAATGGAGGCATCTAGGCTACAAATGCAGATATTCACAAGAGCATGGCCACCAGGGGAACTTCTGGTCTTTTACTGCAACTCTCTTCAGACCCTACAATACATTGGCTGTGCACCAATGGGGTGTGGGGAGAGCAGCTTTCTCCCATACGGTCTGCCAGGTAAATCCTTGGAAATTGCCTGTGGTTGGGCCTGAAAGATTATACACAGGGTTTTGGCTAAGAACTGAACTCCTCAATAGTCAGGAAATACTCATTCAGAATGACTTGGCCGTATAATATCAGACAGGCATGATGGAAGATGAAATGATTATGGAGGGTTTTTGAATGCTACGTCATGGAATTTATCCTTAACTGCACAGAGACTTTTAAAGGATTTTTGCCTTAAACTTAGAAAGATCTTGCAGCCTGAATCATGCACATATATGGAAGGGTTTTAGCTAGTGATTGAACCAATAATATTTGCACTTTAGAGATGTAATACTATCACAAAATATTACTAGAGGTAAAAAGGAATATTTCATGATGATTAAAAAAAGAAATTTACCAGGGAGATATAACAATAATAATTTTGTATATTATTAGTAATATATCCCCAAAAATATAAAGCAAAAATTGACAAAAAAGAGAAAGAGAAAATCCAAAATTATAATGGGAAATATTAACCCTACTTTTGTAGAAACTGATGGAACAATAAATAAGTAGTAAGGATATAAAAAATTTGAACAATTTATAGATACAAACATAGATTAAAATATATTAGCAAACTGATTAGGGTATATAAAAAGAGTAATGTATTATAATCTAACTTGTTTTTTTCCAGAATTATGAGTTTGGTTAAATATTTTTGAAAATCAATCGATACAATTCTCCACATTAACAGAATAAAGGAGATAATTTACACGATTACATCAAAAGATTAAAAAAATTGTAATGGTAAAAATTTTAGCAAATGAAGAAGAGAGGACGTTCATGTATCAGTCTGAAAGAGTATGGATAGATAGATGGATAGATGACATTTATACAACTTGCATCACATTTAATAGTAAAATATAAAAAAGAAGATATTTACTAGATTGAGAATGATTTAAGAATGCCCATTATCACTATTTTTATTTATTAGAAGGTGTACCAGTGAAATAATATAATAAAAAGATGAGTGATACAAAATGAAGAAATAAAACTATCATTATTTAATTATGAAAATGGAAAATTAAATCTACAGAAAAATATTAAAATTAATAAGTCAGTCAGCAAGGGTTGATGAATACAGGGTCAATATACAAATATCAACTGTATTTCTATAAACAGGTAGCAAACAATTAGAAATGAAATTAAAAAGAAAGTAATTTTCAATACCGTAAAATTTGAAAATATAAAATCTAGAAATAAATTTAATCAAAGATGTGCAGAAACTCTTCAAATAAAATTTTAAACATCATTAAAGACATAAAAATGGAAGAATATATTATATTCATAAAATAGTTATCTTAATATTTTAAAGGTATCAATTCTTCCCAAAATATTCAAAGAAATTCCAGTGAAAATCTCACGTTTTGTGGCAGCAGTTGAAATGAAAATTCCAAAATTTATCTAGCAATGCAAAGGGTCGAGGATAAGGATACCTCATATATACTCAGAGAGGCAGAGCAAAGTGAGAAGAAATTCTTCAAAGTTTATATTAAAGCTGTACTAATTAGAGGGAGAGGACAGAAAATGATCAGGTGTGGAATCCGAAACTAACATCTAGCACTGGCTTATGATGAAGGTGGCTTATGACAGCTGGAAAGTGTGGTCTTTTTAATAAACAATACCAGGTCAATTGAGTATACATACGGACAAATAAATAAATGGTAATGATAAATAAACTTAATTTTTATCACATATCCTACACAGAAAATAATTCTAGGCAACTTGTGGAAGTAGCAAAGCAATAAAACTTCTGGAAGAAAACATAAGAGGATACTTTAATAACCCTGAAATACATAATCATTTCCTAAAAGTGATTAATCATTAAAAGATTAAAAATTGCTCAGCTGACTACATTAAAATTTTTTAAAGTTGTCTGGTAAATGACACTATACGATAGAGAAGGGAAGCTATAGAGTCAGAGAAAACCTCTAAGACAAAAAGTTCACATTAGAATTATATAAAGAACTATAATTCAATAAGAAATGTCAGACAAGCCAACAGAAAAATGAGCAAGAGTTTTCAACAGGCACTGTACAAGAAGGATATTCAAACAGCCAATATACCTATTAGAAGGCACTTAACCAAAAAGTGATACGCAAAAGTCTTTTTAAAATTTAAGAAGATTGACAGTTCCAAGTGGTGAAGATGAGAGTGAAAACTGGAAAGAAATCAAATATTCTTGCAAAGGGGTTTAAGTAAAACCCATGTAATGGTTTATGAATGCAGCAATGAAGAAAGCACTGTAGAGTAAGATATAATATCGTGAAAAGATTGTCATGTCATGTTTGTGCGTGTGAGAAAGAGAGAAGGAAAGAGAAGGAGAGAGACAAGACAATCTGGAAAATAGTACACACATAATGATTTGATATTTAAAAAACAAACGAGAGAAAAGACTAAGATGATACAAAGAAAAAAATGTTTTTTTCTGTTAAAATAATAAAAATATCATAGAGATATCATTGAAATAAAATAAAACAGCATAGAAATATTTATTTTCTTTTTTTGCATATATGTTTTAAATATAAGACGAGAGTATTTGTATGATTATACTAAGCTACTTTCTACACTAAAATACAAACAATAAAGATATGGGGGAATGTAATTTCTTAATTTTCCTCGTTTCAGATGAGAGTGCCAGTACTAGACTTTTGTCTTATGCCACTGGCTCCCTCTGCCAAATTATATACACACACACACACACACACACACACACACACACACGTGTGTGTATACACACATATTTCACCTTCCCCCAGGGGAGCAGTAAATTATCTGACTGGCGCTTTTGAAGACACTGCCAATGTGTGGGTCAACCTCCAACTGTTGATATCTCCCGCCTTCCAAGTCTGCAACCCATGTGACCACAGACATGCAGTGAGCTCACTGGATCAGGCCCTGCCCTGTGCTAAGCACAAGGCCTGCAGGTGTTTTAGCTCAGTCAATGCTTGTGCCATGAAAAGACCATTATTCATGGGTGAATAATGAACAAGCCACTGCAGCCACCACGGATCTAAGCAAATTGTTTCATTGTCAATCAGTAATAAAACTCGTATTCCTATCCCCGTCTCTTTGTTTCCCTTGTCTATCTTTCCATTGGATCTCAACTTGGACAGTGAACATAGTGTTACTTGTCAGATTGCCTACAATCCCAAAAGCAAAAAAAAGGAGGAACGTGTGGTGTTATGCCTGTCCTTTAAGTCAAGTTTTTCCTTTAAGATATTAATCTCTTTGGGACTATTTTATCTTCTACTGTATTGAATATTGTATCACATAATATGAGCGTTTTCTAATCCACTGCCTCAGTTATCCAGTTAACTTGAAGATGACAAACCAGAATTTGTGTCCAGGATTGGTTTGAGAAACAGCAGAATAATAGTTACCGTTGTTCAGGCAAAAGTTAAAGTTGTAGAAGACCGGAGGAAAGGAGTGAATTCGAAAGTAGGGAATAGAAAGTCTCAAAGAACATTTCTAAAGTATAATCCTCTCTTGTGATAATGCTGAATGTAGTATCTCTGCATTAATCTGTGGCTCATTTAATTCAAATTAATGAGATTTGGAGATTAGATTTCAAAGAATAGGCTCTAGAGTTAAATTCTCTAGGTTCAAAGCCCAGATCTACTGTTTACTGGATCTGTTCTTCAAGGTACTTAATCTATTTCTGGCTGAGTTTTATCATCTGTGGAGGAGGGTAATGACTAAATCTACTTCACAGAGTTGTGTGGAGGATGTGAGAAAATACATATAAAACATTTTGTACAGTATCTGTATGATGACCCCATAAATGTGACACCTATTATGATTACTATTTATAGTATTATCATTACCATGCTAACATGGACCATTTATCCTTGGTATTTTAAGGACAAAATTACCTAATATTCAATTTTAGCTGACTATAAAACTCAGTTTTTTATTAAAAATCTTCTTTGGTTTGCAGCTTGGGAATTTCCTTCTGTGCAAAAAACTCCCAAGAGCCACTGAAAAAATAGAAAAGAATCACTTGGATTTATTATTTTGATCTTACACGAATCCGCACTATCTTCTTCTTGTTTAGTAGACTGAAAATTTGTGGTAGAGATGACTTAACGCACTAGTAGTCCAACACTATAAAGTTTCCAGGAGCTTAAGATAAAGTGACTCTGCTTTTCTCCACAGCTTTGCCACTAACAGGCCCCAAAACTCCACTGGATAGTCAAGTTATCAGACGACTGTTGAGAGCCCCAATAAATGTATTCAAATCTCTGCAGAATCTCTTTCTTTCTGTCATTATTTCCATGGTCTAGAAGTCAATAAGAATACGCCAAATGCCTTTAGAGCACTGTAACTTGGTTCTTTGAGGGGTGGGCTCAGATGACATTTCATATTGTTTAATATAATTAAACTCAAAAAGGCTGCTGCCTTCAGCAGCTCTAGGACAGGGTCTAATTCCAAACGCCGCATATTAAATCAGTTATGTTATAGAAGACACCGTTCCTAAATAGTATTGTCAATTCCTGGCTGCATTAAAAACAGTTTCTATTTTTTCTCTCTCTCTCTCTCACTTTCTTTCTTTCTTTCTTTCTCCTTCCCTCTATCCCTCCTTTCCCCCTCTCTTTCTTTCTTTTGTGCCTTAGGGATGGCTATAAATTCTCAATCTACAATTAATGTCATCATTACACTTTGTTTATAAATATTTCTTATGTCACAAAAATATTTTCAAGTAAGAGGTATATATTAAGACATTTAATTTGGAATAATCAGGTAAATGTATTAAAAATGAATAAACATGACTGAATCAGGGGTTATATCTGAGAAGTACATCCTAAGGTTTTATTCTTTAGATTTTTCTGTATTTTTTCAAAATCTTCTTCAAATAACAACCATGCAATAACAGAAAGGAGATAATAAAGCTATAAAACAAAATATTATATATAAAAGTACTTAGTAAATTTTAAATCTTTATATAATGTAAGGAAGTATTATAATTTCTCTTATATGTCCCCATCAGGGAATATCCAGATAACATCTTACAAATCACGGTTCAGAATAAGAATATTTTCTGCTTATACAAAGCACCTCAAAGTGCCTTTGAAACACTGTTCTATCAATATTCACTACATTTCTTTGAGGTTATTAGTATTTTTTTTTACAGTCAGAGAAAATAAAAATAGATAGGTTGATTATCTAAGGTCATGCAATAGGTCCATAAATGAAGTCAGCTGCTCATACTCAATATCTGATTTAGATTTTATTGCTTCCAAAATAGTGCTTAGAGAGGAAATCCATTAAAGTTTTTACAGTATTGAGAAAGTTCTCATATAATCATCCACATGCCAAAGAAATATATACATCCCAAGATCTTTAAGGATAACTAAAGGAGAAGCAAATCTAAACAGGCTGATAAAATTGATTTCATTCCCTTAAATGCACAGAGAGATTAAATTTTCAAAGTACAATAAAGAATAAATAGAAAAACAAATACAATATGCATAAGAGATTGCAAATAAGAATTATGTGAAAGTGTGTCAATGTATGACAGGTAATAAATAAATTATATTAAAAGTGTTTGCATATAAACCTTTCTCCAAACCAGTTTCTTGGAATGTCTGAAATAAACTGGGAAAAAGAATCCTCAGCCCTTGGGATAAAACTTAAGACATTATTATTACACTTAGGGAAAAATAAAACATGAAAACATGTGGCAGTGACATATGGCTTTTTGTGCAAAATGAACAAAATAAACGGGAAAAATATTATTGCAAAATCTTTTAGAATCACACTGTATCAGAATTGTGGCAATCAATATTTATCCCATTAACTTGGTGGAAGACTAGCCACAAAGTGCTATAACTGCCCTTCTCTAAGATTTAGAGAAAAGTGGATTTTAAGTTCTGGATAATGCAACTGCCCTAAAAGATGTTTGCTTACTTTTGGTTCACAAGCAAAAGCATGTTTATTGTTTTTCACACAGATATCGTCGGCTACTACTTCAGTTGCTCTTTCTCCAGTGACCTGAAACAGAAAAATTGCAATCAGAGTTGTAGAGGAAATGCGTTAAAAGGAAAAACAAGCATTATTGAATTAAATAACATTTCTCTCAATTGCACACCTACAACAGATAATATTTGCAACCATCTCTCCTTGGTCTGATCCACGTTAAAGATGGAGGTGTCCCTCCTCATGACACAGGAAAAATCACTTCTTTGCTTTTGGTATCAATCTCATTCTCTTCCTTATTTTCACTATCTTCCTCCCTCTGTTATCCTTTCCCTTTACCATAGGCAAGCCTTTTGCTCTTTACTAGCTCTTTTTTTATCCTTTTTTCAAAGGTAAACATCTTTGAAACAACACGAAAACAAAAATGAAAATTAGAATTTTATATAAAAAGTATAATTTTGCAAACATTTTATGAAAAATCTTAATATAGGGGGCTGGCGCAGTGGTGTAGTGGTTAAGCTTGTGTGCTCAACTTCGACTGCCCGGGGTCCATGGGTTCGGATCCCAGGCACAGAACTACGCAATGCTTATCAAGCCATGCTGTGGCAGGCATCCCATATAAAGTAAAGGCAGATGGGCGCGGATGTTAGCCCAGGGCCAGTCTTCCACAGCAAAAAGAGGAGAATTGGCAAAGGATGTTAGCTGAGGGCTAATCTTCCTCGCCAAAAAAAAAAAAAAATCCTAATATATGTGACAAGGGTTTTTAACTCACATTTGAAGAAAAATAGGAAAGTGAGAAAAAATATATATGCACATATTAGCCATTTATTTGATTACCACCCTAAATCCTTTCTTCTATTTCCCTGTGGTAGTCACTAAAATGTAGTCATCGCTGTATTTTCCCCTAATTCATTTTATAATTTCATATAGTTATATCTATCTATATTATTATTTTTATTTTATTCATAAATTTTGTCATTGCAAAAATATTCAAAAACTTCCTTGTTTTCATAAACAACTGGGTTTTGGCACCCATCTTTATTGATGCTTTTAAATTAAGTAATTCCATTTCATTGCTATGTAGAGGTAATGAAAGAATAGACTACATTTTTTTCCTAGCTATTGCTATATCAGTGCCTTAACGCCATACTAAGAATAAATGTACCTTTTGAAGATTTTTAGGGGATGAGGTTTAGAAGAGGATTTTTGTAGATAGCTATTGGTTTTCTATGAGTTTCCAGGATAAAGGGTGCCTATTTCTCACCTCTAGTCTAATGAGAGACACTCAAGGGGCCCATGTGGGAAGCTTCATATGCATTTCCTGTAGTGGGAGGATATAATGGACTGTTGTCCAATTCCTGCTTGACAGCTCTACAGGTCTAGAGAGGCTAACTAGCTGTTGACAGACAAGCTGAAGTAGATCTCTCTGCCTCAGTGGGATCTGCTTGAACTAGATTTTATTAAGGTAAAGGATGAATATATCAGTGTTTTATATAGACTGATTGGAGGCTGAGAGGAGAATATATGGGAGGGTGTTGTGCTAGGCCTTTCCATAAAATGTATCTGACAAAGAAAATAGACTTCAGCAGAGTAAAGCTGGTATCATGTCACTTGATGCAGCCAGTCAGAGAGGGAAAGAACATGACTCACAGGAAGGGCAGTGCTGTGAGATATCCCCGGCGGTAGGCGAGTTGCTCTGATAAACGACAAAAAGCGCTCCAGGATATGAGTCTGCTTTTAACATCTAAACCAGCACACGAAAACGTTAGCTGACAATCTATGAAGTCAATGAAGTCTTGTTATGTCCTCTAATTTCCCACCTTTCATTCCATTCCTAGACTTCCATCTTTGGAGAATAAAGGGGTAAGGAACTGTGAAGGTGAACAACAATGAGAGGAAAGATGTAATAATCTGACTATACTCTTATTCTCAGAGTAGAGGATCCTCATTCACTACAGGGTGGAACTCAGGTTTGGGAAAGAATGCAACTAGAGTTTTTTAATTATTATATGAGACTGAGTTTTTTATTGTTGCTGTTTATTTTTTTAAATTAAGATTATGTTTTGTGATTCAGACTATTCAGAAAAGAGTAAGATTCTTGTAAAAATTTTCAAAGTAAAAGTGTTACTGTGCAAAGGGCATGATCTGCTCACTGCCAGATAAAAGCCAGTCCCTCAAGAGGCAAGACGGTGGCAGAGAAAGGGCATTTTATTAAGCAATGAGCTAGCTGATCAGAAGATGGTGGACTAGCATCCTGAAGAACCATCTTAAAGGGGTACAGAATCTTGAAGCAGTTCTATAGGGCTAGTGGGTTATAGAGGAGGGCCTTAGGAGTGTTGACCCTGTGGTGTTACAGACTGGGCATTGCCACAGCAGAACTTTCAGCTATCATCCATGATAAAATCTCTGTCTGGGGGTCAACACATCCCTAGAGAACTTTAAAAATGTATCCTCTTATCACAGCTGGAAGGTATATATGCAAGCAGGGGCCATGAAATATACAGAGCATGTATATCTCCTGGAGGGTGCATATTCAGCTGGGTTAGTTAATCAGAGATCATTCAAAGTCACAATATGGCTTCTTTTCTACAATATGGCTTCCTTTATGTCAACCTTGTGTTCAGCCGATATCAAAAGAACTAACTCCATCAAATAAAGATGAACACTGGGAGATGAAAACAAAATTGCTTTACTACTTCATCCCATGATTCATGTTTTCTCATCATTTTGATTTCTACCATTTGGTCATGTGAAATGATAGTCTTGCTTTATACAACCACGGGTACACATGTGGGTGCTAAATAGATGCTTAAAATAGAATTCTTAGAATTAGTACAATTCTTAAGTAGGTTTTAGAGTATATGCCTTAGAAGATGTACTAGATATTGTTAAATTGTACTCCTAATTGGTTATGATAATTTGCACTTCCATAGCAATGAATAAATATACATTTTTCCATAACCTTTTCAACAACTCATTTATTTTATGATTTCAAGTGGAATTTTTAGTCATATCTAAATTTTTAATTTTTCTGTAGTTGCATATATCATTATTTCCCTTCACTATTTTTTTTTACATTTTATATCTTATGCAAGAAAGTAGTCTCCTGCAAAAGTTATAAGATCATTTGCTTTTAATTGTTTTAAAGTTTTGGTTTATTTATATTTAAAAATTTAATCTACATTCAGTTAATTTTTACTCATCATGAAGCATATGAATATAAATATTAAAAAATCAATTAATTACCCTAATACCACTTATTAGTTAGAGTATATATATATTTTTACTAGTTACTGTCCTCTTTTTGATTATAAAACAGTGCATAGAGTATAATTTCACTTTTGCAAAAAGTGGCATATATATATACATTAATGTCTGTGACCATGTTTATATCTATATCCATTTAAATTTAAATATATAATTTACATATGTATTGCTACAATGCAAATAGTAATGATTTTGTCAACTAATTTTTCTGACTTTTTGCATATAACAACCATAAAATATTTTTAAAGTTGATTGTACATAGACATTTTTAAACAATAGTTATAAAAATAATGGTTATCTCTGAAAGGGAAATAAAAATTTAGATATAACATAAAAATAGTGGCATAAGCTATATCAAAATGGGCGTATTGTTTTAAGGCTGTTGGAGTATAAATTTTCTTTCTATTATGTAAGAAAGAATATAAATCAAGATT
The DNA here is from genome assembly GCF_020826845.1 of Diceros bicornis minor. NCBI lineage: Eukaryota > Metazoa > Chordata > Mammalia > Perissodactyla > Rhinocerotidae > Diceros > Diceros bicornis. Next base: position 38,793,321 of record NC_080762.1, read on the forward strand.
TTTTTAAATTTTATGTTCTTTTATCATTCATTTCAGTTCTTGAAACCTGTAGTAATAAATAATCAAAACGGACTATGAAAACTTATACATCATATTGCTCATTGCAACTGTGTTTATAAAATAAAAATTATAAATCCTCTAAATTTCAAACAACAGTTTAATGATCAAAGAAAGATCATTAATGCAGATGATGGAACTTTATATTCCATTAGAATTAGGTTTACAGATATATTTACTCCCACGGGGAAATGTTATTAACATCTTACATGAAAAAATCGGTTTGAACAAAATGATACACACATTTGTTGAACGAAAACTGCAAGGTATAGAATGATGTGTATGATATGATATTCTAAGTATAAACTTCTGAATAGTATTTATCTGCACATTCTTGTATTCTTTTGCAAAAATATAGAAATAGGTATGAAAATGTAACAGTACATGTTAATCTTTTTTTCATGAAGCATCCTATTAAAGACAAGGGGAAATGATTAACTTTTCCTTTATATACCTATTTACATTATTTGTTACAAGCACGTATTAAGAAAAATAAATATGTATAGAGTTATCCCAATTTTTAAAACTATAATAAATATACACACAAATATAGATAAATAGAAAAAATATGGAATAATCTGCCACAGAATATTAATAACTGTTGATTAGATTTTTTTATTTTTAAAATTCTTGCTAATTTCCCAATTACTATATATTTCTTCTAAAAAATATGTTAATTTACCAGAATGGTAACTTCTAAATTTGTGTTTGAAGTAACAAATAGAAACTCAACAGATTTTAATTCATATACACATTCATACACATCTATATGTAATTTCCAGAAGAAAAGACTAGAAATAAAACCTAATATTTAAAGTGGTTATTTTAATGTCAGGGATATAGATAATTTACTCTATTATACATTTTCCATAGCAAATATTTTTATTCACTTAGCCATGATTTATTTTATAAACAGAATTCAATTTATCTTCATTTTTAAAATAAGTGTTTATGGATAAAATAATAATGCAGTTATGAATGCTAAAAACTGTAACACTTGGTTGTACTTTTCAAGAGCAAAAGGACCTACAGAGACTTATCATAAAATATACCTTTCTCGCTTTGTCTGAAAAACCAGTATCCAAATTTACAACAATAAACAAGTGTCGCTCATGCCGCATCTAGATCAAAGTTGATAGACAAGCCCCAGAGCAGGTGGATTGCTTCAAGCATTCGCCATCTATGATGAATACAAAATAAGTTCTAAAAGCTTTCTGGAGATCTGTAGGATGCTGGTGATAGCTCAGAGCAGTACGACATTGATGAAGAAGCTTGGGCAAGATAAAAGTTTCCCCAAAAAGACAAGGCATTGTTTTTTGTGGCCTTTGGTTTGGCAACCATTTAACTATAAACGCAACAGCTGGCCACTGAAAGGATGGTATCAGGACCAGTTGAAGGGTGCAGAGATAGGATGCTATTGGCAGGCCGCCTACGTATTTGAGATGAACTAAGCCAAGCAACTGGAGGTTTTAGCAGCTGGCCAAACAAAGGATATTGTTCAGATACTTAACAGCTGATAATTGAGCATTCTAGTAATATTTTTTGAAAAGAAAGTGGTTGCCAAATGGGTTGGCAAATGTTCGGAGACAATCGATATTCAAAGTTTGAGGGAAGGATTTATGGGAAGATAAGCCAAGAAGCATGAGATTGTCATTATCTCAACTCCTTCAGGAAGACTTTCAGAAATGTTAGACTAGAGATTCTGTAGTATAAAGTGAAATGGATCATGGTTAAACTCCAACATTAAATAGCAATTTTATACTCTTTGGCTTTCTAGTCACTGCAAATCAATCTTCTTGCCATATTATAATCCATTACTTATTTATTGCCACCTTACTGTTTTTCCTAAAACAATAATGCTGTATGATACCTCCTTAAACATTCTTTCTGTAATCTTATAGTGCAAAATTGTGTCCACTTTTCATTAACAGATATATTTAATTATTAATAAGTCCATTTAGTCAAAAATATATGAAACACTTGAAAGACCGTTCATTAAGGATAAAATAAAATAAAGCAAGGAAAAAATATTGTGTATTTAATTGACAGTAAAGATGAAGTCATCTTGCTTTACTGGAAATACACTCAAATACAGTAGAAAGATGTAGCAATTTAAAGTCTCTCTCTGAAGTTTGATTTTCAAATCTTAAACTATACCTTATAATGATAATTTTTACATTATTTAGAAAGGTTTTGTGTGGTTAAACGTATATTTATTTTTAATATTAAGAATCGTCATGATATATATTAGCAGTGGTTTACAAACCCAAGGGTTAAGTAAAAATTATAACATGAATTTGGATTCTCATGCAGATATTTGCAATTTGTTTTTATATCTAGCTTTCAAACATTCCCTAATTGAAAAATCACTTTTAACTCAAACTCACTACTTTCAAGTTATCCTTTAGCATTCATCAAGGAACTTCTCTTATAAAAAATGTTCTATAAAGCCATAATTGTTTAAAGAAACTGGTAAAATTTGATTACAGCAATTCCTACTGATTTAACTAGAAGAGATTTCTGAATTGAATACATAATGGATTTCCCAGGACTTGATGCCAAATGAAATACACCCATACAAAGTTAGGAGGCAAATAGAAAGATCTCATCTTATCTCACTTTATCTGTTACGTGCACCATATTGAAAACAGGGGTCAGAAAGTGAGAGAAGAATGATCTATTACTCTAAAAGGACATATGAGCAAGACAATAAATGTAAAGACATTAACCAGAAAAAGAGTTCAAATCCATGAAATGGCGATTTGAGCTCTTTAGGGTTTAATAAGCATTAGAAAGAGTTTATAAGCTTTGTTCAAGAGGGGTCATGTTTCGCTATAAAATTCATGATGGCCAATAAAAGAAAAAAGAAACCTTCTTGCTTGCCTTAAAAAAAATCCTTAAAATACCTTAATAATTGTGAGAAATAGAAGTTCCTGAAAGATAATGCTTCTATTTTCAATACTCTTTTTAAAATTATAGCACTTAGAATAATTAAACTTCCAAACACTTTCAAGACAAAAATCTTAATAATTTTGTCCATTTTACAGAAACAGTATAGACTACATTAAAAAAAAAACCCACAATAAGAATGTATGTTTGTGTGTGTGTGTAAACTTGGCCAAATGTCTATCTATATACGTATACATATTCACCTATCTACCTTTCTCCTTTCAGAATGATGATTGGTTGGACACCCAGTATTCTTAAAATATCCAATCATTATTTGTTTTATAAAATTTATCTGAAATTTATTGTGCTCTTTAATCTTTTTTAATACCTTGCTGGTGTTAATAGAAATAATAATTAAGAAAAGCAAAATTGTTTATGAAGATTTTTTTTGATCATCTCTTTCCATTGTTGTATTCTGATGTCCTCAAAACACAAGCTAGTGGAAGCATTTTAGGGTCATCATTATTTTACTACTTCCCTGTGGTTTTTAAACCAGCTATCTTATGCTCTTACAAATGGTGTTCTCATTCTCTAAGTGTGACTCTTATGTTTAAAATATGATTCTATTTCTGCTTATCTTAGAAAAAGTAAATACTGAACAGCCATACTACTTCTTTGAACATATTTTAAGAAAGAAAATAAATAATTTTTGCCTTGTAGTTTATGAGTATATATTTTGTTATTTTGTCTTCATGGCTGTATGCATAATATTATTATCCCTGTTAACTGATAAGAAAATAGGGAAAGAACACTTGGAGATGTTAATTGACTCAAAGGAATATGTACTTGAGTGAACACTCAAGTCCAAATGTTCTTTCTTCTTACTAACTGGGAGAAAATTATAGTAATGAGCTTATGTTTTATGGACTTCAATAATTATAAAACAAAAAATATTTTGTTATATGTAACTAATCAAATTAATTTTGCAATAGAATTGTAGAGTAGAATAAAAATTAATAAAATGATCGGTTTCTTCTTATTAAGATATGAAAATGAGGACCTGGAAAGGTAAGTGACTTGCTAGAATTCTGGCTACAGTTAGTGTCAGAGGCAGGATAATTATCATGATCTCTTAACTCTTAGCACTAGGCTCTTTCAACTACTCTATCACTTCTTTTCTCTCATGCTAAGTACGTATGAACTATAATATAAAATACATCTGCAAAGTTCAGGTCCCAAATTTTAGTTTCCATTATTCCTCATGCTTTACATGTCTAAAGGTAAATAGACCGAACATAATTCACTGAAATAAAAGTTCAGGGGTTGGCTCAGTGGTGTAGGGGTTAAGTTCGTGAGCTCCACTTTGGCGGCCCAGGGTTTGCGGGTTCTGAGCCCAGGCGTGGACCGGGCCATCGCTTGTGGAGCCATGCTGTGGCGGCGTCCCATATAAAGTAGAGGAGGAAAGACATGGATGTTAGCCCAGGGCCAATCTTCCTCAGCAAAGAAAGAAGAGGATTGGCAGCCGATGTTAGCTCAGGGCTAATCTTCCTCACACACACACACACATAAACACACACACACACACACACACACAATAAAAATATAAATAAATAAATAAAGTTCAAAAACAGATATTTAATATATATTCCTCAATCTAATAGACCTATAACTCTTTAAATTTTCAATCCAAGTGTCAGAAACTTGAAACATATAATTGCTTTTAACTGCTCCCCACTCTCCCATTCTGGGCCATCCATCTATATTTCTGCTTTGGAGAAAAGTAGAGAAAATTAATGTGATTGTGAATCAAAATGATAGGTGTAAAAGAAGAAGAATACAATCTTTGTAGCTTTTGTACTAACTTTTTAGGTTGAGAGAAGAAAAATACAATAATTGAGTTTTATTTCTTGCCTTACTCCCATTTAAACTTCAAAAGTATCTTTGACATTAACAAAGACACGAGAATCTCTAGATACCTTGTAGTGGAGGGAAAAAAGTTCCTTAAATCTACATGACAGATCTTATATATATCTAATCCAAGATTACAGTAAAACAAAATAAACCATCTATGTATTAGAATTACGTCTGTGTATTGTTACTTCCATATATTATCACAATGACTTTTTAAGTTGAAAGAGAGACCCCTGTGATTTATATGTAAAACTCCTTTGAAACTATCATCCAATGTTCAAGATCTGAGAAATTTTGCATCTATGACAAAGTTTGACAGTCAACCACTTAATATAAAAGAAAATGCATTCTTCACTTCTATCACTCAAATACATTCAAGATGAGGCAATATCTACCTCTCCAACATTTCTTGTTATATCCCCTGTAGGCTTGAATTCAATTTTATGCCAGCCTACATCATAGAGCCTATTTTCTCCTTCTCAAATTTTCCTTCCTCTATTCTCAGCCCATAGGATTTTTACTCTGTCTTCCCCAGCAGGCCCCTTGTTAGCTCTTTCATACGTAGATTAACTATAAGTGTATAAGTGTTTTCCATCCTCTTCCTGGCATTCATTGTAGGATATTTCTTTGAAAAAAAGTCTGTAAGCTTTGGCTTGGAGGCCAAAGAGTGGATAGCAGGGGCACAGTTTTCTATGCTTAAAAGATGGCAATCAACATTGCTCAGTGGTAAAAAATGGTGAAAGTGTCACCTGAAGTACTTGCAGGCAGATAATATGAGAAATAAACTTGTAGGATGAGGAGAAGGTACAAGACAATGTTATTATTGGGTGTCTGTTTGCATTGACCTCTCTTTGATGAGACAGAGAAGAGCTCGGAAAGAGTCTGCCAATTTGCAAGGAAAATTGCAAAGGTTTTAGAGAGATTCCAGAAATTCATGGCTTTGTAATGCTGGAAAAGCCAAACAATTTTAGACTCCAAACAATAAAAGAAAAAAAAAGATTGATTTAAGGGCATGACCTCATACATATTACTAAAACATGAAAATGGATAGAAGCGTTTCAGACAAAGACCAATTAAGGATCTAGGAGCAACCAAATCCTTTCAATTAGACAAAATGACTCAGGGAAGAAAAAATTAAGAATATTGACTGTCCCACCAATATTAGATAAGCTTAAGGTATATGCAGACACAACTGAGTAAAGTGGAACCAAGACAGGGGACAGGGATACAGAAGCAAAGGAGCATACTGCTTCTGGATATTATGTCTCAAAAAGAACTTTGGGCTTGTTATTTCGCACATGAATTTCACTAAGTATTTATGAGAGAAGTACTGCTAAATGATTCATTGAGGTGGCGAAAAAAAGGGAAAAAGATACTATTTCAGACTTAAAGGGGCCAGCCCCATGGCATAGTGGTTAAGTGCACACGTCCGCTGCTGGCGGCCCGGGTTCAGATCCCAGGCGCACACCGACGCACCGCTTCTCCGGCCATGCTGTGGCGGCGTCCCATATAAAGTGGTGGAAGATGGGCACAGATGTTAGTTCAGGGCCAGTCTTCCTCAGCAAAAAGAGGAGGAGTGGCATGGATGTTAGATCAGGGCTGATCTTCCTCACACACACACACAAAAAAAGACAAAAATTATCCTTGGGCCCCTAATATACTAGGGGCAGAGAACAAGCTGAAAATCCTGCCCCTCCATGCATTCCCTGATGGCCTCTTCGGATACATCAAGACAGTATAGAGAAAAGAGCAACTCTCAGAGGGCAGTGCTATGTAAAAGTTGATTTATTGCAAATATATATTTGGGAACAAAAACAGCTTGAATAATTTTTTCAAGTCTACAATGTGAGACTCTTTTATACTGGTTTTAACAAGTTTAATGATGTGTTTCACCTTGGTGTAGTTCAAATAGGAATTGGTTAAATTTTCTCCAATAAGTGTCTTAAACAGGCTCTCAATAGAATTTAAATTTAAGCTCCATGAGGGCAGGAATTTTGTCTGTTTTGTTCACAGGTGTATCCTCAACAACTAGAGCAATGTCTGCTACGTGGTGGGTGCTCACTCAATAGCCACTGTGACTAAATGAATCAATAAATGCTCTTTCCAAATTCATTTTGTTGCCTCATCCAGTTATATCATGCACAGATCCCATAAATTTTTAGTTACTTTCTATTATTAAATGCAATCTAAAGCTTCAATTTCAAAGTAGATGTAAACTTCATCACTTCTCATGCCCTCAGGGCTAACTTGAGCTGGGTTTCTGGATTACATGGAATAAAGGGGAAGCATGGTGTGGCTCTGATATTTCTGTCCTCTCCTTTATCTTCCAGGTCCAGTCTTGTGTATTGGGCTGGGGAGAAAGAGAGGGAAGTTGGCTAAGCCCCACAAAAGTACTAGAGTATAGTCGTAACTTTCTAGAAGTTTCTCTGGGCAACACTAAAAAATAGAGATGCTCTTTGCAGGCTTGGAGTTCAAATAGTGGTCCTCTCGTGGAGTTTTTCGGTGTCCCTTTCTGGCTCTTCCTGCCTCACCGTTTTCTGTGACACCCACAATGGCACATCCCTCTGAAGCCCCATGTTCTCTCCCCTTCAGCTGGCTGCAGGCACATCTCACCGCGCATCTGATGAGCAACATGATCCCAGTTGGGTATATATTTGTAACTGAATGCAAGATACTCTTTAGTAATATATTAAAAAATATTTCATATATTTTTATGTTCAATAGCTAAAATTAGGTTTCCTTAAGAACCAAGTGAAGAGCCATAGAAATTTCCAAAACCTCAGGATCTGAGAAGTTTTATTGTGTATTAAATAAGTCATTGAACAAACTCTCTTTATGTTATTAGCAATGCATTATAAATATCTTTCAACTGATTTCTGCCTCTCAATTTTGTTGAAGTGAGTGTGTAAGTGGAAGGAGCCCTGTCTTTCATAGTCAACCCCAACTCCATTCCACTTGAGCACTTACTGCATTTTGGCCCTGTGGGAAATCAAGAACCAGAACGACACACAAAAAAACAGTCATACTGCTCTAATCTATGTGATTGACTTGTAAAAATCACTACTTCTTCCCTGGACAAAATGAAGTGTCTTGAAATTTTGGAAAGGTAACTTTCCTAAAAAATTCAAGATGCTTTTGTATTCATGAAATTGTTTTTGAGCTAATGCATAATTTTTACATTAAAAATAAATTGCTGGGGCTGGCCCGGTGGTGTAGCGGGTAAGTGCACGCACTGCGCTTCGGCAGCCAGGGGTTCACAGGATCGGATCCCAGGCGTGCACCAACGCGCCGCTTGTCAAGCCATGCTGTGGCGGCATCCCATATAAAGTAGAGGAAGACGGGCATGGATGTTAGCCCAGGGCCAGTCTTCCTCAGCAAAGAAAGGAGGATTGGCGTCGGATGGTAGCTCAGGGCTGATCTTCCTCACAAAAAAATAAATAAATAAAAATAAAGTGCTAATAAATAAACAAGACTTATGTGCCCGGTCACTCACATATAGTATGACACTGGAAGTAGCTACAGAGTTTGCCTATGGAAAGGATCTCTGAAACACTAGAAATTGAGGGAAAGGAAGGCAGTACAGAGGAAAGAGAGCTACAGCAGTGACAAGAGAATATGACTATGATTTTCTACACGCTATCGAGGACGGTTGTCAGTTATAGGTGTTAAAGATGTGTTGAAGAAATTATTATATAGCTGAGGAATACCAGAAACCACAAAATGTTTGCTTGTATCAAAAGTTAAGATCTTTTGGTTTGGAGCAGTTCTAGGGTTATGAAGCTAGAATGGCATTTACAACAGTTCAGTCATAATTGAGATGAAGGGCAATAAAACAATGGGAATCAGTTGTCATGGGAAATGGGGCATGAGTCACCTTCAAAGCCTAGCCTCCCCCTGAGTCTCTCTTGTGGTGTGTAACGCACAGGGCAAGGAGTACCGTCAGTGTAACATGGAGACTTATGAAACCCTACACAACCAAGGGACATACCTGTACTCAGTCACATCCATTCTAACATCCTTTGTCATCAAATGAGGCAAGAAGAGTAGAAAGATCTTTCTTTAAATAGTCAAAAACACATTTTATTGTGGCTTTTCTATCTTCTAGATAGAGCAGTATAGTTTTTCTCAGTAACAGATAGGTTTTTTTGTAACTTCTTCCATATCCAAAGTCCAGTGAAGAGAAAAGAGAGGATTAAATGGTAGGGAAACTAAGGTTTTGTTTCTGTGGTCTTAAAGCTTGATAACCTAATAGATATAGTTTTTGCTCAAAGTAACTTAATGTGCTTTGCTGTATTTAACAATGCAGGCCCAGAGGTGAAAATCCAAATTTATTCCCTGAACCTTTGAGAATAATTGAGTTTGGAAGGCAGTCCTAAAAGAAATGGTTTTGGTAGTCTGAGAAACTGAGGCTTCTCACAAAAGCCTCTCACAGCATTTGTCATTGCTGATTACTGCTTCCTCCTTAAAATGCATTTTTCTCTTGGTATGATGGTTAATTTTATATGCCAGTTTGACTGGGCTAAGGGATGCCCAGATAGCTGGTAGAACATTATTTCTGGGTGTGTTTGTGAGGGTACTTCTGTAAGAGATTAGTATTTGAATCAGTAGACTGGGTAAAGAAGATCCACCCTGCATAATGTGGGCGGGCACCATCCAATCCACTGAGGGTCCAACTAGAACGTAAAAGTAGAGGAAGAGCAAATTCTCTCTTCTTGAGCTGGGACATCCAATTTCTCCTGTCTTCAGACATCCAAGGTCCTCTTATATATCAATATGTATCCTATTGGTTCTGTTTTTCTGGAGAACTCTGATTAATACACTTGGTTTCTTAAATACCACCCTCCACTGGTTTCCCTCTTACTTCACTTGCTTCTTTTCAACTTCATTTTCTGGATTGTTCTCTCCTTGCAAGACTCTGAATATTAAATTATTTCAAGTTAATTCTTAATCTGCACTTACCCGTTGATTGATTCTGTACAATCGTGTGGCTTTAAATGTAATTGATAAGCTATGACTTCCAAAATAAATACATCCAGCTTAGACCACTCCTCTGATATTCAAACTCCTATACCCAACTGCCTGTTCAACGTCTCCACATGGATACCGAAATGGTACCTCACTCTTTACGTGACAACGCTAATTTTTTTCTCCCTCCCAAACCTACTTCTCTCTCTTTCTCCCCTCATCCAACGGCACCATCATTAATCCAATTGCTCTTGTAAAAATCTAGGAAATCTTTTACTGCTCTCATTCTACCTCATCCTACATCCAATCCTACTTCATCCCCATTATCTTCCACAGGTGTTATCCCCCAAACCTCCTGCTCTTCTCATTTCATCTCAGTGCCTGTGTACTGGAGGCCCTGGACTGATACACTCTCCATGGTCTATGAGACCATCAAGGATTTAACACCAATCTACTCAAATATCTTACCTAATTATATACCACTCTCTCACATTCTTGTCATTTCTTAAAACAAAACAAAAACAAAAACAAAAAATCACAAGCTCTTTTCTTTTACTTTTGCCTTTTTCATCAATTACATGATCAGAGCTCAGCTCAAACTGAAGAAGCTAGCCAGAGAGAAATGACTGGTGGTTGTTGTGCCCAATCTCTACCAGAACAGAGATGTGTTATGTTCAATTGCAACTTGTTTTCTAGGTTTCATGCTAGCCCTTCACTTCCCCACCAATAATTTGCATATTCTGAATTATAAGCCTGCCGTTTATGAATGATTATTTTGAGAAATCAAGAATAATGAGGCCCCTTTCATCATTTAGATTATGCCAATGGAGAGACAAGACAAGCTACGGGAAATGAAATTGAGAATGTTTCTTGGTCTCAGTTTGGGAAAATGCAGGTTCCATCCTCTTAGTTTCTAGTTTGACAGAGTATAGGGTGGGGGAAAAAAAAAACAAACATGAGCTCTTAGCAAAGTTGACCTAGCAGGATATGAAATCAAACACTGAAGAAGCTTTTTAGGAGTCTATAAAATGTTAAATTTACTGTAAATTTCTTATTGCACCACAAAAGCATAAGCTTAATAAATTAAATCATTTTGGATGGCCCCAGGTCTAATTTTAGAACTGATAATAAAAACGATTTTTGAGCATAGATGTTCAAGTTTTGGCACTCACAAGAAAGGGTGTAGATAAACAATGATGTCAGAGATTGTTCAGGATGCTTAGCTCTTAAAGTTTATAGCATTTGGAACAAAGCCTCTGGTTTCCTGGTGCCTAGTGTCTCTTGAGTCTGGGACCCTGTATTGTTCTTCAAAGAGTTCATTTGATTTAACTGCACTCAATGAATTCTTTAGCTACTAGAATTATTGAATGTCTATTCTAATGGAAGAACTCTGAATGCATTGATGATCACTAGCCATTCTATGAATGTAAGTCATGTTTCAGTCTAAATGCACTGAAGATATTGTCTATACCTGTGTTGTCCAATAGAGTGGCACTAGCCTGATGTGGCTATTGCGTTCTTGAAACGTAGTAGGCCTGAATTGAGATATGCTTTAAATGTAAAACACATATTATATTTTTGAAGACTTTGCATTAAAAAAAGATAGGATACCTCACTAACAATTTTTATATTGATTGCATGTTGAAATGATTATATTTTGATATATCTTATTAAATACAAGACTTTAATTTGCTTCTTTTTATTCTTTTAAATGTAGCTACTAGAAAATATAAAATTACATATGTGACTTGCATTACATTTCTATTGGACACAACCAGTCTATACATCTTTTTAAAATATCATCTCATTACATGGTTAGATAGTCCATCACACAGTAGACCTTATTAATGAGTTGCCAGATAAGGTCTCCCTCGTCTAGTCTACAAAATATGAAAAGAAACAGGGATGCAGGCATAGTGATTCCATTATTGATCATTGTGATGCTCTATCATCTTGTGGAACATTTTATCAAGAAAAACAGAAGTTTGTTTGTAGGATTATTGACCTTTCCTGATTTTTGAGTATATTCATAGGAACATTTAATTCTAAATTGTGATGAATACACTACTGGCTCTCAGTTGTTAATGCTCATTTAAATATTTACTTTCTTTTGTTTTTTCCCATTTTATTATGAACATTTGCAAACATAGAAAAATTGAAAGCAACCTTACCTTGAATACCCATATTCCCAAATACTCAAATTCTACCATTAAAATTCTTTTCAGTCATGAAATATTTATTGAATGCTAAACCATGTACTAGGCATCAGGGCTACAGTGGTGAAGCAATGAGAGCTTCTCAGCATCACGGAGAACACGATCTAGAAGGCAAACACAAAATGCAAAGACACATAATTACACCTTGTAGTAAGTTCTAGGAGGCAAAAACACAGGGTGCAATGAAAAAAATTGCATGTGATAGTTAGCTTCGAGGTTGGACAGTTCCTCTCTGAGAATGAGCATGGGTGGTTGGGGAGGAGGAGTGTTGAAGCTGGAGGAGCAATCAAGGCAGAAAGATCAGCCTGAACAAAGGCCCAGAGGCAGCAAGGACCTTGGCAGGTTTGAGGAATTGAAAAAAGGCCAGTGAGCCCTGAGCATAGCCGGCAAGGGAAACAGGACAGAAGCTGAGGCCACAAAGGTAGGAAGGAGATGGTCTTACAGTACTTTGTTGCCTGAGGAAAGGAAACTAAATTCTATTCTGAGAACCATGAGAAGCCATTGGAGGTGTTTTACCTTTTTATTTGCTTTTATAAATTGGGTATTTTCTTCTGTCATATTTCTTTTTATAATTCATTTTTTGTTTTAAAACTTTCTTTAGTCCTTTTTTTCAGCATAGATCTCCTGGCAACAAATTCTCTTAGTTTTACTTCATCTGAGAATGTCTTAATTTCCCCTCATTGTGGTTGGGTGAGAGTAAAAATCCTGTTAGGGGTTCACTCAGCCTCTTGAATTTGTCAATTTACAAATTCTGTAGATTTTGCCAAATTTGGGAAATTTTCAGTCATTATTCCTTCGAATACTTTTTCAGATCCACCCTCTTCCTCTCCTGGGGCTCTAACGAGGTGAAGATTAGATTTTTTGTTATAGTCTACAGGTCCTGAAGCTCTGTCCATTTCTTTCAGACAATTTTCTCTCTATTATTCAGATCGGATTGTATCTATTATTCTGTATTTAAGTTCACTCACTCATTCCTTCATCCTCTCCATTCTGCCCTTGAGCCACCAATCTGTTTTATTTTTTCCTTTCAGTTCCTGTATTTTCCAGCTCTAAAATTGCCATTTGGTTTTCCTTTATATCTTCTATTTCTTTGCTGAGAATTTCTACTTTTTAAATTTGTTTTGTGGGGGCCGGCCTGGTGGCACAGTGGTTAAGTGGTTAAGTGCACACTCTCCACTTTGGCGGCCCAGGGTTCACAGTTTCGAATCCCAGGCACGCACCAACGCACTGCTTGTCAAGCCATGCTGTGGCAGCGTCCCATATAAAGTGAAGGAAGATAGGCACAGATGTTAGCCCAGAGCCAAGCTTCCTTGGCAAAAAGAGGAGGATTGGTGTCAGATGTTAGCTCAGGGTTGATCTTCCTCACACACACACAAAAAAATTTGTTTTTTGTATGTTCATTTTTATGATTGCTTCTTTAATATCCTTGTCATACAATTCTAATATCTGTATAATCTTGGTGTTGGCATCTGTTGATTGCCTTTGCTAATTCAAGTTGAGATTTTAGTGATTCTTGGTGTGACAAGTGATTTTTTTATTAAATCCTGAACATTCAGGGCATTATGCTATAAAACATTGAATTTTACTTAAACTATGTGTTTTAGGAGGTCTCTTGCGACATGTGCCAGCAGGGAAACGAAAGCATCGTATCATTCCTGCCAGATAGGGTGAAAATCTGGGCTTTCCGCTCAGCCTCCATCTGTACCCAAGTAATTAAGAGGCATCTCCCTACCACTGGGCAGAGTGTAGCGAGGTTCCACACTAGGTTTTCACTGATGCCACCTTGGCTGGGAGGTCAGGGCTGCCTCATTATCACTCCACATGCACCCTTCCTCCCACAAGTGAGAGATGTGGCTCATTACCTCTGGGCTGTGGTGAACATGCTGACTCTCCAGTAGGCCACCTCTGGTACTGCTCTAGCAGACTGTAGGGGAAAGGATTCTCATTACATATGGTTGAGGGTGTAAGTCTAAGTTTCCCATGCGGTCTCCACTGATACCACGGGGATGAGGGAGAGAAAGAAGTTCTCATTATCTTCCAGTGGTGATGAAAGTCCCAGTGCTTCATTCAGCCTTCTGGCCCTGTATGATACAAGTCTGGTGGCAGGGCAGGGGTGCTTCATTACAGCTGGCTGGAGGTAAAAGTCTCAGCCCCCATTCAAACTCTGCTCACAAGAGATACAGTGGGTCCACAGTTTATTCTATGTTGTTTGGCCAGAGTAGGGAAGTTACCTAAATGTCTTCTGTCTTGCTAGGGTCCTTTCCTGGTTCTTCAACTGGAGAGACAAAGTTTTGGTTGAGGCTTTTCATATTGTTACTCATTGGTGTTTTGGAGTTGCCAGCTTCTCTACCACTGAATTAATGACATACGAGACAAAAAGAAAACCCAGGGAATGCACCGCCATGCCATTCCCCAGTCCAAAGATTCCTAGACAGTCTGCCTTCTTTCCACATTTCAGAGTATTCCTATGTTTGTTTTATATAATTATCTATGTCCATGGTTTTTAGCTATACTTGATGGAAGGAACAGGGAAAAGTGCATCTACTCCATCTTATTGAAAATATTGACTTTTACTACTATTTTGAGAATCAGAGACTACATGAATAACTTCTTCACATGTACACAAAAGATACAAATTTCTGTATACTTATATACCTTCACATAACTTATGTCTTAACTGAGTTTTCTGATTGTCTGAATTATGACCCATTTTCCATAATATATTTTAAAAAAAGGCCCTCTTAAATATTGATTACATAGTTTTGTTTTCACAAACAAATAGGTTTCTCTTATATAAAAATGGTTTGATGTTAACAATTCTAAAATACTTTATCTATGCTTCCAACATTTAAATGGATCATATCTAATAATCATATTAAGAAAATTATTTTGGGGGCAATTCCTAAGGTAATGATTTTCAGTAAATATATTATTTTGATTTCAGTAGTTGGTAAAAATTATAGCAGTACTTATTCTTTCTCTCTGTAATGGGTGACTGTAATACCTGCTTGAAATTTCAAGTTTACTTTAACTATGTGGTATAATTTGTAACTTTAGGAACTCAATATTTCTATTCATTGCATTAGATCATTTGTATTCTTATAAGCTATCACAAAAATCTTTGTGGAAAATGGAGGTTGTCTTAGGTGTGATTCTTACATGAGGTAGTTCAAGTAAACACTGAAAAAGGAATAAAGTGAGACATGGAAGGGAAGAAAGTCAAGGAAGGATTCATTAATATATAAGTTTGTACTTTGGGCTAGTGGGGCTAAATCAATGGACTTCTCGGAGGCCATATAAAACTGCTCAGAGCTGTCCCACTCTACGACTGGGAAACTGAGTGTATTTGTTCATTGACCCCTACCTGTTATTGGTTATGAGCCGAACTTAGGGAATTAACTCCCTGGCATCTCTTATGAAAAGAGTTTCAGATATTGCAAAAGAAAACCATTAGCATGTAAGAGAATGGAAAGTACAAAGGTTATATGTGCAGGTCCCTGATTGTGTGTCAAATTGGAGTGAGTATAAGTAAAACATTAAATAAACAAATAAACGGCAAATATAAATATGTAACCATGGGTTGGAGCAATCAAAACTACTGCATTTGAAGTCTTCTACCTTTGTTTACAGAAACTCCAACTTAGGACAAAGAGGGTTCAATTTTTGTTTTAGACAGATTACTGTTTAGGTTTCTTAATTTTAACAAAATGAGGTCCACTCCACCATGTATCAGCCCTGTCTCTAAAAAGTTTGTCTAGTTTAAAAAAATAGAATTTCAGCATTGAAAGAAACCACTAAGATATTCCAGTTATTTCCTTAGTTAACACCACACAAAATAGTTGGTTTTAGTCTCTGCTTAAATAAATACTTTGAAAAATATTATAATTTATTCCATTGATGGGCAATTGTTATAGTTATATTTAAATACTGCCTACCACCCATTGACCCCCTAAATTTTGCCTATGTTATGTATATAAAAGAGATAAATATGAAAGGGTTTAAATCACTCAGAAAATTCCCTTCACATTTTTATTATCCACATTTTGGGTAAAACACCAATCCCATCCTGTCTCTGCCCACATAAACACAAGCGCCACAACCACATTCACCACCTGATTCCAACCTCATTCAACCTTCCCCACTTCTGTTTAACATGTTCTCACTCTGTCTCTGGACAGCTCTGAACTTAGTCTCTTCCCCAGCAGTTCCTGCCTGATGGTCTCTAGATTCGCTTTCCATTGTAGGTATGTCCCTGCAACTTGGTTCTTGGCTTTTCCAAAACAACTTTCATTGATTTCATCACTTGAGTTTTCTCTTGGCTCTTTTTACACCAGACTGCTATTAACACGTTTCTACATTGTGGATTTGTTCTCTCAGAATTATAGGCATTTTTCACATATCTTGGGGTTAAAGAAAAGCTGGGAGACAAATGTGACTTTCCATATATCCATATGCATTTAAGCAACTTGCAGATACAATTCTTTCTTCAAAGACTTAAATGCTCTATTTCACCTTCTCCAGAAAAGACAGTCAGAATGCTTTCTGTATTCCCGTTTTATATTTATATCAACAAGTGTTATAATGCAGGATAATATGTTTTTCTTTTCATTTATACATTCAAAGTTCAGGGTACTTATCCAATAGTTAAGGACACAAAATGGCACCTTCAGTTTCTGTTTTTCAATAATTTTCGCCTCTTCATAACTATGACTAGAATTTAAGTAAAGAAATATTTTAAATTCCTTTGTCAATATCCACATACACAAACCTGCACACCCACACACATGTGCAGTGGCACACCTTTAAAAAATGCCTCCTCACAACAATAAAATTGGCCTATGTGCTTTATCTGCTCAAATAAAGTAGAGTTTCACACACTAGGGCACTGCTCTTTAGGTTACTGCCTACATCTTTTGCCCTTTATTCTCTTTTGCTCTTTTACTCAGAGTCTATCAAGAGACCATGTACAGAAATATCAAGTAAAATATATCATAAAAAAGGAACTCTGAGAACCTAGTGACCTGAAAAAACGTTACTTATGAAGCTAATGACCTAAGAATGCCTTTGGATAGGAGAGCATCTAGTACGGCAAAGAGACCTTCAAAATGGACTTGTAAGCACTGATCCAGACAGAAGATTAAATAGCACGATATATTAAAAAGCATAAGGTAAAATAGGAATAGTTGGAATTTTTCACTCCACACAAGTATTTCATTCTGCTGCCGAGAGAGCATTTTTTTCTCTTTCTTTCTTTCATTCTTACAGTATTTTATAGTCTCTTCTTGTTTTGGTGACAGATTAGTTTATACTATTCCCATGCTCAAAGAAACTGTAGTAAGATATTTATATAGCAAGTCAAATATTGATTCATGGGTATAAAATATGCCATTGCACTATGCTAACTAGGATTTTCATGGGCTTATTAGTGCAATTAATCTGAGGAATAAACGCAAATTATCTTTGGATGCTTGTGCACATACAGTTCTCCACTGAAAATATTTTTTGAAAATCTTAAGAATTTGTAACAATAAACTTCTAAAGTAATTGTTAGTACACCTATTAGTTTTTAAGTTGTCTGATTATGAAGATACATTAAATTTTCACAGTGGTCATGGTGAATAAAACTATTGACTTTCCATTGTCTAGTCAATAAAGTGTTGACAGGCTTTAGAGCCAAGTGGCAAAACCAAAAGGAGACATCCACAACACTTAGCTAAAGAATGAGTCAACAGATGAAGTTTTTATTAATGTTCAGAATGACAGTTTTATTTTATTTGACAGGAGAAAACACAATCGTTATATCCTTTTTCATTTAGAATGATGGGGCAAAGGTCAAATATGCATAATGAATTTGAATCTGCAATTTCTTTAGATCAAAAAAACCCTTGAAGATCAGAAATTCATTTTTAAACAGATATATTATCCCTAGTGTACAGTTCAATAGACTTCATTAGAAATTATGGATGAACAATTACAATTCTGAAGGGGACCACAGGCCTGTTTATACCCAACTCTTAATAATCCCATAGTATTGCACAAAGTACACATTCTGTTTACATATCAACTGGTTATTTTTCTTTCTACTTCCTGCCATAATTAAATAAATGTAAAATGTTATTATGCAATTTGTGCTTCTCAAAAAAGCTTCACATAAATCCACATCAAATCTCAAAATTAAACCTAATTATAAATCTTTTTGTTTCAGGTTTGCTTTCTAATTTAGGGTCACTGGAGGAAATATTTATTTTTATTCCATTTCTAATTTTGATTGTTATTTACTATACCTAAAAAATTTGTATTTTAGGTTTGGCAATGTTCTTCCTCCAACACATTTTTGTATATTTTCATTCATTTTCGTAATCTGGTATCATTTAATAGGAAACCAGTTCATATTTACTGGAAAAGAAATCGGTTTACACAGAAAAATTTCACCTATAATTCCATGTTACTGAGTAAAGCATTTTTGAATAAATACATATGCTGTAATTACCACACATTCTACTTTTGGGCTTGCTTTCTAAACTTGTTGTTTCTAGTCACAAAATAGTATTCTACAACTCGACTTTGAATGTTGTATAGAATGCCATTTACTTATGCAATTTCATATTTGAGGAAACATTGTTCGTTATTGTGTGTTATTGCAAATCATATCGTGATGAATATTCTTATAAATAGTTTGTTTTTCTCTAGTCTTTTTATAATTATAAATTCCTACAAATCTTTCCAATAGGCAGAACGTAGTATTTTAATATTATTTAATTTTGTATTTTCACTACAAGTGAGTTTAAACATTTTTGTATTTATTATTACACATTGATAATTTTTCTCGTGTAAAATGCTTATTTACACTCTTTATCAAATTATTTTTTTAAGGAGGTTCTTTGTCATTGTTTTTCTCAATTTATGTCAATTTGCATTTTGTCAATGCTAACAATATAAATAATGCATCCTTCATGTGTAATACACCAGTTTTTCCTACTTTGTCCTTAAACTTTTATTTTCTTATTTTTTAAGAAGATTTTTTTAAATTGTATTTTAGGCCTTATGCTTTTCTTCCTGTTGTTTTAATGTACTTCATGTACACATTCTTAGTTTCGTTTTTAAGGGGTTATATTTTGAATCTATAGCAAGAGACCAAAGAAGGGTCAAAGAAAAAATAACCGATTTTACCATATGGTTTTTACTCAGTTCCAAAGATTAATGTAGGTTTCATAAGATCTGCTTTAAACCTTGTCCAGAGATGATAACTGAGAATGAACTCCGGTTTCTTTTCAGAGTAGGAGAGGAGTGCTGAAAGAGCGTGAAAAATCTCAGAGACAAGTCATTTCTGGGACTATAAACAGCTGAAGACAGCACTTAGCAATGAATTAAAGGAAATTCAATCCATTCCTATATTTCAACATTGCAGAAGTCTATGAAGTAGTTATTGCTAAGAAACATTGACCAAGAAGCACGAATTTCTGTAATTCATGTTAAAAAATAAGAATCAAGGAATAGACCCTTACAGTGGAATAATGTGACTTCATAATTGCCTGGATCAAAACAAGGGGATCAGTTAATGCAAAAAAAAGGAATTGGATCAATTCTGGAATGGGATAGATATATTTCTCCCAATCACGTCTTCATTAGGAGTTGGGAGGTAAAATTACAACTGAATTGGTGATGCTTTATTTTGTGCATCAACTTCAACCATAGAAAACGTTCTAGGTGCAAAGGGGTTACTGCCTCACCATGAGTTAAAAAAAAAAGATGGGAGGATATATATCTAGCAGTTTGGGAGGATTCTAAACAGTACTTGCAAACAAAATTCTCTCTATATAAAAGGGGCAGAACTGATAAGGAATTCATCTTACAGATTAATATAATAAGAGTAACCACAATGACAATATTATGTGTTTAACATACATTCAGCTCTGCATTCAGTACGTTACATGAAGTTCCTTAATTATTCCTTTTAACAGCCCTATGAGGTAACTCTACTTTGTATGCATTTTACAGATGAGGAAGCTGAGACAAGGAAGGCCAAATAAAATGAAGGAATGAATAAAAGAATAAATAAATAAGTAGAATCAAGTCTTTCTGACCCGAGAACCTATGCTCTCAGCCTTGCTGATTCTTTCAAAATGTTCACAAGTGAGTTGCAATAATTTAAAAATGTTTTTTTATTGTTTCTCTCTCTGAGGTTTTCCCTGAGATATTTATAATTTTTCAATCTTTTTTCTCATAGACTGTCTTGCATCCTAATTGGTCTGTATATACTACTTTAAGTCCATTTGTCTCAAGTAAAAAATTGGACTATTTAAGGTTAATATTTCTCTCACAACCCTGTTGCAAAGATCAATCATGATAATGGCTTTTAAATTAATTTTACTTTACTTTACATGACTATCCAAATATCAGTTATCATTACACCAGAGTCTTTACTCATGTAATGGTTAGTTTTATGTGTAAACTTGGCTGGGTGATAGTCCCCAGTTATCCAATAAAACATGAATCTAGGTGTCACTGTGAAAGTATTTTGTACATATGGTTAACATCTACAATCAATTGGCTTTAGGTAAATGGGACTTTTCCTTGATAATGTGGATGGGCCTCACCCAATCAAATGAAAGTCCTTAAGAGCAAAACTGAAGTCTTCTGGGGGAAGAAGAAATTCTGCCTCAAGACCATAGCATTAGCTCCTGCCTGACAGTTAAACCTCCCAACCTCCCCTACAGATTTCAGATTTGCCAGTCCTCACAACTGCGTAAGCCAATTCCTTAAAACTTGTAATATGTATGTATGTATGTATGTATGTATGTATGTATGTATGTATGTATGTATCTATCTATCTATCTATCTATCTATCTATCTATCTATCTATCTATTTATCATCTATCTCCTCCTGGTTCTGTTTTTCTGGACAACCCTGACTGATAAACTCCCTATTAGTCAGAATGTTCCTTGAGGAGGGATGTCCATGCAGACATCAATTTCTCCCAATTGATCTCAGAGTTTATGAGTGCACTTTAGGCTCTCGATAAGTATACGCTAAATAAATGAAATTTCATGATATTAACACTGGAAAGGGGGCATTAAAGCTCTCACAATAGCTTAAGGAAGAAGTTGGGATATTAGGAAAAAATTATATCAAGATAAAAATATTTTATTCCATTCACTCTATAGAAATCAAGTCCAATGAGATGTGTCTGTTCTACTTAATCTCTAGAAAAGTTTTCTCTTTATCTGTAATCGCTCTGTTATCCTCATTTTTGTAGTCAAAATTTTAATATACTTACTTTTCAAATAATCTAGATTTAGAAATAGTATGTGTTCAGGTTCTTCCTGCTAGTTGTACCTACCAAGCAGAATGTGATTTATGCATATTTTTCAAAAGAATCTCTACGTGTTTTCTCCAAGAGCTGTTAATAAATAGAAGACATTTTTATAATGCTAAAGTTCAAAAAAATATGTAAAAGATAAAGTGCATATGTGTGTTTTTGTGTGTATACATATATCTGTATTTCTCATCTCTATCTCTATCTCTTTACACTATTTAAATGAATAATGTTGCCTTTTACATCTCCCAAAATCCAGGGCTAGTTTAAATGGAAACAATGCACAGCAGCGTTCTAAAATCCACTTGTTTCTTATAAATATATTTTTGAAACTTTTTGTGCCTGACATTTGTGCTTTAAGTCAAGTGCTTATGCAAAAGCAATTGTTTTTTCCTTCTTTCTTACCCATCTTCTCCGAAATTGTGTAGGACAAAATGAATCGCTACCACTCAATCCCTGACATTAATTCAACAGACACATATTTTGATTTCAGAAGAATTATGGAAACATTCTTTCAGAAGTGAGCAATGAAAGATAACATTCTGCATTTAGCACATTTCCCTTTTCCAAGTGGCAATGGAGCATTGTAACAGCAAAGTAAATTGCTTTCTATTTCTATCTGCTTTATAAAACTGTGACACTGACAGAGTTGAATCACCGAGAACACATCTGTACACAGCTAAATGAAAAGTTTTACATGATGGTAGAACTAGGTGGAATTATTTTGTCCTTGGATGTTTTGATGAATAACAATGCTTAGGCCTTTGATTTGCACACACTAGGGTAACACTCAGGGTACTGTCAGGAAACTCAGTTATTAATTTAACAGATTTTTATGAGGCAATTCTTTACACAGTTGTGACCTGGATTAAGGGACACAGCAAGGTATGGTTGTATGTGGGAACATTAGTGACAGGCCTCCTGGGAAAAGGGTGGGAATGACATTATTGAAGCGTCATGGAGAGTTTGAAGCCTTAGAAGCAGAGCTGTCCATCAAGAATTCCAAACATATAATACTGGCGTTGCTCAAATTGAGGCAAGGCAAGGGCAGAGATTGTTAGGAGTGATAAATATCTCCAAATTTCTCTCCTCTAACCCTCTGATTTCCTGTGATACCACTGACAAAACGCGACCAGAGGCCAGAAATCAAGAGAGCCTGAGTGATACGATGTGTAGGAGTAAGCCTCCTTAAGCACAGAACAAGGCAGGAAAGGGTGAACAATAGTTCTCAGGAGAGTGGCAAACCCACACAGTGGGCACGGACAGCATACATCCAAGCTGACTGGCAGATGTCTTACTCACTTCCTGGTTTCCAGGCAGCAATCTTCTTGTATCCTCATATGGCAGAAAGCAGAGAGGGAGACCGTCTCTCTCTTATCTTTTCTTACAAGGTCATTAATCTCGTTTATGAGAGCTCCATCTTCACAACCTAATCGTCTCCCTAAAGGCCCTGCCTCCAAATACCATCCCATGGGGGTTTAGGCTTCAACATATGAATTTAGGGGTGACACAAACATTCAGTCTATAGCATACTGCAAGACACTATTGCAGGTAAAGATGAACAAGGCAGATATGGTCTCTGAAGCTCAAGGAGATTTCTAACGACCATGTCATAAAAGAAATAAACAGCACATTGAGATAGAAAATATGAACAGAGGCCTTGTTTAGATAGGGTGACCATAAAAGTCAATGAGGAGATGATTTTTAAGTTTGAATGGAAGAATGAGTAGACAAGCAAAGGGCTGGGACTGAACATTCCAAAAAGAGGGAGTAGTAAAACATTTAAGCAGGAAGACACTTGGCATACTTTAAGAAGTGGAAAGCCAAAGTGGAATGGAGTGAACAATGTGAAGGAGACATTGGCATAAGATTAGGATGGAAGGAAGAGAGAGCTTAGATTCAGTGGACCTTCTTGGTCATTGGGAAGCCATGCAGCAGAATGATATGATCAGTTCTTTTCTTCTTAAAGATCACTATGGCTCCTAAATTTGAAGTGGATTTTAGAGAGGCAAGAGTAAGCACACATGGATCATTTAAGAAGCCATTGAAATAACAACATAAGAAATGATGGTGGCTTTAATAGGGTTGAAGGAGCAGGAATGGAGGAAAGTAAGTGGACATCAGATACATTTTAGAGATAGAATGGGCAGGATTTACCAAAAGTGGATAAGGGAAGTAAGGAAAAGGAATAAATGGAGCATGATCCCTGAATTTCTGGCTTTAGCAACTTGGTGGGCAGTGATGCCATTTACTAAATGAGTAACAGGTTTTGGAGAAAAAGAGAATCAAGACTTCCATTTTGCACACAATAAATTTGAGATGATTAAATGGAAATGTCAAGTAGAAATTTGAATATACCAGTCTGAGGTTCAGAAGAATTGCTTTGGCTTGAGCAAGAGGAGGCGGGTGGGGGGTGGGAGAAATGAGTGAACTGTTTTTTTGTTTTTGTTTTTTTTAATTTAAATAAATGTTTTTAAAAAGCCGAATAAAATAAAATATAGCACTTAACCAAAAAAAAAGAGAGAGTGAAAGATAATTTTGAAAGTAATCAACAAACAGATGGCCGTAAGATTTGGTGAGCAGTGCATATAAAGTGAAAAGATAATGACCCAGGACATAATTCAAAGGAACGCTAACATTTAGAGGTGTGGTATAATTTATTTAATCAGCAAAGAATATTGAGAATAAAGGGCCAATAAATTAGGGAGAAAACCAGGACTGCATATTGTCACCTAAGTTAATATGAAAAGTTAAGAAGGAGTTTATAAAAGGTGGGATGGACAAATGTATAAAGTGCTACTGAGAGATCAAAAGATATCAGAATAGAAACATTTCTTTTTAGTTAGAAATGTGTAGGTCATTGACGGACTTGACCGAACAGCTTTTGTGGACCATGGTGGAGATTAGCAATTTTAGCAGAGCAAGTAGAAAGTAATGAGTTGTCTAGACAATTAATCCCTAGAGTTTTGCTGTAAAAATGGGAACAGATAAATGGGTTCTTAGTTAGAGAGATTTTGACTAAGTTGTTTTTTTTTCATTTGTTTAAGCCGAAACAGAACAGAACATGGAATTATAAAGGCAAGAATGTTCCAGAGAGAAATTCAGAAAAAAAGTGACGGTACAAAAGAGAAAGAAAATAGGCAAAGGAAGAATGTTCTTGAGAAGAAAAACGAGGATAGGCTCTAGTTGTCAAGGTTAAAATACATTTAAAGGACCTCCACTGTTTTCTGACCATGTAATTCAATATTCACACCAAGAGTCAAGATTAATATCTCAGGATATATGAAGGAGCAGAGAGAAAAACTCAAACTCTGAATCAAGATACAAGTGCACAGCCTTCATTTTATTCTTATTATTGATCTCTGAGTTTTAGAAACTTCTGCTTCTGTAAAGTTCACATGACAAATACAAATCATCACTAAAATGTCTCTATGTGAAGAAATGCTAAATTGAAGAGAAAGAATATAATTTCCTTGAAAAACTTTCAGAGAATTGGAGACTGTAATTTTAAAAAGGCTCACAAAGAATTCTGATAAGGTCTCCAGGCAGAGATGGATATTCAACTTGAGAAGGAGATTTTGTAACCTGTTTCTTACACTCCAGACTTGTGTATTCATCTGCATGCTTGACATCTATGGTTTGATGTCTGATAAGCATCCAAAAATTAACATATCAAAAAACCCACTTGATTTTCCCCTTCCTTATTCCAACCCTGTTTCTCGCCCAGAACTTTTCATCTCTGTAAATGGCAATAATGATTCATCAAGTGGAGAAAGCAAAAACTCTAGGAACTATCATTGGCCCCTGTTCTCTTTCCTGCCTTTTCCAGTTGAATACCTCATCAGCCTGTATTGTCTTCAAATCGAACATGTATATAGAATCTGTCAGATTCTATTCTTACCACTTATGCCCTACTCCAAGCCATTAATGGCTTTTGCCTAAAATAATGAAATAACCCCTACCTGCTTCTCACTTTTGTCTCTTTGTTATCCATCCTCCACAAAGCAATCACAGCCACCTTTTAAAAACAGAACTCAGATCACGCCAACTCCCTGCTATTAACTCTCTGTTTTCCCATCACCCTTAGCCTTGAAGGCCTCTGAACACTTCTCCTATCTCGTTTCCTACTCTTTTGTCCCTTACTTACTACTCTTCAGTCACAATGTCCTTTTGGTTCCTGGAATCAGCCAGATACTTACCCAAGTCTTCCCTCTGTTTGAAGGGGTCTTCCTCCAGATCTCTGACCCTCAGTCTTCTTCTTGTTATAACGATCTCAATAGAAATATCATCTTCAGCTAAAAAGAAACTAAAAGTTACAAAATAACGGAAGAAAGAGACAGCACTGTGAAATAGTAGTAAGTCAAATTTGTTCAATATTGGAAAAAAGTTTTCTATTAAGTGTTGCTCTCATAAATGCAAGGAATAGGTAAGAGCTACTATGGAAAGTGATGCCAGAGGTATGTGATTTCTTAGGCTGGTATAGAAAAATAAGAATGGTGTAATATATGATTTTCAGACAAAATAAGATCTTAGTAGGCCCTGTGATTTAACCACATTATTTGTATTATTTTGTAGGATTTCTTAGTTACAGTCAATGCATACAGTAAATTAGTTTTATTAATGTATTGAGCTTATTATTTTTATTGTTATTTCAATGTTATTTTTAAGCTGTAACTTTGATTTTCAAATGAAATAGCTGACAGTCTTCGATTATCACTATACGAAGTTTCAGCACTTAACAACAGCTTTAAATCTCAATTAATTTTGTCAGTAGGGCTTTATTAGTAATTGTGAATTAGAAAACTGCAAAAAAAGAGAAAAAGATAAGATACAATTAGAGATTGTAAAGGTTTGGCAAGGCTCCAAAATCATTTTTCCAACACTTTTTACCACTGACCGTATTTTGAATGCCTTGCACGGTAACCAAAATAATTAGTTTTCAAACCTACTCTCAATCAAGTACAGAAAATGACAACCCACTTTGCTACTGAAAAACACTTTGCTTCTGGTTATTTCTATCCTTTGCTCAAAATTCTATCAGTTACATAATTTTAAAGCCAGGATTCTTCTTTCTTATGACATCAAATATTTAATACAGTTGCTATGTTCACCTTCATTGTTTTTCCAACATTTTATTCACTTAACACATGATTATTTTTCATCTACTATGTATCAGACAGTGTGCTAGAGATCTGTGATACAGAAGTGAACAAGACAATCCTGGTGCCTGACATTACAGAGATGACATTTCTCAGATGGCATAATTCTGCATCCCTTTACCAAGTTGGTTTCCTACACATATTAAGTGCAAACAAATAAATCACACACACAAAAAAACTAAAGTAAACATGATCCAATGAGGGCAGAAGAGAATGATCATATCCCCTTTATCCTTAAACCATGGCCCCACTTAATACTGCTTAATGCTCACTATTTCTTAAACTATCACATAATAGTTTTTACATTTAAATCATATCTCACTTTCCATACAGTATATAGAAAATATTTAGATGTTTAACCCTTTAGATAGTTTTATTCTATTCACTATTCAGTAATTTATCTTAATAAATCATATTTTCCTATCAGAATATTCCAATTATGGGTCTCATTCTACCATACTTAATGGTATTTTCATGGTTAAGTTTATATTGTTTGCATTTTAATCTCAAGACTACTTTATCACTGTGTTTTTGGATTAGAAAATAGACATGTGAACCTATATCAACCATACAATTTTTTCTCATAAATTGCTAGGCAAACCCAGCAGTGTTTTTTCTGCCTTTACTCAATAAATATCTACCATGTATTAGGGACTCTGGTATTTGTGTGATCAGCAGTGGTGAACCAAAGGAACATAATTCCTGGCTTTCTAGTGAGGGATATAGATTATACAAATCAATCAATCATAGACAATTACATAAAAATAGTGATAAGTCCTGTGAAGGAAACTAACAGAGTAGTGATGGAGAACAGGGTAAGTAAATCTACTTAAGAGTTCATGGTCAGAGGAGCTTCTCAGAGCAAGAATTCTAAGGGGCCAGTTATGGGAAGAGCAGATAAAAAGTGATCCAGGCCGAAGAAGTTTGTCATGTTTGAAGCATGAAAGACTCCGTTGTCTTTGAGGAACTGAAATGAAAGATGACTAAAGTACAGAGGATGAGCAGAAGTGTGGAAAATGATGAGGTTGAGGAAGTAGGCAGGAGCCAGATTCCACCTATCCCATCTGATATTCTTCATAGTGAAGGCTTTCCAATTTCATCTAGTGTTTTTCTCCCTTTTTCTTTCCTCTTCTATATTATTTTAAAATTCTCTGCATTTAGTCAGTGGACATCTATGATTATCTATGTATCTTTGTATGTATGTATGTATGTATGTATGTATCTACCTACCTACCTACCTATCATAAACCCTGGGGTGGTTTTTCTATGATCACAAGGAATATTTTGAAATTCAAACAATATATACTGAACAAAGGTTCAGTTTCCTTATGACTATTTTTATTTCATCTAAAATCCGCAATATTTCTCAGACAAAACAATGGAAAAATTATCCTGGCACTGTGTCTTCTAGATTCCTGCCAAAAATTGCAGAGACTCCAAAGTTGCTTCCTGGCTCTCTGTCATGTCATTTATTCTTCTCTGTCTCTGTCTCTCTTTTTCTCTCTCCCATTATGTTTGGTGCATTTGATAAGCCTGAGTTTTCTCTGAGAATATTCCAAGATCATGCTTTAGGGAAACCAGCATGCATTTTAACAGGGCATATCAAGTCTCCAATCTGCATTCAGCTAACACCATAACCATAAACATGGAGGTATCAGCTACTAAAAAGAGTAAGCTGTTCCCAGAGCCAGCATACGTTTTCTTATTCTTCAATACTTCCTCTCTAGAAAGTATGGGTTTATAGCGTATCGGATGTTATTACTGCTTGTTGTGTAGCTTCCAATAAAATAGAATTTCCTCTTCTCCCGTGCTACATCCATGTTCCCTACATTTTCTGTTTGTGAATTTTTATGAATCTGTTTCTGAATACTTGTGAACCTTATCTAACTGTTCAAAATTTTATACACCATACTGTCCTTTTGATATTATATCCCCTAAGCATATAGATGGACATTACCCAAAATTTTTTACTTTCTTCTATGTAAGTGGCAACTTGCTCTCATTTACCAAACATACATTTGGCTCTGGCAGAAGAGCAGATTTAACACATTCCCTTTTTGCTATTAAAACAGTCCCCCAGTTTCCATATCTCTTAGGTTTGAAATGTCACATAAGAGTAAAGCTCTCTGTGGCTTCCTTTTATAGTACTTTCAGCTTACTCCCTTAGCAAATTGCCACCAAACTGATGAACTCCCTGTTTACTATTGGGTACTGACAACATCAAATACCAAGAATTTGTTTTTAGCCATTTAATCATCTCACAATTTCCTATTTTATTACACCAGCAAAGCAGGACTTTTTCCTTTGTCCCTTGTCAAAAAATTACCTCTAAGTAGCAAGAGAGCATTTTCTTTTTCCAAAATCCATCAGGTTACAATACATTCTCCACATAAAGAATAGACTTCGAAGATTTTGCAGTTTCATTTATAGACCTACACCTAGAAGAGAAAATCTAGAGAGCCTTAAATAACTCTCTTTGTTTGATGTTTTAACCTCTAAATCGTCAATGGTCTTCTGATTTGTTTTAATTCACAGATAAAGGACCATAAATAAGGACATACATAAATTACATGGATCCTGAATTGCGTCTCTATGGGGTACCCTAAAGGAAATTCACACACATTGATTTGGCTTTAATATGCATGTCATAAATCATCATATTTATCATAGCATTTGCAATTATGTAATTTCTTATATCCCATGGACATGTAAAGCTAGGGGCAAAAAGTTGAACCTTGCATTTAACTAGTCATCTGACAAGTGTATGTGCTTCACGATAGCAAAACTTTGGGCAGCACGGTCATCAATAACTTGCACCACTAAAGGATATGTTCAAAGCTCACCCAACTGTTACTGAGTATTTATTAATACATATACATAAACCCACAAAGTCAATGTGTGAAAACAAACTTATGTATATAAGCTTACTTATAAGTAATAGAATGAATGCGTATAAATTACTTGTGTTAGTTTATTTTAATAGTGGTAAATTTTCCTAGGTTGAAGAGTAGTATATTCAATTTTAAATGAAAGCACATTTTGACCCTGTCTCTGTGGGTTGTAGAAACTTAAACTCTTCAATGTCGTTTATAAACCTGTGCCTCAGTGTCTGTTTCAGCCTGAGGCAGAGCCAGGATTTTGTTGCAGAAAGAAGCTTTGAGAAATGGTAGACTCGACTTTATTTGTTCCAAGTAACTCAAAAGGACAAAATTCTGGCTTAGAAAATATAACTTCCTATTCTGTTCACAGTCTGCTTTGGACATAAATTTAACTACAAATGGATTAAAAATCAGATTTTTTTTACCCCAATCCTTGTTCTTATGCTTGGCTTCTCAGAGTTATAGAGCAAGTTCAGTCTTAGTCATGGCCTCTTTAGATGATGCTTCTGGTTAGCTAGGAATTGAAATTAAGTTGTCAAATCTGATTAACTCTGTGGAATTTTGGTAATGAGGAACCTGTGCTTTTTCATTGTCTTTCACAGTAAAATATAGTGCTTGCCTCTGTTTCTGAGTGAAAGCAGAGCAATGAACACCTGATCACTGGTAGTGGTCAAGCTGAGTTTTCATGATCATTTGTTAAGAAGATTGAGAAAGAATTCTTGCACCGGATGGGAGATCAGACTATAGGTGATCACAGGGGTTCCTTCTAATTTCAAGATTCTATGATTCTATGGGACTACTTATAAGCAAAAAAAAAGCCAAAGTACATCAAAGTAGGGTTATTTCAACAGTATATCATCTTTGGGGATTATTCTGTTTAACACTGATTGAGAAAAGTAGCTAAGGAAAGAACATAGTATATCTACTAGATAATAGGACCTCAAGCTGACAAACACATTTCCAATCAACCAATTGGCAAACTCCCTTAGACCTACAATTATGATGGCAACTTTTTTCAATATTTTCTATCATTTTCATTTATGCTTGATTACAATAAGTTCTCAAACTAATTTGATTCTCAAGTTTGCATTGATTTATTTTGCAGATGCATGTTAATAAGTAGAAAATAAAATAGAAAGTGTTCTTAATACAGAAATAGTGAATTAGTTCCTAACTCTCCCACAAATAACAATTTGAAACCCTGGGAAAAACAAAAATAAACATCTCTAAGGTGCTACCTAGAGCAGGAGACACTGAAATCTGAGTTTGAGAATTGCCAAGTTATAGGCAGTTGGTGAACACCTCAGATGTTCCATTGAAGCTTCACTTTTGGAGTAAAGACTAGGTCCACAATCATTTTCCCTAGGCCTGAGGGTAACACCAAACATACTGGCACTAGCAAAGTAGAGAAAACCAAGATTCTCCAAATTCAAGGTGATCAGCTACTATTTTATTACTTGGAGGAAAAAAATCAACACACTTCAGAAGAAGATAATACATCTGGATTATCTAAATGTATCATCCATAATTTCTACTCACAATCAAAAGTTACTTGACATGCAAATAAGCAGGAAGATACATCTTAAAATAAGAGAAATGTGCAGAAAAAAAGTAAAAAAAGACTCAAGTTGATCCATACATTGTAAGTCGTAGGTAAGGGGTTTAATGGAGTTAAATAAGTATGTTCAAGCCCTTAAAGAAAATGTTTAAATTAATGAATGGACTGAAAATCTCAACAAAGAAAGGAAAACTACTAAGAGGAATCAAATAGAAATTTTAGAACTGAAAAATATAATATCTGAAATGGAAAAGCCACCAGATAAAATAACAGTAAACTGGAGATTGCTGAAAATGAAATGTCAGTGAATTTAAAGACAAATCAATAAAACTTTTATCCACTGAGAATAAAAGAGAGAAGAAATAAAGTTTTAAAAAAATGACCATAGAGACACTGTTTCTGTGATTGAAGAGTAGCTAACAAATAACACTCTTGCAGATATCAGCTATAAACTCAAATAAAAAAATACATACAGAGGGTGAAAAAAAAGCAGGAAGATTTTTGAGGGAAGTTAAAACTTGGAGGAAACAACCAAGTATGCAGTAATATTCCCATTTTCTTCCTTCCTTCCTTCCTTCTCTCATTCTATCCTTCTTTCCTTCCTTCCTTCCTTCCCTCCCTCCCTCCCTCCTTCCTTCCTTCTTCCCTTCCTTCCTTCCTTCCTTCCTTCCTTCCTTCCTTCCTCTCTTTTCAATGACAGTAACAATCAAGACAAGGATTTAGGGTAGCTAAAACTCTAATAGAAAACCCAATATCTTTCTGGAAAGAGAAATCTGGATGCCTAGAACTTCCAAAGAAGGATAAGGAAATCAGAAAAGAGAAAGTCAAGGAGAAGGAACCCAAATAAGGTTATACATTCTGCCCAGGTATCTGCATGACCCCTGAACCTGACATTAACAGAAAAATAGATAAATTAAAATTATTAAAAATGTAAAAAGACAGGAAAGAGGATACAAAGAAACAAAAAGCAAACAGAAAACTAACAAAAGGCAAAAAATAAAATGCTATACCTACATCCAACCATGTCAGTAATTGCATTAAATGTTAATATTCCAAACACTTTAATTAAAAGGTTGAAATTATAAAAATAGATAAAAAGCAAAAGCCACTCCTGAGCTTCTGGGTAGGAGTAGATGATGGTAGGTGTGTAGTAATCATTTCCTATAATTTCCCAAACTACTAAATAATTATATTTGAGTATATATAAGTATAAAGAGAAAAATCAACAAATCACAACAATGTGGTCTCACACACTCCTGCCTCACCTCCACTCTGCCTTAATGCTTTTTGTGAGCAAAGACAGAGGGGGAAAAAACTATGGAGAAAACAGAAGAGGAATGCTAATAAGGAGCTTGAGAGGGAGTCGGAGGAACAAACAGAAAGATTATATCCTTCCTAAATTTGAAAATTCTAAAAAGTAATGGGACAATGAGAGCATGGTGTAGAGGGGAAATTTTTTCACAGGGTCATAGCCTCACATAAATGTATGATTTAAAGAGATATTGCCTTATAAAAGGCCTGATTTAAAGGGAAAGGGGCAAATGTGGTTTAAAGGGATACTCTTCCAAACACAGCGTTTAGAAGAGAAAGAGGGCAAAATGAAGGAAGAATGGTTTTTTGGCAATTAAGTGGTGAAATGGAAAAGAAAAATAACTGACATTAAGCTAGGAATATGGTAAAATATCCCCAATATAAAAACATGAACAACAGGACTATAAAGTCCATTTTAGAAAATAAGAAATTAAAATTCACACAAATCATTTGAGATCCATACCTAACTCTCATTGAAAAAAAAAAAAAAAGGATAAAGCAGAAGAAAACTCTAAGTCTACACTCCAAACAAATTAAATATACTCAAACAAGCATGAAAACCCCCTTGAATCAGAAATTCAAAACCTAAGATGAAATAGACATAAATGGGAGAAAATGAAAAAAGAGCCAGATTGAGCCAGCTGTGATGGCCTAGCAGTTAAAGTTTGGTGCTCCCCGCTTCGGCATCCTGGGTTCGGTTCCCGGGCGTGGAACCGCACCACTTGTCTGTCAGTAGCCATGCTGTGGCAGCCGCTCACATAGAAGAACTAGAAGGACTTACAACTAGAATATACAACTATACACTGGGACTTTGGGGAGGGGAAAATAAAGAGGAAGATTGACAACAGATGTTAGCTCAGGGTGAATCTTTCCCAGAAAAAAAAAAAAAATTAGCCTATGGTAGACCCATAATTTAAAAAAAAATAAAAATAAAAAGCCAAATGAATTTAGGAAAGAAATGGAGGAAGACACATTTAACTCAGGAAAAAGTAAGTTACATTATGCCCAAGGGAGAAAAGATTCAAAAAAATTTTAATTAGGAACATTGAAGTAGGGTAGGATAACAATCTAGATAGCTAAGAGAACATATGGAAGAAATAAAAAAAGTAGATAAAAAAGAAAGAAGTGGAAGACAAGACTAGCACAGAAAGAATAATATTCATGTTATCTCAGAATCCTTGATGAAGAAAAATGGTGACAATGGAACAAAAGTAATATTTAAATTTATAATGTAAAACAACTCTCCAGAAATAGAAAAAAGTCTGAGTATATACATTAAAAGGGCTCACCAGGTCCCTTGGAAAATTAACTCAGAACAATCAATGCTGAGATCTATCATAATGAAACTATTAGATTTCAAAGGTAAAATAAAATCTTCAAGGCTTTCAGGACAAAACATCAAATGACTTGTAAAAATTAGAGCAGCAATTTCAAGACCAACATACAAAGCAAGGCAATAATGGAGAAGTATTTTTTAAAACTTATAAAAATTATGAACCAATGATTTTATATCCAGCTAAGCTCTCCTTCAAATATAGTCTTTAACTATTGAAAACAGTTTTCAACATGTAAGTAATAAGGAGATTCTACACCCATCAACTCCTCTTCAGATATCTACTTAGAGGATAAGTTGCATTCATCCCAATGGCAGAAGTTGTTATATTTCTCCCATCTTTAAAAAGATAAAAACACAACACTTCGCCTTTGTTTATCCTCTATTTTGCTTGTTTTCTATTTTATTGATATTTGACTCAATTGTCACTTAATCATCCTTTCTTTGTGTTTATTCTGTTTTTGTTTTTCTAACTTCTTAATACGGACTTTTAGTTCATTAAGTTTTTTTTTTTTTTTTTGGTGAGGAAGAACAGCCCTGAGCTAACATCCGATGTCAATCCTCCTCTTTTTTTACTGAGGAAGATTGGCCCTGGGCTAACATCCATGCCCATCTTCCTCTACTTTATATGAGACGCCACCACAGCATTGCTTGATAAGTGGTGCGTCAGTGCACGCCCAGGATCCGAACCTTCGAACCCTGGGCTGCCACAGTGGAGCGCACATGCTTAACCGCTGCTCCACTGGGCCAGCCCCTAGCTCATTAAGTTTTAACCTTTCTATTTTCTAAAATAAGTTTTATTGTTACAAATTCCTCTCAAATATATATTTTTTCAATCTTACAAGTTTATATATAGAATTTTATTACTATTCAATTTTAAAAATTAGTATTTTTAATTTTCATTGTAATCTCTCCTTTAAACATATTTTATTTATGGCCATCTTTTAAATTATTTAATACATGATGATTTCAATGTGTTTTTTAGGCCTCTATAATTATGGTGTTATAGTTTGCGAATATTATATTTTCAAAACCTATCTTGCATAGTTCATTAAGTATTTACTTGTTTGTTGAGAGCTGCTATTTGAGAGGTCATATGGCATTGGCTAGCCACATAGACTTTGGGGTCAAAATGATGGATTTAAATACTAATTCCGTCACTTAATAGTTATATACTTTTTAATCACCTCTTCCTCAGGTTCTTCAGCATAAAATGGGCACAGTAGAAGTATCCAACTTATAGGTTATTTGTGACAATTGAATGACTTAATATATGTAAAGACTTCTGAACATTTTCTGTCAT
This sequence comes from Diceros bicornis minor, assembly GCF_020826845.1. Taxonomy (NCBI): domain Eukaryota; kingdom Metazoa; phylum Chordata; class Mammalia; order Perissodactyla; family Rhinocerotidae; genus Diceros; species Diceros bicornis. The sequence continues at coordinate 38,828,219 of NC_080762.1, forward strand.
ATAGTAAGAGCTATATAAAATATAGTTAATTAATCAGTATCGTAACTAATGTAAAATAACTTCTGTAAATATTTATTTACTTTCCAACTGTTAAATGCAGATTTCTATACATACCAAGAATACGTAGCTAAATAACTATATTTGTCAATTAATCTTTGTCATCATTCATTGTTTTTTCTGTCTGATCTCTCCATTTTTGAGAGATATGTGTTGAAATCACCCAGTCTCATGATGGATTTATATAATTCATCAAGGAACAGATATGTTTCACTTTATATATACTGGAAATTAGAAAAGGTACCAAAATTATTTTGTAAGGCTGATATAAGTGTGAAAATAAATAAAGGAAAACTCATTCACTATGGGGTTGGGAAGCCCTGAAGGGAAAGCTTTCACACATGTACCACATTCATTGCAGCTTGCATATAGGAGGAAGAAAGATGATAAGAATTATTTCGACAAAGGAGGACATTAATCACACGGGCATTTCATCTCCTGCTTTCAAGAAAAAGAAGGAAGATCCCTCCCTGCCCCAGCAACAATGCACTAACCACCACTTGCTGACAATGAGAAACCGAGACAACCTGGAACGCTTGTTCTTTTCCAATGAACTTTTGTTCAAAGCAATCTTCCCCAATTTCCTCCTAAAACTTTTAATAAAATCTGACCATCCATTTGTCTCTTCTAGCTCTCCTTATCTTGCTACATTTGCGTTTCCCAAATGCAATTCCTCTGCTGTTCCTGCATGAACTCATCATTTATCTGGTTATTTAGGTCGACATTCATAGTGGTCAAAAGTAGGATCTAGAGAAGACCCCCAACAACTCTCAGACTAGTGAGCAAATACCTAAGAGTCAGTACCAGCAGAGCCCACTGAGCTCACTGCTTTCTTGCAGACCCTGAAGTTGGAGGGTAAGTCTCTTCTGGATCCAAGCTCCAGTCTATTTGCATTTTGAGCTCTACTTCTTTATTTAGGATCCGTTTTAATAAAGGCATCACCCTTCCTGGTGAGCACGCTTTTGTTCTCTGATAATGGCCATTCTGGGGAATTTGTTTCTAAAGCTTTCTGAGACAATGGAATGCATTCTTTAGTAGGTATGCAGAAGTTTCTAAATGATAAAATGACTTCTAAAAAAGAAAAACAGCTCTAAAAGGATCCTTACAGCATGCAAACAAAAAAATATCTTTAATGAAAAACTTTGGCCATCTGATCAGGTACCCTTAACTTATTCCATCTGAAAGGAAAAACTATTTGGATCTAACTATTCCTTTGAGTTTTATACCTGAGACACAGCTGAAGTTTTGAAAAAATAAAAGCTATAAGATCTCTATGTCTATCTGTTTATTATTATGTCTACATGGTGTGTATGTGATATCCAGATGACATTGCCAAAATTAATTTGTAAATAGCTCTATTTAATTGGCTTAGATAAAATTAAGTATTTATATATTAGGTATACTCTTAGAAATATAGAAACTAACTCAAATGTTTTTCAAGTTCACTTGATCTAGGATAAATAAAAGCTAGGTTAAGTTTATTGGTTTAACAAAAACAAGCATGTCCTCAGAGTTATCAGTGCTAAATATAATGCAAATAAACAACTTTTATTCTACCTAGGTTTACTGATCAAATAAACTCATGCTATCTCTGTGTTACAAAATTTGTCAACAAGAAAAATAAGATAATGGTTAACTGTTAAATGTCTAATTCAAAAATGATTTTTAAGAGCAAGTGTCTTAAATAAATGTAAATAAGATAAAAGCTTATACAAAGTTAAACTAAATAATGGATATTCACTGACTGTCTAAATCATTTCCAGACAGGATGGTATACTGAGACATTGATTGCTAAACAAAAGTTTGTCTAGTTTTGGCTTTTTAATTTTCACAGAAAGACAAAAGGTATTTGGGTCTATCAATAGACATATTTTGTGCCACATTGAAAAGTTTGCTGCAAAGAAGAATATGCTTTTAGAAATTATGAAATGTGCTTATGGGCTTGCTAATCTACTACAAAATGCTAATATATGATAGATAGTTCACAATTGTCTGCTTCCTAGTTTTCACTGGAAAGCAACGATTAAAAATAGTTTTATAAAGTTGGAAGAAGAGCTGATAATACAAAATGAACCAAACAGAAAATGTCAGAACACTTAAAATAATAAACACATAACTTAACTCTGCACAAACTGCGTGCATTGATGCTGAGATAATGCAGGCAAAGTAGCAGGCACCCCTTTAAAAGATGAGAAGCAATGGAACTCTCATGAGAGCTTTCTCCTACTATGGAAGGATTTATTGTCATAGACCATTGATAAATTATGATTAACATTTATTTAAACAGAAAATATACATGGTATCTATATGCATCAATGTAGATGAATGGGTAATATATATCTTCGATTTTATCTGTAACTCATAGACAAATTTATCATAAATTTATTTATTATTTATATATAAATAAAAGTAAATAATTTCATAAAATGTAAAATAGAATGCATGCATGGCATATGTCAGTTAATTAAACTTTTATTTCAGTTACTTATATGGTTTTATATATGTAGGTATATGCTGGGCCCTAATACACATTGTATTTTTGCTATGGAATGATCCAACATGTTGGAAAGCCACTGCCCTTATACCACAGTAAATTGAGCAACAAAAAAATTTGTGTGGTAAGCTGTAAAGGCCAATATAAGAACAACCACTTTTTCTGTCCTGTACACACAGTGATAACTCCCCAAGGCCAGGCTGTAATCATTCTTTGATAGGCTTGTACTTTGTTGCCTTGACTTTTCAGATTTGCAGCCAGGCAACAATCTTTATTTAAAAGAACTTCCCCCATTTCTTAGAAGTACTTGCAAGGTTGGGAATTCTGGTTGCGGCTTCCCAGATATTTATAGCTCTGCCATCACTTTAGAAGTTGTTGTCCCATCTTTCAAATCTTTATTCTGCCTACTCAACTTAGGGCAACCCACTTCAACAATAACATGGAGGTCCTGTTGCCCCTGCCTGTTCTATCATTCCCAGCCTAGCAAAGCAATGTCAGCATAAACCTATAGACATGAGTGAATCTCATACTGTAATCTCCAAAAGGCATATGGTTTATTTTTTGTGTGTGTAGAAGAAGTTTATATTCATTTAATGTAATGCACAGGAAATTATGCTATCCTCTAAGAGTAAATCTGTAATTATTCTGAAACAATTGCCTTGCACAATTTCTTTTCTAGATAAATTTTGTAAGTTTTTTATTTTTATTTTTTTTTAATTTTTATTTTTTTTGTGAGGAAAATCAGCTCTGAGCTAACATCCATGCCAATCCTGTTCTTTTTTGCTGAGGAAGACCGGCCCTGAGTTAACATCCGTACCGATCTTCCTCCACTTTATGTGGGATACCACCACAGTATGGCCTGACAAGTGGTGCATTGGTGCCCACCCAGGATCCCAACCCAGGCCGCCAGCAGTGGAGCATAAGCACTTAACTGCTAGGCCACGGGGCCGGCCTCTAAACTTTGTAAGTTTTTGAAATTAAGAAAATAACATTTGAACTAATAAGGATGAAAGAAAATGACTATATATGAAAAGTAGGATGCAAATAGAAAAAGAGGCAAGAAAAGTAGGAGGCAAGAAAGGATATGAAAAATGGAGATGGATTTTTTGAGAAAAAATAATTTTGCGCTAAAATGAAATGATTGCCAGACTAAGAAAGGGAAAAGATACGACAAGGCTGAATGGAAATAGTAAGTTGTAGAGAATTTATGAAAAAGGAATTTTTAAAAAGGAATTTTAATGTATGGTCAAGCTGGCTGAAATTAAAATGAACTTCAATATCAGCAGTACATTGATGCAAATTAGAATTTGGTTTTTCTTTCTGTTAAACAGATAAAGTTTCTTTGCCTTTAATGTAATCTGCCTAAGAAACAACGATTCTGTGTTGCATCTTTATCAGGTCTTTGATTACTAAAAAAAGCTGAGTAATTTTTTTTACCAGAAAGTAACTTCGGGAATTCCCAGAGGGCCCCTGGGATTCCTCTAAGGATTTGTTCTCTCTTCTTATAAAAAGGGAGATATTAAACTAATTGGGCTTATTTGATATGTTGAATTACATAGGAAGTATTGTCAAATAAGAAATAATGCTAAAACTTTTTAGATTATGTTTATGTGGATATATGTTATTTATATAAATATTCCAGAAATTCCAGAAAACTATCATCTGGTCTTTAGCAATGAGCTTCTCTAAGTCTTTTCAAAGACATTTATTTCTTTATGCTGATGTTTTGCAAAAATATTCCTACAAAATGTTTCATCTTCAAGAAGATTCATGGAAAAGACCCTGGCAAGTACGCTAGAATAAAAGTTTCTGATAACTTTAAGATCATAACACTAAACTAGGTAAAAATTTCTAAAACTTTTATGGAAACAACTGATTGATGCATAAAATTGCTAACTGAAAATCAAAATCAACAAGAATTAATTATAGAAGACTAAATAATGATGATGAGTATAATTTTTTATGATTTCTTATGCTGATTCTCTAATGTTTTACTTTTCTTGACTTAAGGAAACTTTTTCTCTTAAGGATATATGACATACAGCAATTTGGTAAAATATACTTTTGTAAACAAGGGTAAAGCAGTTATCTTTTTCTCCCTACCTGATCTCTCCAGAATTCGGAAACTATTATTAAATATTCTTATTTCTCATGACAGCATACATATTTGCATAAATTCAATAAAAATCTGTTCTCCTTGTAACAGGACACACTTGGAAATTTTCGTTATATTACCAAAGCTTTAACTGGAATGTCATATTTGAGAGAGCTATACATAGACTCATACATAGATATGACCAGACAGCTTTAAGAAACTGCTTTAAAAAATTGGTCTAATACTTTGCTTACAAAGTTCCAGTAAGGCAATCTTAAAAAAGAGCTTATATGGTCAATCACTATTCTTGCTGCATTTATGTGAATAAAGCCAAGTTTAGTACAAATAAATTAGTTTTACTGTGATTATCTTTGATAAAAAGGGGGATAATATGGAGAGAAATTATGTTTGCATCTTTGTAGCTATTAGATTTTTGTACTGTTAATTGTCTTTAAGGTTTTGTTACACACCTGTAAGCTGAACTGGATCCTAAACTCCTCCAGTTTCTTCAAATATCTGACTATAAACCTCCAAACTAATGTTTCAATTTTCTCCCACCCTTCTGATTTGAAATCAATAAGAACAGAGACTATCCTTTAATCTCCTCAGAAGTGACTATACCAGGCCCTCCTCACTACCCAGATGGCAGCCAAACTTCAAAGACTTGAGCCTTAGGTACACATCTCACAGCTAAAGAAGGCTCCATTCAACATGTGGTCTTATGCAAGCAATGGAAACCTCTGAATCAAATTGACCAGGAATTGAAGCATATGCCAACTGAGGGAAACAGCTTTCCCATGATGACAGGACCAGGTTTGTACACTGTTTTTCTATTGTTACTTCTTATCTTATCCTCTCCCTCTTTTTCTTGTTCTTGTCAGCATTTTTCAATATATTACAAATCTAATTGAAGGATTTGCCACCAGAACATTTGCTCTGTCCATGACAATGGTAACTCTTTAGCCCATCCGATAACAAATTTTTTTCTCACTTGTCTCAAGTGCTGATGCTAATTTCACTCAGCGTCCCCTTGACATTAGCTACAGAATAAGACTTTTGAAGCCTCCCATTGGTCCACTCTATTAAGCCTCCATGGCCACCTTAAACGAGAACTTCCAGTAGGCATATATGACTCCAAGTTTGTCTCTGTAAGGGCAACCTTTCTCCTTTAGGTTGAAATGAGTGTCAATAAATGTATGAGCAGTAATTTCTTCCTAACTTTGGGAGAGCTAATCCATTCCACAGCAAAGCAATAGCAGCCCAATAACAATCACTTGACTCATTGGCTAGAGTAGTTTTAGACAATTACATAGCCCTTGATTATCTATTTGCTGAAGAAGGAGGCATTTATATGATAGCAAATACTACTTATTACACATAGATAAATGCCTCTAGAGAGATAAAAACTCAATTATACAAGATCAGGGAATAAGCCTACTCGTTCCAACAAATTTCACCTGATGACCGCTGGTCTTTTGATCTATTTAGCTGGTAACCTTCAGGTTTGGGCTCGTGGTTCAGAACCATCATACAAACTGAATTTGTCATTTTACTTTTAACTCTGTTTTACACAATTATTTTTAAGCTTTGTACATATTACCTGTCAAATCTCTGTAAAAATGACATACCCAATAGGGTGATATTGGCTCAATGCTTTAAGATGATCTCCATCACTTACGTCTTGATGAGATATAAACTTTAGATATGAAATGCCTGAGAATTCTCCCTCCTACCCTTCCTTGTTACTCAAATGTGGCTTCATCGGTTTCCAATTTGCACTTTCCCTCAGATGTGGGACATGACAACCAGGAAAGGTCCTTCCTGGCACTGAGGGAAAAAACCACCATGTGCAAAAAATCTAACTCTTGACCTGCAGCGCTTTTGGGAAAAATCTTGAACAAAAGGGGAAAATGTAGAATAAAAAAACCCTCATTTTAAACGGAGTCAGGAGGCCCTGAAGGGAAAGCTCTCATGCATGCACCACTCATTGCAGCCTGCATAACCAGCAGGAAGAAGGAAGATAAGAATTATTTTGACAAAGGAGGACATTAATCACATGGGCAATCATTTCATCTCCTGCTTTTAAGAAAAAGAAGGAAGATCCCTCCCTGCCCCAGCAACAATGCACTAACCACCATTTGCAGCCAATGAGAAACCGTGACAACCTCAAACTCTTGTTTTCTCCAATAAACTTTTGTTCAAAACAACCCTTCCCTATTTCCCCACAAAACAATGAAATCTGACCTTCCCGTTGTTTCTTCAAATTGGCCTGTAGCTTGCTACAGTCTGCGTTTCCCAAATTGCTCTTCCTCTGCTATTCCTGAGTAAACTCATCTTTTTGAGCTTGTTCCGTTTACCTTTCTATTTAGGTCAACATAACACTATCTATTTACTAGATAAACATACCATAGGAAATGAAAAATATGGCCTAATGACACTTAGAAATGTTAATATTTATATAAATATTAGTATTATACATAAATAATAGCAAAAGAATACGTGAGGATCTGTGGATATTAGTCCCAATGATATTTGTCTCCTAGGATTCATGCCGTTGTTTAGTCCTCTCACTCATTCAGATGGGGCTGACCTATTTGACCAATAGAATAAAACAGAAGTGACGGTGTATGACTTCAAGATCCTGTCATAAAATATAGTTTCCACAGTGGTCACTTGGATTACTCATTCTGGGTGAAGACATCCTCCATATAGTGAGGAGATTCAAGAAGTCCTGTGAAAGGTCCACTTAGGAAGGGAACAATTTGCCAACACCAATTGCCAGGCATGTGAATGAACCCTTTTGAAAATGGATCCTTCAGCCCCAGTCAAGACTTTAGAAGACTATATCTTTAGCTGTTTTGTGAGAAATTCTGAGCGAGAACATCCAGCTGAGATGCTGCCAATTTCCGTACTCACAATATCATAGGATATAATAAATGATTATTGTTTGTGTAAGCCATTTGTTATGCAACAATAGATAAGTAACATACATTTCAAAAATAATAATATATCATTTGCAAGTTGAGTCAAAGAATAAAAGGCAAAAATAGCTGAAACTAGGAAAATTTATCTATAAAATGATCTACATTAAATGTGAAAAATAATGTCATCATCTGAATAGATTCAGGAAAAGCGTTTGGCAAAAATAAAATTAATTCGCAATAAAAATCTCTTAGCAAATTCAAAATAAAAGGAAACTTCTTCAACTTAGTTGACAGGAAACTGTTCATATCATACTTAAAAGTGAAACATTTGTGACATTCTCATTAAAGACAAGACAAGCAAGTTCTTGTCTTTACGTCTTGATATACTACTTAGTACTATGCAATACTGTACTGGGAGATTAGTGGCTGCCTAAGGCTGGGAATGGAATGAAGAATGACTGCAAATGGGCACAAAAGATCTTTTTGGGTGCTAGAAATGTTTTAAAATTCAATTACAGAGGTAGCTTCACAATTCTCTAAATTTACCAAAAAGCAGTGAATTGTACACTTAAAATAAGTGAACTCTGTATTATGCAAACCGTATCTCAATAAAGCTTTAAAAAAAGAAAGTAAAGGTCAAAAAATTAAGAAAATGTACCAGGATGCCAGCCAATGTTTAAAACAAATGACAAAACAATTGGAAATGTATAAACATTGTAAAAGAAAAGAATAAAACTGTCGTTATTTGCAGGAGATATTATCATCTAAATAGGCTATTCAAGACAACAATAAGAGAGATCAGCAAAGTCTTTGACTACAAGACTATCACATCAAACACGTTATCTTCCCTATATACCATCAGTAACCAGAAAGAAAAAGTAATGGAAAAAGTTTTCAGATACAATGACTCCAAAATAAATGATAAGATCTAAAATGAAATGAGGAAGACAAATAAGAATAAAAAGTATAAAACTTTACTGAAGAATATAAAAAAAGGATTTACTAAATGGAAAGGTCTTATTAGCAGTCTGGATAGAAGACTCGCCATAGAAGATAAGACATTTCTTTAGAAATTATTGTATTACTGCAGACTAATCTGAATAAAATTCTAGTTTTTTATGAAACTTTGTAAGCCAATTCGAAAAGTCATACGGAAAAAGAAATGCACATGAATTACCAAGATGATACATAAAAATAACACTGAGAAAAGATTTCCCATATAAAATGTCAACCATAATATGAAGCTATGGGAATTAAAGCAAGTTGCTACGATTTTTAAATGTCATAGCTTCATTGATTTGATAAGTTAATTTCTAAAATTTAACTCAAAAAAATACACACATAGACAATGATGTATGTATTAGGAAAATCATTGTTTATAATAGAAAATAGTAAAAGATAACAGTACAAAAGTAACATTAATAGAGTTTGAATGGAATACTATGCAACAGTTAAAAATAACAGTATTCCATAATTATTTAAGTGGAACAATCTTCAAGATTATATGGTTGTAGTTAAGGCCTCGAACACTAGAACCAAATTACTTAGATTTAAATTCTGGCTCTACTACTCACTAGGTCATATAACCTTTGGCTGGTTATCTCAACACTCTGGCCTCAGTTTTCTCATTTATAACATGGATAAAATGACGAATATCTCAGAAGGTTTTTGTGATGTTAAAAGAATTAATACACTCCATCGTTTATTATCTGGGAAATGAAAATTAAAACAACGAGATTCTACTATACACTTATTAGAATGGCCAAAATCTGGGACACTGACAACACTAAATGTTGGTGAAGTTGTGGAGCAACAGAAACTCTCATTCATTGTTGATGGGGATCAAACAGATACAGTGAATTTAGAAAATAGTCATGATTTCTTACAAAACTAAATATACTTTTACCGTATAATGCAACAATTGTGCTCCTTGGTATTTACCCAAAGGACTTGAAAACTTATGTCTATGCAAAAACCTACACATGGATGTTTAAAGTAGCTTTATTCATAATTTCCAAAACTTGGAAGTAATCTAGATGTCCTTCAGTAGGTAAATGGGTAAATAAACTGTGCACATTCAGGAAATGAAACATTATTACGTGCTAAACAGAAATGAGCTATCAAGCCATGAAAAGACATAGGAATCTTTGACGCATATTACTAAGTAAAAGAAGCCAATCTGAAAAGGCTATGTACTGTATGATTGCTATATGGCATTCTGTGAAGACCAAATATAGAGACAATAAAGAGATCAGTGATTGTGGGGGGTGGGGTGTGTGTGTGTGAGTAGACAGAGCACAGAGTATTCTTAGGGTGGTGAAAATACTCTGAATGATATTATGATGGTGGATATATGTCATCATGCATTTGTCCAAACCCATAGAATACACAACACCAAGAGTGAACACTAAACTATGGACTTTGGGTGATTATGACGTGTCAATGTAGGTTCATCTTTGACGAAAAAAAAACAAAGTTTCACTCTAGTGAGTGATGTTGATAATACAGGAACTATATGTGTGCAGGGGCAGGGGATATATGGGAAATCTCTGTACCTCTCCTTTAATTTTGTTGTAAGCCTAAAACTGCTCTAAAAAAATAAAACCTTAAAAACAAAACAAGAATTAATACATGTGAAGTTCTTTGAACAGTGACTACTACACAAGTTTTTATGTTTTCTAAAATAATAATTATCATTCATTCTTACATGAAAAAGCAAGTAAAGGTTGAATGTAATATACTATCAATTAGTAAAAAACAAAAGTTTTTCTATATTACTATGCAAACAAAAACAAATACCTATTATATACATATATACGTATATATACGTATATACGTATATATATGTATATTATATACATATATACGTATATATACGTATATATACGTATATATATGTATATTATATACATATATACGTATATATATATGTATATAATATCTCTGGGGATATATAATCAATTGGTAAATACAATTGACACTACATGCAAAAAATATGGCTATAAAATAGCAGAAAGGAGGTAGTAGGAGAGGATTTACATTTTACTGTATATGGTTTGCAGGCATGTGTGCTATCTTTACATTAATTTCTAAAAATTAAATTAAAAGAGTATTTTAAAAAAGCATGGTATCATGGTATTTGTGTTGAAATAAACAATTTTGGTGATTGGACAATCAAGATAGAGATAGTATAAAAAATATATGTATGCATGGAAATTTAGTATGTGATAAAGGTGGCTCTTCAAATCAGTTACCATTTGGGGGTGGGCCCCGTGGCTTAGCGGTTAAGTGCGTGCACTCCGCTACCGGTGGCCCAGGTTTGGATCCGGGGTGTACACCGACGTGCGGCTTGTCCAGCCATGCTGAGGCGGTGTTCCACATACAGCAACTAGAAGGATGTGCAGCTATGACATACAACTATCTTCTGGGGCCTTGGGGAGAAAAAGGGAAAAAAAGGAGGAGGATTGGCAATAGATGTTAGCTCAGGACTGATCCTCCTCTCAAAAAAAAAAAAAAAATTAGTTACCACTTTTTCCATTCAAAAGCAGTAAACCTCATCATGAGTGGTGAATGATTCCTTTCATCATAGGACCAAAAACAAAAGCCAAGAGAACCTATTCTTGTAAAAGTCTTTCTTTCAATTTAGCAGAGAGACAGTGCCACTTCTATTACCTAATGATAAGAGGTCTAGTTTCTGACAGGTGTATTCATGTGTTTAGTCACAGCTTAACTGCAGTTTTTCTTATAAATTTCTAAGAAATTTCTGAAATTATTTATTCTTAGATTGAATATTTGTTTCCTTAATGTGACTTTTGCTTCCAGATATGAAAAAGTAGCTTGTATCGGACAAATCTTTCTAATGAAAATAACTAAAAGCTGTATCAAAGTATGAAAGAATATCTTTTGGAATTCATCTGACCAATCAAGGCAGGCAAAACTTGCGGGACCATGATCTCACAGAATAGGGAAGCCAAAGAAGTGCATCCCCAAATCTAGCTGTAGAAGGCAAGGGGCCAAGTACTCATGCAAAAAGTGACAGCTGAGAGGCTAAATAACCAACCAGAGCATTTGGCACTCTTATGATATTAAGGAGACAAAAATTGGATTTCAGAGCCCAACAAGAAACCAAGTAAATAGCCCAAGCTTTCATTCTGATCCCTGAAGTATAACAACCTAAGAATCAGAGGAAATCAGAAATAAGGGAGCCTCACAAACACTAAAATTCAACCTCAAATCACCTTAATCTCTGATTAGATCACACTAACTGTCTGCCAGAAGAAAAGAAAATCATTTACGCAGCAAGATAAAATATTTTTCACAGCCTCCACACAATTTTTATACACAAAAGTCAGTAGCAAATAAAAAACTACCCATTCTGACAAGAGACAGTATCAATGGATTAAAAATCAAGATATTATAAACAGAAAATAGAAACAGACCCATAAGAGGTCTGTATCAGTCTTAAAACGACTGTGACTAATACTAAAGAAAATAGATGAATAGATGGAGAATTTTATTAGAAAATCTATAGTCTTAAAAAAAAAATCTACATCTGAAATACATTAATGAGAATTAAGAACACAATAGATTTAACACAAATTAGACACATCATGAGAAAGGATTAGTGAAGTGGAAGGTAGGTCAGTAGAAAATATCCAGGCCAAAGTATGAAGAGACGAAAAGGATGAAAGATACAGAAAAGAATGTGGCAAAATTACATGGGATGTGGTAAAATTATATAATTTGTGTTTAACTGAGGTGTCAGAAAAGAGATAGAGAAGAAGGAAAAAGTGATGTTTGAAGATATACTGTTCAGGAGTTTCCAATAGTAACAAATGATATCAAAAAACAAGCTCAAGTAATTCTAGGGATTCCCAATTAGAAAAAGCAAAGAAAACTACACCTTGGAACATCATAGTAACACTGCCAAAGATTAAAATAATAATAAAAATAATGATAAATCTTAAAATCATCCAGAGAAAAACAATATGTTTTCCAAAAGACTTTAAACATATGAAATATATTGAGACATTTAACTGGATAATTCTTTTAAGAGTTTAGAGAAATTTTAATTGGGAAACATTCTGTGCTTACTCCAAATCAAATTCCTCCTGTTTTTTTCAGACTATATTTGTATTTTTTTTCCTTCTTTCAAAGTATTATCCTTAGCTAACTTGTCACAATTTTATGACTTAATATGAATTTACTTCTCAAATGTATCATCTAGGTTAATAATAAATAACTCTTTCAATACATTTTTTTTTTCATTTCCTCTTATTAATTTGGTCCCTTAAGCCAGATATTATGGGTGTGTGTTAATTTCCTAGGGTTGTCATAACACAGGACCACGAATTTAGTGGCTTAAAGAAACAACAATTTATTCCCTCATGGTTCTGGAGGCTAAACGTCCAAAATCAAGGTGTCAGTGGGGTCATGCTCCCTCTAAAGACTTTAGGGAACAATCCTCCTTCACCTCTTCTAGCTTCTGGAATCCCAGGCAATCCTTGGTTTGTAGCAGCATAACTCCCAACTCTGCCTCTGCCTTCACATGACCTTCTTCTTTCTGTGTATGTGTCACTGTGTGTCCTCTCCTCTTTTAAGTACACCAGTCATTAGGTTTAGAGCTCACCCTAATTCAGTATGAGCACATCTTAATTTAAGCAATTACATCTTCAAAGATCCTATTTCCAAGCAATGTCACATTCTGAGGTTCTGTGTCGACATGAATTTTTGCAGAATACTATTCAGCCCACTACAGGGTATGATTAAACAATTAATATGGCTTGAGTGTAATCTGTTTTAACCCATTTTTTTGTAGACTGAAGATTAATCACTCATGTTTGAAAGATAGACACCTTATCGTAAATCAAGGAGATTATATAATACAACTCAACACAATGTTATAAATTAATTTCATTTTTAAATTATTTGAAGTGATGATACATTACAAATCTCTAGCAAATTAGAATTATTTTCTTGTCAGAAATAGGTGGTTCATATAAACTAGTGAATTTCAGAATCTTTGGGGGATAGTTTTAATAGTACCATTGTACGTGACCTAATTATTTTCCTTTTTCTCACCATCTGCATGTAGAATGAAACCCTGAGTGGATGAAGTACACCCATAAGATTAAAATGTAATGGGAGTAAAGTAGTAAAATAAATTACAAAATTAGGTTCCCTTAGTGGGTTGATGCAACATTGCTGGGTTGCTTTTGTCAGGAGTAGGAAATGTGATGTTCCATAGAAAAATTTGGGGTCCCCTAGGAAGAATGTTAGAGCAGTCAGGAGAACAAAGACTTAAGACAAATAATGGAAAAGGAGAAAAGGGCGGTGAGGTACAGAAAGGTAAAATAAACCACAGAATGAAGAAAAAGCTCAAATGAGATGTTTAATGCATTAAAAACACATTTCCCTAAGCTCTTTAGAATAACTGAATGCTGAAGAGCAGATATTTAACTTTCTGCTTGGGGTTCACAATAAAGAGCTTAGAATGGAGTTGCTGAATATTTCTTCTTTTCTGATTGGGATTCATCTAAAGAAGTCAGTAATTACAGATGATGTTATGTTTAAGCATGTTGAAAATGTACTTCTTACATCTTGTGCTTCCATAAACCCTGTTAATTATAAGAGCAATGTAAGATAATCCTGAAGTACTTCTATATTGAATAGTTGATAGCATCTGTTTATGTGAGAGCAGAAAATCAGTAAGCATTCAAAGTAGTTTTTGCTTAATTAACTTAAAATATATCTAATTTCCATTCATAACTGACAGCATAGTAAGTGAATATAAAGAGATGATGAAGGCTGCCTTAGGGGACTATGTTAAAAATTCTATTAGGCTGCTTACATATGATAATTTGAATAATAAATGTCCTCACACTTATTGTAAAAGTCATATTAGTAACAATGTGTTTTAGAGTATGTAGCAATCAACAAAATAAAAACTAAATTAGATATTGATTGTCACATTTACTGCAGCTCATCAGGAGGGAAGAGTCCTCGAGACGTTGAGAATGATGATGCTGACAGGTGTTTGTCCAACTCTCCCCTTTCCATTTACAGTCCATAAAAAACACATTCCTGTTTCTGCAAATTTATCCACCAAATTTATCAAAGTCTATTTTATTCTTTATTCTTCAACTTGACTATTTATACCCAGATAGATTATTAGGATAAATGTTTTGTAGTTGAAGTAATCTCTGACCAAAATAGACCACAGAATAATACTAGATTACATTTTGATTACCAAGGTGTTTTAAAGATCTTTCCTAAGAATTAAATTGTTAAAATCGCTTAAAAGCTTTTCCAGGAATTTTAATGATGCTACCATTACCTTTAGTCAACTATTTTTAATGAGTATAAGATTCACTATTTGGAATTTCTTATTATTTTAAATTAATATAGTGAAATATTTGTAGCAGAAACAAGAGGATCACATAAGACCATATATGGTAAGAATAGTGAATCGTATCCTATCTTCACATTTTTAAGTGACTACATCATAATCCACATGAATTTTTAAAAGAGTGGAATTAAATAATTCATGCTTAGAATAGTTGATGTGTGGACCACACATGACTTGAAACATCAAGCAACTACTGTTACTCACTAAAAGAAATAAAATAAAAAAACAAACTTTGGCTCAAATCCATTCAATCTGATCAATATATTCTGGGAAAAAAAATGTTGAATGAACTCAAGTTAAATAATTCACCATAAATATAAAATTTAGCTGAAGATTCTGGCAATATCTATTTGACTTTGGCACATGCTATGGTTGTTTGTTAGAAGGTATTTGCTCACCAAAAAGACTGAACTCTGAGACCATGTTCAAATACACCTTTGTCTATAGTAGACAACTGTGTTCAAAACTAATAAATAATTTAAGCTAAGTTTTCTCCCCATTCCCTACTAATTATTTAAGTGGTCTCCAATAAAATAGAACAAAATAGAGAAAAATAAACCTTCTCAGTGAATGCATGTAATTTTTATGAACTGTATTTTTTTTTGAAAAAGAATTCCCCAGTGGTTGAATATTAGTTTATGGCTTTAAAGTCATATATTTTAAATAAGGAGTGTAAAAAAGTTCTGACAACACTCAGAAGGAAGGTGAACTTTGTAAAAACGTTGGGATGGCATCTTATCCATTCCAGGTACCCAATCAGAAAAATATCTGGATGGTTTAAAAGTTTGATTAATGTCAGCAAAATTTTTTCTTCTTGGCTTACATGAATCTTAGTTCAATATGTCTTCCATAATATCTATTTTTGGACTTCTTCCGCTGTCCTTTGTTCTTAGATTCTATTGGAGATACTAGTTTGTTGTCATTTTTGGATGCAAAGATACAGCACCTTTAAATGAAATCAACCACGGACACAAGAAAAGGTAAGAGCAACCACAACTGAAGAAATGAATCTAAGAAGAAATATGTAAATGAAGCAAATAATTATTTAATTAACCTAAGAAGTAATGGCCTTAATATATGATTATTTACCCGTTTTGTAAATGCAAATTGTACAAGTTACTGTTCCAAATATGCATCTTTATCCTTAGGACTTTCACTCCAAGGTCATGTTATTAATTCAACAACGAATTCTCTTCCTTGTTTTTCTATAGTGCCTTGTAAAAAAGGAGTGCTGAATAGCTGTTTTTAATGTAACCAAACATCTAAGAAATCTCCCCTGAAAATTTCAATTTATAATAACATTCATTATATTGTCATTATTTTTATATGAAAAAAGGAGAAAAGGCATTTTTTAAAAAGTGATCTAGAATGGAAAACTCTTATCTATGGAAAATTTAATATATTAAATTATTTGAATGAATAAACTACATATTCTCAGTTTAAATTTTCGTGTGAGATGTTTTGTTTCAACTAAAATTAATTAAAATGCAGTCAATGAATTGAAGTCAATATCTAAAGTTTGTAAAATATAATCTAGTATATTTCCATCCATCCAAAAAAGCTGCAATTCATGTTGTATCTACTGAGTGTCAGGTAGTGTCTCATGTTTGGCATTTCAGATACATAATTACATAAAATCTCTTACCAAGCTTTTAAGTAAATTACTCACCCCCATGTCCACTAGTAGGGAGTGGGGGATTTAAATAATAATTCTAACTTAAATATGATTAATCTATCTAGATAGGCCTTCAGAGTTCTTTCCTTTCCTGGTATCCAACACTGTGCTAAGCTCCTTGAGGAAACACCTTGGTCAGCCCTTTAGGCTTGGTCCTGCCAGAGAGTTCAGTTACAGAGATTTATCAAGGAAACTAGTGTCTAGTAGGGGAGAAATATTTGTAAACCCATATCTACAACTCTATTTTAGAGGTTCTGTAAAAGAAGTCCATTTGGAGAATGGTTGACATACAAATACAAGTGATCATTTCTTTATGGCTTGAGTCCATTTCTTATCTGCATCATTGAGAGAAACAGTTTTAAATCTTGACATACAACTCAACTAGAAAACCTTTTTTTTATGTTCCAAGCAAAAGACTGTTTATCTGAGTAGACAAATATCTGAAAGATCAGCTTTAAACACACCTACAAACGTGCTAGCATCAGACAGAAATTTCATGGCCACAAAATTGGATTTGCAAGAAACTTACCATAGTGTAAATTAATGAAAGCAAGGTTCCATGTTCCTTTTGTTTATAGCTACACATCCAACACTTTGAAAAGTGTTCATTTATTAACACTGAATGATTATTTGTTAAATCTGATGAATACACATTTACTTTCTATGATTTATTTATTTCTATATCTGGTACAGATAGTAATCTTTGACTAACATGTTGTTATAGTCCTTAAAAAGAATAATGAGCAAAATTAATAAGAAATAAGAAATTAGGGAAAATTAATTTTGGATTTTTGTTTTTGAGTGACTAGTATAATACTTGGCACACAGTAGATACTCAATAAACATTTGTGGTAATGATAGAATTGTTTAAGAAATGGTGTGTTACTCAGGTTATCTATTTTTAAGAACTGCATTTAGTTCTTACATGAAATCCATTTTTTAAAATTTTTATTTTTATCTTATTTACTTTTAAATGTCCCAGCAAACTACTGGTTTAAATGCTTGGCCTTTTATTTTTTTATTTTTTTAGTAGTTATGGACACACTTTTCTGTGTGGAGTTTCTATCTATAGGTTGAGATAGTAAAGACCTTATGCCTTTATGGCACACATCTGTATGCCAGGAAGTGAGGTCCAGAGCTCAGGTGATCCCTAATAAGTTATCACCAGGTCATTTGTTGGTATTAGGAGAAAAAATGTGGTGAAACAAATTTTTAACACATAAGTCCTCATATGAGGCAAAGTGCTAAATTCTGGGATACAAAGTTGACAAGACAAACATAGACACTGCCTTTACTCAGCATATATACTATGGCTTAGAATATATTTTTTGTTACTATTATGTTACATTGTATCTACAAATCATAGAAAATGGATCAATGTCTTAAATGTTGTTCAAGGAAGTAAAAATGTCAATAGCTTTATTGAGGTATAAATAATATCATCAAACTACTACATATTTAAATTGTACAATATGAAAGTCTTCACACATACACACACACACAAACACCACCACTGTGAAAATAAACACATCCCACATCCTCAAATCCCCCAGATTTCCCACATTCTGCTTTGCAATCCCTACTTCTCTATTAGCTCTAGACAACCAGTGATTCGCTTTCTGTTACTATAGATTTGCTTGTATTTTCTAGAATTGTATATAAATGGAGTTCTACAGAATGCACTCTTTTTGATTATGGCTCTGTTTTTTCACACAGCATAATTACTTTGAGATTCAATTATGATGTTGCATGTTCGATAATTCATTTATTTTTCTTGGTGAATAGTATTCCATTGCATTTCTCTACAGCAATTTGTTTCCATTCACATGCTGATGCACATTTGGATCGTTTCCATTTTTCAGCTATTACAAGTAAAGCAACTATGTATTCATTTCTCTTAGGTAAATATATAGGAGTGAAATACCTGGATTACATGGTTGATGTAAGTTTAACTTTTTAAGAGTCTGCCAAGCTTTGTGAAGTTGTGCTATATTACATTCCCATCAGCCACATATGAGAGTTTCAGTTCTTCCACATTATCTCCAGCACTTAATAGGAGCAGTCATTTTCATTTTAGCCACTCAAATAGATGTGTAGTGGTATCTCACTGTGGTTCTTTAAATGATTTTAAAAATTATTCTTGCCTTTCCTTTTATTTTTATCCATGCATATACATAATGTTTCTCCTCATAATTTTTGTTGGTTTTTAATTGAGATATATTTCACACACTATAAAATTCTTCCCTTTAAAGTGTAAAATTCTGTTATTTTTAGTATATTTATAGTTGTCAATCATCATGAATTATTTCCAAAATATTGTCATAGTCACAAAACAAAACCCTGTACCCATCAGAGTCGCTTCTCATTCCTCCCTTCCCCCAGTCCCTAGCAACCACTAATCTAGTTTCTGTCCTTATGGAGTGCCTATTCTGAACATTTCATATAAACTGAATCCTATAATATGTGCTCTTTTATATTTGACTTCTTTCATTTATAATGTTTTCAAAGGTCACCCAAGTTGTAGTATGTCTTAGTAATTTGTTCACTTTTTTGGCTGAACAATATTCCATTGTATGGTTATATCACATTTAGTTGATGGACATTTGGGTTTCTACTTTTTAGCTATTGTGAATAATACTCTTTTAAATATTTGCGTACAAGTTTTTGTGTGGGCATGGATTTTTAACTCTCTTTTTTATGTACCTATGAGTAGAATTGCTGGGTCATAGAGTAACTCTATGTTTAACTTTTTGAGGAACTGCCAAAGAGTTTTCAAAGTGACTGAATGATTTTACAATCTCACCACTGGTGTATGAGGGTTCTAATTTCTCCACATCCCCACCGGCACTTCTTATTGTCTTTTCCTTTATAGCCGTGCTAGTAGGTACAAAACGGTATCTCATCGTGGTTTAGATTTATATTTCCCTAATAACTAATGAAGTGAGTATCTTTTCATGTGCTTTTTGACCACATGTATCTCTTCTTTGGAGAAATATCTATTCAAATCTTTTGTTCATTTTTTAATTGGGTTATTTTTTTATTGCTGAGTTTTAAGAGTTCTGTATATATGTATATATACATACTGAATTCTTGACCATTATCATTTATATGATTTGCAAATACTTTCCCATTCTGTGGATAGACCTTTCACTTTCTTGACAGTGCCTTCATTTAAAACACAAAAGTATTACATTTTTATCAAGTCCAATTTATCTATTTTTTCTTTGATTGCATGTTATTTTGGGGTTCTAGCTAAGAAACCATTGCATAATCTGAAGTCATGAAGATTTATACCTGTGTTTTTGTAAAGAGTTTTATAGTGTTAGCTCTTACTTACAGGTCTTTGATCCACTTGCAGTTAATTTTTGCATTTGAGGTAGGGGGGTCTAAATTCAGTCTTTTACATATGAATATCTAATTGTTCCAGCAATATTTGTTGAAAAGACTATTCTCATTCCACTGAATTGTTTTCTCACTCTTATTGAAAAGCCGTTGACCATAAATTCATGAATTTATTTCTGGAGTCTTGATTCTATTCCATTGCTCTATATATGTACACTTATGCCAACACCACACAGGCTTCATTACTGTTATTTGTAGTAGTTCTCAATATGGAAAAGTGAGTTCTCCAACTTTGTTCTTCTCTTTTCAAGATTGTTTTGGCTACTCTGGATCCCTTGAATTTCCATGTGAATGTTGGAATCAGCTTGTCAATTTCTGCAAAAAATGGCAGCTGAGATTTTGACAGAAATTGTATTGAATCTGTAGAACAATTTGGGGAGTATTGCCATCTTAACAACTTAAAGTCTTCCAATCCAAGAACTTCAAATATCTTTACATTTATTTAGGTCTTCTTTAATTTCTTACACTCAGGTTTTGCAGTCTGACTTCTAAATTTCTTTTTCTCGTCTGACTGACCTGGCAAAACCCTTCAGTGCAATATTGAATAGAAACGTCAACAGCAGACATCCTTATCTTGTTCCTCATTTTAGGGAGAAAGCATTCAGTCTTTCACCAGAAAGTGTAATGTTAGCTCTGAGTTTTTTGTAGAAGTTCCTTATCAGACTGAAGAATTTTATCAAATGCATTTTCTGTGTCTATTGAGATGATTATGTATTTTTGTTCTTTATTCTACAAATATGGTATATTACATTGATTGATTTTCATATGTTGAACCAACCTTGCATTCTTGGGATAAATTCCAGTTTGTCACAGTATATAATTTTTTTTTATGTGTTTCTGGAGTCTGTTTCGTAGTATCATTTGGTTTTAATTTACATGTTTCTAATGAATAATGATGTTGAGAATCTTTCCATGAGCTTGTTTGCCAACAATTTGAGAAATGACTGAGTTAGATTTAGGCAGTGGATGAAAAATTTAAAAAAAAATTTCCTCACCAAATAAAAACAACTACTGTTATGGATTTTAAATATATTGTCTTATTTCATTATAACTTATTTTATTTTTAAAAATTCACCTCAAATTCCTGGCCTGCATATTAACATATGTTCATGAAATTGTCATACAATAGGTCTGAAATCTAGTATCAGACCCACCGGGCTAAAATCAAAGTGTTAGCAGGGCTGCATTATTTTCTGGGAGCTCTAGGGAAGAATCTATTTCCTTGTCATTTCCAACCTCTAGGCCTCTTCCATTCTTTAGTTTGTGGCTGCCTTCTTCCATTTTCAAAGCCTGTGATGTCACATCTCTGATCCTTCCTCCATTGTCACATTTAAAGCAGAAGAACCCTTGTTAGGAAAGTCTCTCTGTTTTAAAGACTCATGTGATTAGATTGGGCTCAGCTGGATAATCACCTGGATAAACTTTTCCCATCTCTAGGTCTTTAACCTTAATCACATTGCAAAGTCTATTTTGCCATTTAAGATAACATCGTCACAATTCTCAGAGATTAGGGTTTGGACATGTTTGGGGGACCATTACTCTGCCTACTGCACACAGGAATATTCACTTCTCACTTTCTTTCCCACCTCTGCATCTCCCATCAGTGCTGGTGGTGGCCAAACCCAACCAAACTCTAGCATCTTAGGAAATCAATTGATGTAGTTCATATAGGTCAAATTAGATTTGAATCAGGAAAGAATTCTATGACTATCCAAGGAAGCATTCTAAGTTAAGGGTAGAAGAAGGACATCTTTGAAAATTCAAGATCTCAGAAATATTACTATCCTCTGACAGCCAGGAGGGGATCTTTCTTGACTCTTCACCATGAGAATCTAGTGTGTTTCCTGGAGGTAAAACCCATAAAGTGTTATGTCCCCTAAAACTTCAGTCTCCAAGAGTTCTCTCTCTCTCAAATTTGTCCATACTCTGTCTCCAGCAATTCACCAAATTTACATTTTAAGTGTTCCTGCTAGTTTATGGATCCAACAGCTTCTGCTTTAGGCAAGTAGATCTTGGTTGTGACTCTCTAGATTAACTTGTATCTCTAGGT
The DNA here is from genome assembly GCF_020826845.1 of Diceros bicornis minor. Taxonomy (NCBI): domain Eukaryota; kingdom Metazoa; phylum Chordata; class Mammalia; order Perissodactyla; family Rhinocerotidae; genus Diceros; species Diceros bicornis. The sequence goes on from NC_080762.1 coordinate 38,850,324, forward strand.
TCTGGGATGTTGGTTTACCTACAAATTTAGTTCTCTGGTGGGTCCCCAAAAGTCAATGATTTTCCATTTGGTCTGATTTTTCTTGTTGGTTTTCTCCTGGATTTTTATGAGAAATTTGCTATAATTTTTATCCTTATTCTTCTACATGTATGGTATCACTCTCCAACCCCTATCTTCTCTCAAGATTTTTTTCCTTTGGTTTTATTAAGTGTGATATGCCTCTGTGGTTTTTTGTTTTGTTTTGTTTTTATTATTCCTATGTGATGTTCTCTGAACTCCCTTTATCTGATTTGTTGTCTGTCATTACTTTTGGAAAGTTTTCAGCTATTATCACTTCAAATATTTCATCTGCTCTGTGTTCTCTTCTCTTTCTGGTATATCAGTTACACATATATCACACCATTTCAAATTGACCCACAGTTTTTATTTGGTCTATTCTGTTCTTTCTTTCTTTTTCATTTTTTTCTTTCTGTTTTTATTTGAGTTTTGGAAGTTTTCATTGACCTATATTCAAGGTCATTGATTCTTTCTCTGACTGTGTCAATTCTACTGAGAAAATCATCCAAGATATTCTTCACTTCTTTTACAATGTTTTTGATTTCTAGCCTTTCCTTGTGATTCTTAGTGTTGCCATTTCTCTGCTTATATTACCCATCTGTTCTTGCATGCTGTCTACTTTGTCCATTAGAGCCCTTAATATGTTAATCATAGTTATTTTAAATTTCCTCCTTAATAATTTCGACATCTGTGTCATATCTGAGTGTAGTCTTCAGATTGTGGTTTTTGTTTGTTTGTTTTGTTTTGTTTTTTTCTTTTGGTGGGCCTATGTCTTAAGGCCATGACCTCTTACAAGTGTTTCTCCAGTGGTATAGGCTTTCTTCCTCCTCAGTCCCTTACTTCACCCTCTGGTGGCAGTATTACCATATGATTTCATTAAAGTCCTGATTCCCATTGACTTTGTTCCTGGCCCACTCAGGTGAGACAGGAAGGGAGCTGGAATACAGGAATGCAGTACCCCCAACAGGGATGAAGTTCTAGAAAAGTCTTTTCCTCTGGGTTTTGTTATGGCGAAACTTCTGGGTATATTTCACAATGATTAATCTTCTTCTCCCCTTGCCAGAGCCAGGGGGATCTTTCCCATATCTTTACCATGAGAACCTATTGGGGTTCATGGAGGCAAAGCCCACAAAACAGAAGGCCCCCCTAAGTCTATGGTCCCCAGTACTTTTTTCACTCTCATTCTATTCCACACTCGGCCTCCAGCTATTCATCAAATTACCACTGCTGTATTTCTTTCATTTAAGTTTCTATTGACCTATCCTGAGGCTTATGCTCCAGATAAATAGACCTTGGCTGTGTCTGTCTGTTTCTAAATTTGGGGATAGTGATTTGCCCTGCAACCTTAGTTTCAGATTGGACAAAGAAAAGTGCATATTTTCAGTTTGTCACTATTTTTCTTATTTTAGGGATGGGAGTGAGAACTTCTAAGTTTTTTACATGTCAGAACTAAAATTAGATGTCCAACCCCTTCCTTTTTATTCACCTTTTCTGGCCCTTCTTCCTTTACCAGACATATAAATGTTGGACTGCCCTGTTAGGTTCTATGTTATTTTTCCTTCTCTATCCATACTCAATGATTAAGTAAAACTTTACAAACTCGTGGCTTTAATACCATTTAAATGTGTATGATTTCTAAATTTGTACCATTAACCTTGAAATCTCCACTGAACCCCAGATTCATACACTCAATACCTCTTTCATGTTCCTTACGCACAATCTCACATATCTATGTGTGGGGAGGTTGGGGAGAAGGTGAGTGTGAAATTATCGGTGGAACATCTATAGAACCTGCAGTTTAAGAGGTGGAAGGAATAAGATTTATGTCAAAAATAGGACATACATAGACTCACTGACCCTGGAGGCATGCTGTCAGTCAATGCCTATACCCTAAAAATAGCTAGCTTCAATAAATATTTATTGGGAGAATGGAGAAGGATTTGCACTAAATTCCTGGCTAAATACTGACATGTATTATGAATTTCATTTATATTAATTTCAAAATATTTGCTAGTGATACAAGTATTTTGAGATTAAAACTTGATTTCAATTTTATTAGATTTATGTTTACATATATCTCATATATATATGATATCCTCTAAATAAAACCCTTAAATATCTTAAACTTAAAAAATACTTTAAAGAAATTTCTGGTAAAACATTTACATTATGTTTTACTTTAAAAAATAATTGCTGAAGACTCAGTGGGATGTTGTGTCAAGAGTGACAGCTTATTCCTGAAGAAACTCTAAGGCTTTGGTTAAAAATAAGGGAAAACAATGATCTATGAGGAAATGAGAGAATGAAATTAGCAGGCTATTGCATTGCAGGCTTTTTAAATTCATTTGTTTCAAGTGAACCAATATACATTTTTGGAATACAGCATGCCCCTTTCTGTTATTTTTAGCAAAATGGATTCCTTGCTGTGATAAGTGGAGCAATTGTTAATTTCAGCTCAAAATGGATTCTACCAAAGCAGTAGGTAGTGTTTTTATTTAAGCTGCTCAACAGTTATTCGGTGCTATAAATTGTCCAAAATATTATGCTAAAGATTTTTTTAAAGATAAAGTTGTTAAAGGAATTGAAATAATATTTATTGGTTGCCTTTACACTTAGTATGTTTTCTAATTTAATCTTCAAGATAACTTATCAATGCAGGTATTCCAAGACATATATTATTGATATAAAAAGTGAGTCCCAGAGAGGTTATCTCACCCCAGGCACCATGGGTACTACGTACTAAGCTAAAATTTGACGTAACTTCTGTGTGATTCCAAAGTCCATGCTCTTTGCATAATATTAAGTGCCTCTTAAAATTGTATGTTATTGTACATTTATGTTCAGGTTCAACCTAAGGGTACACCCTCAAATGTAAATACTAGCGTGAATTCAATATTATAATATTAATACAAATTTAAAAAAGAAAGAATATAGCAAGTAATAGCATAAACACAAACAAGGATTTGTGGATTTTTTTTTTTTGAGCATGCAAACACTTCATTTAAATATGCTTTCTAATTTGCCTTGTAGTTAACAAATTCTGCTTTGTTTATTCCAACCTAAATCATATTTATAATTAACATGTAGTAAGTACCAAACATATGGCTTAAATGGCACATATACAGCCTCTCAAAGCTTGTTTTCAGTATACAGTTATTTGCAAACTCAGATCATCTGAAAAAAAAAAATGCCTACTCATCTAACCATAAAGGTATAACTCCACTCTACCTGTCTCACAGAGGTATTATGAAATACCACTCTTCTCTTTTTCTCCATAAGTAAAGCCTACTCATATAACAGTTACTGTCTGGCTTTTCTTCTGCCATGGTCTTTAAGATACAATTTCACACATGACCCTCAAAAAAAATGTTTCCAAGAATTATAGGATATACTCTTCCAGGATTACAGTATCTTAGAGAACAAAATGGATTTCCTAAGAAAATATTTCATGAAAGGTTTTCTTTCAAATAGTTGTCTTTAATAATATATAATTGGATTTTATCTCAGCAAGTAGTAAAACAATTATATAAATCAGACCTCAACTAGACGACTCTAGATGGCATGGTTAATCTTAATGTTGTTAGCACAATTAGGGGATTATTAACTGTCCATAACTCTCTCTGGAAACATTTGAGGTATTTTGGTACATCCTAAGAAAGACTTTAGGTTATCTATGGGCACAAGTCAATAGAAAAGTCAAGGGAGCCCAAACCAAATCCTAATTTACCTATTTAAAACCAAATATAACAATTAGTCCTGAGAGCGTTCATTCAAGTTACATTGAACACTGAGTGGTTTATGGAAGAATGAATTTCCATGAATATCTCACCATTCCATGGACCTTGAAAAATATAGAAGCTACACTAGTAAAAGAAAAGAGAAATGCCGTTCATGTTAAAGTTTTTATGTTGTTCATAATAAAAATTTTATGTTGATCTTGCTTCATTTAATGTCATAATTTCACCTTCTTTATATTAATCTTAAGCAGGAATAGCATAATATAAAAAATTTAGAAATAGAAACTCTAGCAATAAGGCAATATTTCTTACAACTCCATATCTTTACTTTAATAATAATAATAATAATAATTATTATTATTATATATTACCAGCATATAGAACATAACTAATCTCAATATAACACTTCGCAGGTATGGCTCTCCTGGCCTGGTGAACATATCTGAAGAAGTGCATTGACACTTTGCTTTAGTTATCTATTTCATATAGTGTCTTGTTTTAAAGGCCTCACTATACTAACCATGTAGACAGAGCTTCTTTACATGTTTCAGTCTTTGAAGTAAATGGAAGCTATGAGCTTGGAACAGATAAACTGGATTTCTGAAAAGTATAAGATTCAGTCCACATTTGAATTTCTCAGGTTATATTTTAATGGAAAATGAAGCTTGAAAAGAAGAAATGGGCACGTTGTCAGAATATCTAATGCAAGATGGTAGTCACAACCCAACCAACTTGCCTTACTCCCTTTCAAGCTTTAAAAGTTTTATTTTTAATTTGAATATTATACTGTGTTGAAGCATGGAAATCTTCCCCACAGGCTATAGTAAAATAGCGTGCTGCAATTCTAATGTTTATATCTTGGAAACAGTTGCCGGAATGTGCTTCTTAAAGAAATGGATCTTGAAAGAGAACAAGGATATTGCTCCTTCAGTGAGATAGTGAAAAATGGTTCACTGCCTTTTTGAAATAGATATTGAATTGTTACAAAGAGTGCAAGAATCCAGGGAAATGAAGGAAAAGTGACAGAATTATAATTTTTCTGCATGATTACATAGGAAAAGACTATTTAAACTTTAAGCTCTGTTAACTTTCAAAAATAAAGCACAAAATCTAACAGATAAAAGATATTACTTTTGTTAGTTTTGTGTATATTTTTGTATGTAACAATACAGATATATGAGGGAAAAAGGAGCACACAACTTTTATGACTAGGACTATTCAATTAGTCCACAAATGTTTTGCCTATCAGTGGAGAAATATTTCATTCATAATTGAGAGTCAGAGAAATTTTTAAAAATGTACCTGTTTACTGACACAGATGGTTACAATTACATAGATGGACACAATGTATTTGATATTTTAACTTATAAAGTACTCTATGAAATGAAGAGAACTTTTAAAATCTAAAGTCATTTTGATAGGCCAATACCTGACATTGATCTTTCCAAGCAGTTCAAATAATAGGTCCAATTGAGAAAAAAATAATAGTAAATAAATAAAGTTATACTGCCTTTATCAACATTTTGGTCACAGGATTTTAAAAACTAACGTATAGAACATTAACTGTATATATTTATTTACTGTTCTAAACACTTATATAGTTCTTATTTACAATGTTTTAAAATGCAATTGTGCCTTATCAAATTAATAAGCAAATTAAAAGAAGATGCATTTAATAAAATTATGTTAACACATATATGTTTATATTGTTCATAAACTCCACCTTACTATATTGGAATATTGCAGTATTTTAAAAATTTCTTATGACCCTGTATATACTGTGTAGTGTAGTAAGACACTGTTTGTATAATTAGCATATTATTTTTAAAGTACCATTAAAAAGATGAAAAATGGCTGTATTTTACAGTCCCAAGCATTTTGGACAAATAAGCATGAGTATTAAAATATTTCTGGAACATTAGAGCTGGATTCTATCAAATAATGAGGCAGAGAGTTTGGTTTTCATTTTACTTCATGAATAGATGATTTTGGAGTAAATGAACAAATCATTTCTTCCTTAAGAGTACACAAGGATTAAGTGCTCTCAGAGCTGGACAATATTAAAATTTTGCCCTTTATGGAAAATGTGAAATGCCCAATATTCAACAATTATTTTAAAATGTGATGACAATGATCTCTTTTCCCAAGAAATATTTCCAATGTATGTGTGTGAGTGGTGGGGAATGTGGAAATGAAGATATATACCATCAAAATGAAAGGACATTTGAGTACCGCTAATTATGCCAATATATTTTTTAAAAAGCCTGTTTTAATAATGGAGATTAACTACATCTTAAGCACTTAAATAACTATATATATATATTAAATTAACTTCTATGTCAAATAAACTTTTTATTGATATTTGATATAGAGAAAAGGGCAAAAAATTATAGTATACAGCTTGATGAATTACTATAAATTTACCACACCTATGTATCCTCCGCCTAGATTAAGAATCAACATTCCAATATCTCAGAAGACCCTTTATGCCCACTGCCACTTACTGCCCCTTTTTCTCCCACACAAAAGTAACTACCTTCCTGACTTTGAATACTATAGACTTATCCATTCGTCCCTTGATTGGCACTTAGGTTGCTTCCAAGTCTTGGCTATTGTGAATAACGCTGCAACGAACACAGGGGTGCGTGTATCTTTACGCATTGGTGTTTTCAAGTTCTTTGGATAAATACCCAGCAGTGGAATAGCTGGATTATATGGTAGTTCTACCCTTGATTTTTTGAGGAATCTCCATACTGTTTTCCATAGTGGCTGCACCAGTTTGCGGTCCCACCAGCAGTGTATGAGAGTTCCCTTCTCTCCACATCCTCTCCAACACATGTTGTTTCCTGTCTTGTTAATTATAGCCATTCTGACGGGCGGGGCGTGAGGTGATATCTCATTGTAGTTTTGATTTGCATTTCCCTGATAGTTAATGATTTTGAAAATCTTTTCATATATATACACAATGGAATACTACTCAGCCATAAGAAACAATGAAATCCAGCCATTTGTGACAACATGGATGGACATTGAGGGTATTATGCAAAGTGAAATAAGTCAGAGGGAGAAAGTCAAATACTGTATGATTTCCTTCACTAAATAGTAGATAATAACAACAATAAACAAACACATAGAGACAGAGATTGGATTTGTGGTTACCAGAGGGGAAGGAGGGAGGGAGGAGGGCAAAAGGGATAATTTGGCACATGTGTGTTGATGGGCTGTAATTAGTATTTGGGTGGTGAACATGATGTATTCTATGCAGAAATAGAAGTATAATGATGTACACGTGAAATTTATATGTTATAAACTAATGTTACTGCAATAAACAAAAAATTAAAAAAAATACTATAGACTTTTTGCCTGTTTTTGAACTTTAATAGAAACAAAAGGCATATATTAGTTCCCTTTAGTTTTTTTCTCTCAACACTAGTTTTGGAAGATTCATTCACGTTGTTATGTAAAGCAAGAACTTATTCCTCTCCATTGAAGAATATCAGTACTCCATCGGATGATAATAATACAATCATCCATCCCACGGTTGTTGGACACGTGATTTTCCCCAGAGTTGATTTATTGTGAATAATGCTGACATGACCATCTTGTACATTTGTGATGCACATATGTATGTGTTTTTGTTGGTATACACTCAGGAGTATATACTTAAGCAGAATTGCTGAGTCACAGGGTATGCGTATGATGAACTTTAGTAGATACCGCTAACAATTATCCAGGGGAGTGGTTCCAATTTACAGTCTCACCAACGATGTATGAGAGTTTGTGTTGGGCATATTCTAGCCAAATCTTAGGAATGTCACTCTTTTTAATTTTAGCCATTTGGATACAAAAATAGTGTAATACTATAGTTTTATTTTGGATTTTCCTGATGCTTATCAATGTTGAGATGTTGGGAAAGTTTTAGCATGTTTATTGGCCATTTTGGTAAACTCTTTTGTCAAGTACCTCTTGAAGTCTTTTGCCTATTTTTCTTAACATATGTTCTGGATAGCACTCAGTTATGTATAATGCAAATATCTTCTACAGCTCTTAAAATGCAATGCTTTGGGAAACATCAGATTAAATATATTTTACATAGATATATAGACACATAAATCTATGCCTTTCTATATCTCTATCCAGGGACAGCTATCTAATTTCCCATCTATTATCTCTCCATCTGTATCTAATTTTCACAGTGGGTATTTCAATGTACCTATGAAACATCCAATAAAGATTGCCCATAAAGCAGAATGGAGCTCACAATTGTCACAGCAACAGATTTTGATTTTTTTTTGAGGTGATTATCAGAAAGCAGCAGTAGATACATCACTCAACCTCAGGAAACTCTCTATGTAGGAGTTATTAAGAAACATGAGAAAACGTAATTGAGAGAGTTGAAATTTTCACTTTTTTCTCATATGTTTCTAAGATTATTCCTCATATTACATATCACATTATAGTAATTCAATTATGTGAATGATTTTTCTATTAAGTTGTAACCTCTCTGAAAAAGTTTTCAACTCCTGTTTGGAACTCCATGGACATTTAATGAATTAATTAATAAATGAGGGCCCGGCCCTGTAGCAAATTGGTTAAAAGTTCCACGTGCTCTGCTTTCGCAGCCCAGGTTCGTGGGTTCCGATCCTGGGCATGGCCCTACTCCACTCACCAGCCATGCTGTGGTGGTGTCCCAAATACAAAATGGAGGAAGAGTGGCACAGATGCTAGCTCAGGGCTGATCTTCCTCAAGCAAAAAAAAACAAGAGAGAGGAGGATTGGCAGCGGATGTTAGCTCAGAACAAGTCTTCCTCAGCAAAAAATAAATAAATCAACCAATGAAAGAGCTTTTGATCTAGCTAGAAATAGCCAAAAGGTAAATAGCAGATAAATTACTTCAATATCATATGTAAAATTTAAAAAAAATTCAAATAGAATTAAAATAAATGCCATCAGATTAATTTCTAAACTAACAATACAGATCATTAATGCATGAAAGAGAGACATATTTACGGGCTGGAAAGGTATTTAGGAAGAGAGATATAATATAAATGTTAAAGAATGGAGAGGATTTGGATGTGGCTATATTTATTTCTCCTGATTAGTGTACTGGTGGTTAGTTCTGTTGTGGTCACCTCATTGAGAGCTTAGAGCACTTAAGTAGATGGTCAGAACAATAGACACCTCTCTCTCCTCTGGAGGGCAATTATTAGCACAACCGCAGTAGTCAGCATATCGGAGCATGTGGTGGCTGAAGGGTTTCATTCTAGTTACGCTCTGTTGATAAATAGCCTGGGGACTTCCTGGTGTCCATGCACAGGAGAAACCAGCTTCCCTTGGCTAGAACCGTGTAATGACGCTGAGGGCGTTATTTTATGACTGGCTGAGCACTCAGTTCTTCTAAGTATTAAAAGATACCTTCAAACACACTTTCAAAAGTTGTAAATCATCGAAGTTTCTAAATAAAAGTATTTGAAATGGTACCTGCTTTTGCTTCACTTGACCATTCCGTACCTTCTTCCTCCTTCACTTCGGAAAATGTATTATATTTCTCAGTAACATACAACTGGAAAACATATTAATAGTGTTAGAAAAGTTCCACTGTGGAAAAAATTAGGTGTGTCAGCACTAGAGAGGTAATCACTTCTCCTTGTTGGGAATGAAAAGTAATTTTATATTAAGTCAGAAATACTTAGTATGTGGTTTCGTGTTTTTCTAGACTGCAGTATAATACATCATTTGCAGTCTTGTGCAGCAATATCTCCAGATTTTTCTTAAATTGTTATAGGCAGAAGAAAATGGTAACATTAGAAAATTATGCTTTAGATCAAAAAGGCCAAGTGACAATATGTACTCGCAGCATTTTAAGCAGTGGGGAATCACACAAGAGTTTATATTCAAAACTCACTGCTTGGATGGGCTGGAGAAAGAGGCCAGATTGCATGCCCTTAGCTGCCCCTAGACAGTAAAGAAATCCAACAGTTTATTCTTCTGAACCTCAAACCTCTGTTTAACTGAATTGTAATTCCACCATTTAAAGTTAACACATTATTTCCTTAATGTGCTATTTGACACAAGTAGACTTCTCTAGCTGACAAAAAGCAAAGTAGTCTGTGACTGTCACTACAAGCTGAAAAGCTGAAAACATAAATGAACCTCACTTTAAAAATATATTATTTAGCACTCACAATTGGAAAGCAAACTTTCCTCAGCTACTTTGCCTGGGAATTCAGTGTCATTATCTTGATTGTACAAATGAAGAGGCCAGGGCATAAAAAGGAAAGGATCTGGGGCCAGCCTTGTGGCTTAGTGGTTAAGTGCATGCGCTCTGCTACTGGCGGCCCAGGATTCCGATCCTGGGTGCGCACCGACACACCACTTGTTGGGCCATGCTGGGGCGGCATCCCACATATAGCAACTAGAAGGATGTGCAACTATGACATGCAGCTATCTACTGGGGCTTTGGGGAGAAAAAGGGAAAAAAATGGAAGAAGATTGGCAACAGATGTTAGCTCAAGGTTGGTCTTCCTCGGCAAAAAGAGGATGATTGGCATGGATGTTAGCTCAGGACTGATCTTCCTCACAAAAAAAAAAAAAAAAAGGAAAGGATCTGCCACTGGTTACCTGCCCAAGTTCACAAGAAATCCAGTACTAGAACTGCACATGTGGCAGCCTAATCCACCACAACCTTATCAGTGTTATTATTTCTAAAGGTTTTCTTCTAGTCAATGTCTATTTCACAAAGAAATAAAGGCGCTTATAGAGATAGTCACTGTTGTTCATTTGCTCCAAATCTAAAAATTGACTTTTCTTACATGTATTTTCAAATAATGACACTAGTTAATTCGTGATAATACTTGATTTTCTATGCATATTATAAGACAAAAAATAATTCAGAATAGAATAAAAACAACAAAAAAAACAAAACAACCACCACTGCTGCAATAACACAACTATGGCAGAAAAAAAATAGACTAACTTTTATATTCATTATAAAAATTAGATATAAATGGACAAATAATAAATAGGAAAATAGGTAGTTGTAGCTGAGTATGTAGAAATATAGAGAGACTTATGTGTGTCTCTATATCTATGTAAAATATGTCTCATTTTTCCCAAAGGATTTTTTTAAGAATATATTTTAACTTTATGTTCCTAGTTCGTTGGAATATATATAAGGAATATACTTTTCAGACAGTCTTTTACCCAAACTACAATACTGCTATGTTATATATAGATATTGAAAAAGGCCATATAATGTTAAGTAAAATGCCTCTATTTTCCTTTAGTGACTCAGACAAGACAACGACCTCACTGAGACTGGGGTTTGGCAACACAAAAACTGGTGTGTGTGTTGGGGGCAGGTTGATGATATCTGTGAACGCACCTAGAATAAAAAATAATATTGGTAAAATATATTTATTCATTCAATAAATAATACCCAATAAAAATTATTAAGCACCCATTACGAGCAAAGATTTTTTTCTAACCCATTGCAACACACCAAAAATAAAAAAAAACAACAGATTCCTGCCCTCATAGAACCTACATCCTACAAGGAAACTTATAGTATAGTGAGGTTCCAGCTCTTATTTCATGAAGGCAGCTACACATTTTTCAGCTGATTTCTTCTGAGAGTCTGCCCTCGTATTTTTATTGGTACATAGGATTAACAAAAATATGTGGGAAAGAAAGGTAAAAGAGGAAAATGTAGCAAACTTTCTTCGGACTCATTTTAGTGTTTATATCCATTAAGTTTATACAACTTGATCTCTATTTTTTAAACATGGAAGCATCATCAGGTCTGTGATATTGAAATTGCTATAATATCTATAAATACTCATAACATCATCACTTCTTTCAGGTGTTTGACCGCTGGCCTTTCCATAATATCATGGATTATAAACTTAAAAACATTTAAAATAAGAAGAAAGTAATTATTAGTTATACAAAATTAGGTTCATTTGAACTTATTAAACCAGGTAGATTCCAGCTGACAATAAAAACAATTTTTTTAGAACTGCCAAATTCAATAACAAGAAAAATTTCATGATCCATAATTTCCTTAAACATTTAAAATATCATGAATCTATACAATCTAAGTTGATTTTCCACAAATGGGCTTCTTATATATCTGTGAACAGAATAACTAGATTAGGGCCGGCCCTGTGGCTTAGTGGTTAAGTGTGCGCGCTCTGCTACTGGCGGCCTGGGTTTGTATCCGGGGCGCGCACCGATGCACCGCTTCTCCGGCCATGCTGAGGCGCGTCCCACATGCAGCAACTAGAAGGATGTGCAACTATGACATACAGCCATCTACTGGGGCTTTGGGGAAAAAGAACAAAAGGAGGAGGATTGGCAATAGATGTTAGCTCAGAGCCCATCTTCCTCAGCAAAAAGAGGAGGATTAGCATGGATGTTAGCTCAGGGCTGATCTTCCTCACAAAAAAATAATAAATAAATTAATTAATTAAAAAAAAAGAATAACTAGATTAGACACGTTTTTAATCTCAAAAACTATCTCCATGCCTACAACAAATATCTTTCCCATTATTGAGTAAAGAAACATGTTAGTCATAGGAAGTGTCTTGATCAAGTTTAACAGAAGAAATACTTGTACACGAGGAAAATGATAGAAAATATTTTATTGGAGCAAACATGAATCATAAAGATTTTACTGGTTACACATCTTAGTAACATGAGTGTTTCTGTAATAGTAGTAGCAGCAGTAGCAGAATTAGAAGTAGTAGTAATAGAATAATAATAAAATCAAGTAACCTTCAATCTTCGCTTGAATGTAGACACTTGAAAATAGTAAAGGAACACATTGCTTAGGACAAAGTGAATAGATGTTGCCATAGTAGTGGACACCTATGATTTTTAGATTTTTGATATTTGAAAATTCTTCTTAATTTGGGTCTAGCCTACCATTATAAAGCCAAAGGGAGTACAAAAACTCTCTCCTGGCTTGAATGAGGGCATTAGGGTTTTGTTTAACAACAAGTTTGGTGGTGAAGGAGAAATGTTTGCTTCATGCCATGAGGAAACAACTCAAAAATTGGAAAAAATATATTAAACATTTTTCATGCAGGAAAGAACAGTCAATAAAGTTCTATGATCCAGGAAATAAGAGAAACAAATGAAGTAGGCCCTGCAATCATACTGGATCTGTCCTTGAAATCATTTTCCAGACTGTGAGGAAGAGAGGAAACATCCAAACAGAGCCCAACAGTCTCACTGAGTCAAAAAGACAGAAACTGTTGTTTCAGTTGGACAAGTCAGCCTGGTATTTATAAGGCAGAATTTCACGGAAGAGGGATGAATGAAGGGAAACACGTTCACAAAGCTGCATATAGATCCTATTGTATCTTCAGCCAAACACCAATATGCACATTTATAGTGTGAAAATCAATTCTCAGAAATCACATGGAGCTGGGAGTCATGTAAATTCTCATAAACTAGAGTAGAGAGAATTTGTTGAATTCACGGTTGCATACCTTATTGAATACCCCAGAAGGTCAACACTGTAGGAGTGGGGCTAAACTAGTTCCAGATTGAAGGTTACTCTAGATGCACCCTATTAAAACTTAACAACAAAACTTCAAAATGAGTAAACTGATCTATAAGTAATTCAACTGCCTGCAAGAACCAAATGTAAGACTGTTTAAAAGTAAAAAAAAAAACAAATGTAACATTCAACCACGTAAAATTTATAAATCTGGTATCCAATAAAATATTACCATATATGCAAAGAAATAGGAACATTTAACTCATAACTAGGAAAAATAAGCCAATAGAAACTAACTGAAATTTGACAGAGGTGATAGAATTAACACACAAGGACTTTAATACTGCTATTACAAAAATACTCAATATATACACAAATGTAAAGGAAAGCATGAACATAATGAGGAAAAGAAGGAAAAATATAAAAGATAGCACAAACTAAACATCTAGAGATGAAAAATATAATGTTTGAAATGAAAATTTCACTAGATTGGATTAACAGGAGATTAGATACTACAGAACAAAATATCAGTAAACTCACAGACAAAGCAATGGAAACTACTAAAAATTAAGGACATCCAGAAAAATAAAACTGAAAACAATAAGTAGCGCTTCAGTGATGTGTGCAAGATATTAAGGAATCTATCACGTGTGTAATCAGAGTTTCAGATATGGAGCAGAAACAAAAAAAATATTTAAAAATGTAATAACTATTTTTTTTTCATTTGATGAAAATTACTAACCTACAGACACAAGAAACTCAAAAATCACAAGCAAACTAAACTCAGGAAAATATTACCAAGGCACTCCGTAATTGAGTTGTTTACGACTCCTGCTAAAAAGAAGGGCAGCAGGAGAAAAAAAGAGATTTACTACATACAGAGGAACAAATATAAGTATTATTGCAGACTTTTTGTCAGGAACTATGTAAGCCAAAAGATAATGTCATCCAAGAAATACTGTGAAAACAACAACCACCACAAACCTCTATACTCAGCAAAAACATCTTTTAAAAATGAAGGCAAAGAGATTTCTTATTTCTGCTTGGGGTATATAAAAATGGAAAGAATATTGTTTCCACCCTTACAGAAATAAACAACAAAATAGCCGGACAAAATGCAAAATTTACCACTTTTCTTGAACCCATCAGAGACCTAAGTGTGCAGGGCAAAAACTAACTTGAAATCTATGCAAATTGAAATCTATGAAATCTGAAACCTATGAAATCAATGCAAACTTGCCAGGAGAGAAAGGGCATGATTACGTGATGATCAAGCAGCAGCTTCACACTGATGAGAAACATTAAAGAATTGAAAATTGTTAAAAAACTGGTAAAGGCCAAATGTGGTCGAGCAGAATATAGACTCCATGGGGGAGGCAAATGCACACACTTGCGTGCTCTTCCTCATGGGCTTCACTGGAAACTCACCAAAAATTTGATGAGAATCTCGAGAAAGCATTCCTTGTAGCAAAGGCCAAGGGAAGAACAACAACAGCTGCTGCAGGAAATGTGAAACAATTCCTTCCCTGCTGCTTCCACAGAGAATGGAAGCTTTAAATTGGAAGGAAAGGACAACGATGTGACCCTTATGATAGTGGAAGGAAACAGACACAAAGCTCCCACCCCTGGGAAAAGGGCGGGAATGCGTGCTGCACCCAGAACTACAGCTACGGAAGGATGAGGGACAGTGAGAAGGCCATGCTCTCAAGACTCAGGGGAAGAGCGGCTGCCTGAGACTGAGGCTTACTAAGAGTAATTGGGAATGTGCTTTCCCCCACAACCCGACAGCTACCAGAGTGACTAAAGTCAAAAACGACCAGCAGTGAAATACTCCTGGAGAAAGACCCTATCTCAGACACAGCAGAAAAGGAAGGCTTAGAGCTGAATGTGGAACAGTAACTAAAAACCGTTGACAAACAAATTCCCATTCTAATTACAAAGTATCACTAGAGGAGTTTGAAGACTGTGGGGCATGGAGGGTAACCACAGTAACAACAATATCCAAACAACCCACCTTTACTTCTGAACAAATTAATCTCAAACCTAACATGAAAGGTCCAGCAGAAGGAAAGATATGAAGGTATGTTCCTTTCAAAGCATAAATATTTTTTTTGGTCTTTATTATCCTTTACAAGTTTTCCTATTTTTTTTTTTTAATTATAATGTGAACAAAAAAATCAAGAAATAAAAACATGCTAAGAGATACAACAGTCAGAAGAAACAGACTCAGATACAAAACAGAATTTAAAATAACGATGATTAATATGTTAAAGCTCTAGCGGAAAAGGCGGCCAACGTGCAAGCTAATATAAGTAACTTCAACCTAGAGATGGAAACTATAATGAAAACTGTTGGTAGAAAGACAGGATAGAAAGAAGGACTTTTAGTTTCATAGGTAGAATGTGCTGAGCTGTAGAAAAAACCACAGAAAAAGCTATAGAAAAAAGTTATAGCAAACTTTAAGATAGATCATTAAATTTACTCAAACTGAAATATAAAAAAAATGACTAAAAAATAAGAAATGAGAATTCAAGAGAGGTGAAACAATATCAAACACTCTAATGTAAACATAATTGAAATACCAGAGTAGAGGAGAGAGAGAACAGTGTAGAAGAAATATTCAAGGAAATAATGGTCAAGAATTTTTTAAATCAATGACAGTCACCAAACCACAGAACAAAGAACTCAGAGAACATCCAGCGTAATAAACATGCGCGCACACACACGCACACACATACACACACACACTACATTCTTAAGCATGTTGGCTCAAACTGTTCAAAAACAAAAGACAAAGAGAAAATTTTGAAAGCAGCCAGAGAAAAAGATAAGCATTGTATACAAGAAAATAATTACAGCATACTTCTTGTCAGAAATCATCCACAATGAAAGAAAATGGAATGACATCTTTAGAGTGCTGAAATAAAATATGTGTCTACAAAGAATTCTGAACTCAGTGAACATATATTTCAAAAATAAAGGAGAAATAAATATTTTGTCATACAATAAAAAGTACAGAATTTATTACCAGCAGAACTGCACTGTTTAAAAGAGTAATTGTGATTTTTCAGACAGAATGAATATGATGTCAAATAGAAAATTGTATCTACATGAAATTTGAAAGACACCGGGAACAGAATAAATATACTTTAGTTTCATTATTTTTTAATTGCTCTAAAACATAACTTTCTGTTTATAACTAAAACAGTAGCAATATCATGTTTTTAAAGCATATGTAAGATTAAAATGCATAATGCGAATAGCAAAAAGGATTGGAGGGAGGAATTGATAAAATATTGCAAGTTCCTTACACTAGAAGTCAAGTGACATAGTATTGTTTGAATGTAAATACTGATTAATTAAAAATGTATATTTTAAGCCCTAGGTAAACTTCTAAAATTTTTTTATGTAAAAATGATAATTTAATGGTGAACATAACAAGTGTATGATTTCTATAAGACACCCAACTTTAAATATAAGCACAAAGACAGGATAAAAGGAAACCAAAAGGAGAAACCTAGGCTATTAATAAAAGGCAACAAAGATTTCAAAACAAGAAATATTTTCAGGAACAAGAAAATATTACATAATGATAAAAGAGTCATTTCACCAAGAAGGTATATCAATCTTAAAATGTGAATGCATTTAACAATAGCTTTAAAACACATGAAGCAAAAACTGATAGAATATGAAAGAAAAATAGATAAATAAGTAAAATCAACAATTCAAGTTAAAGTCATCTATACTCCTCTCAGTAAATCATTGAACAGAAAATCTGTAAGAATATAGAAGACCTGAATAACACTATTTACCAACTCAACCTAACTGACTTTTATAGAACAGGCCACTGAAGAACAGCTGAATACACATTTTTGTCAAGTGTACACAGAATATTCACCAAGATAGAACATATTCTGGGCCATAAAACAAATCTCACAAGTACGAAACAATGGGAAGTGTAAAAAGTATTTCTGTGACCATAAGGCAATAAACCAGCAATCAGTAATAGGAAGATATCTAGAAAATTCCCAAATATTTGGATATTAAACCAGACCCTTTAAATAAGACATGTCAAGGAAGAAGTCTCAAGGGAAATTAAAACAAAATGTGAGAAACTGAATCAGAATCAAAATATAACTTATCACATTTGTGAGTTAAAACTAAAGCAGTTCTCAGTGCTCTGAGAATTTCTTAACCTATCAAAGGACATTACAAAATACCTACAAACAACTTCATACTTAGTGGTGAATGAGTTAAATATTTACCCCTTAAATTGGGAACACGGGAAGAATGTATTCTTTCACCATTCCTATTCAACCTTGTAGTAGTATACTGGAGGTCCTAGCTAGTTCAATAAGACAAGAAAAATAAATAAATGACACATATTGAAAAGAAAGAAATACTACCATCTCTATTCAAAGATGATAAGATTGTCTACATAGAAAATCTTAAAGAAATCTATGAAATAAAAGTTCCTAGAACTAATTCTTGAGTTTAGCCAGATCACAGGATACAAAATCAATATGCAAAAATCATAAATTTAGGCATCTTTCTGATGGGGTTGTCTAAGAATCTTGACTGCTCTTGTAATTGGGTTCATTTGGTCCAGACATCTGTCTTTGATAATATTGCAGAAGAAATACAATAAATGACTAGTTGTGAAGAACTGAAACAATATAATAGTGTGCGGATGCTCCATTTTTTTAATGGTTAGCATAAGCCTAAGCAAACATGCAAAGACCTATAAATAATGTACAGAAACAATTACTATCTGGATGATGGTGTTAGCATGAAAGACAGAAGTTGTTTTAAGTGAAGAACAGTCATACTTGTGCCTTAAAAAATGATGTAGGAAAATACAGTTTTTCTTCTTCTTTTTCCTTTAGCACCCAGTTCCCTCATTCAAGATTCAGCACCAAGAAAAGTACCATTTACAAGAGCGATTCTGATATTTTAGTTAGGTTTGGTAGGTGTATTAATTTAGAAATTCCAACTAATTTTAATGATGATTTCACGACATTAGGTTCCCTATGTTCATAAGAGCTACATCTTAGAACATAAGCAATTTACAAGTTTGGTTAATATTAGGAGAAATAAATGCAAATGAATTGACCTTGAATTAAACTATTCATTAAAAAAAGAATAAGAAAATTTTGCTTTTAACTCTTAGACTGAATTCAAAATAAGCTAATGATGCACATTGGGAACTACAAGCCGTATGCATTACGAATGTTTCCACAAGTAATTGTGTTATCTCTCTTCATACTAGTTGGATATATTCTTGAGTACTGTGTTAAGTTCTGCACTTCATATTTTAAGAGTAACAAAATCAAATTAAGACACACCCAAGATAGTGTGAAAGGGTTGCTGAAGAACTCAATCCCTTATCATGAAAAGAATGGTTGAATGAATAACTGGGTATATTTGGCCTAGAAACAAGAATTAACAAGGACAAAAATGGTTATTTTAACTATAATTATTCATTCACTAAATTTGTTAAATGGTAACCATGTGATTGTCACTGTTCTAGGCAATGGAGATATAGTTATATCAAGAATGACCAGTTCTCTGAGTTCCTGGATTTTATATATCAAATAGAGTAAAAGAGAATAAAAAGTAAACATATTTATGAATAAGAAAATTTCAGATGGTGATACAAGCTATGAGACAAATAAAAAATATGACTTTATAGAAAGCAAATAAGTATTGTTAATTTAGATTGAGCGTTCAGACAATCTGATCATCTGAGCTGAGATGTGAATCACAAGGAGCATGTCATGTTAAAATCAAGGGACACAGCCTTCCCAGCAGAGAGGTGATAGTAAGACAAAGGCTTTTGGGTGGAATTGAGCTTGATTTGTTTGGGCAACAAAAAGATAGTGTGACTGGAATGTCATGGAGGGAAATTATGTCAGAGAGGTAAGTAGGGTCTTTGAAGGGAGAGATATTAAGTAGATATTATTCTATATTCAATGGGACTCAGAAACAGTTGTGGGGTAATTAGGTAATTAATCTTATTCATAATTTAAAATGTTATTCTTGTTGCTGTGTGGGTATGGATTATAGAGGTTGGGATATTTTAGGTGACCACATCATTTAATATGCCACAAAAACCAGCATACACAGAACTATTCCTGGTAAACCAGAAAATATGATCTTCCTAGGTATAGCAAATATCTTTTGTTTGTCTATTATTTTCCATTGCTTTCCATTTCCTTTCTAATAAAACCCCAAATATCCATCCCTTCTCATGCAGCCCTGGGAAGCAGGCCCCAGTTCTACTCAAGCAGGCCTGATTTGTCTAAGGTTACTCCCATTCTCCTTATGAGGAATTAGTTCAGAAATGGGGTTTTAGCCAAGGAGACTCTGAGGGACATTTGTTTGGCAGTTCTGAGAGAGTTTCTACAGGTGACTGTTTCTCTCTGTTCCTATGCATGTCATCAAATGGATATATCATCTCACTATAAGCCTGAAGCTGACACACAGAATAGATCACTGCCAAGAGATTTGTAGAGCAATGAGCCAGTATCACAGAATTAACTCAAATCTGAAGCCTACCCCTGGACTTCCAGTTTTGTGAGCCAATAAATGTCCTTATCATTTAAAACACATTGAGTTGGGTTTCCTGTTAGTTAATATGAAAAAAAAATCCTTCTTGAAACAGGAGCAAAAAGTGGTAGCAAGGAAATCCATTACATGGCTACTGTATTTGGCCAGGTGAAGGTGATTATGGCTTGGATGAGGAGAGAAGTGGACAGATTTGGGATATACTTTGGAGATAATGAAAATGAGCTTTGTGATAATATGGGTTTGTGGAGTAGTACAAGAAAGGTAGCAAAGATGACTATGAAGTTTGTCATGTGTAAACTCACCAGGCTTTTCTGTACCATTGTTGAGGACAGAGTCAGAACCAATTAGCCAGACAGATTTGGACTGAGCATAAAGAAATACTTTTTAAAATAATTGGTGTCGATCCACTTAAAAAAATTATACCATTTGACTTTTTAAACAGTGAAATATGTATATTACTGAATATAATCAACACGAGATTCACGCCCAATCTTCATGGATCTTGTGGGTAGTATTCTTTCGATAAGTGAATATAGATTAGATGGTTGAGTTCTAAAGCTCTTGTCTCTACTGGTGATATAATTTGGGGGCTACTACTCATTTTAATGAGGTAAAGCAGCTGTTAAAAATATCATGAACCAAACTTCCAGTTTCAGCCCCAATATGGAAAAAGCTTGGAAGTCATTTCTGCCCCCCTTACAACAAGAAGAAAAGATGAATAAACTGAAAATCAGTGACTGTTCTTGGACCCATCAGAAAATGGAGGTCATTCAGTCAACCACCAGCCAAAAATCTAGAGAGACAGGAAGATGCAGAGTCACAGCTGAGATCTCCTTACCTGGAGCAGAAGCTATTGGCAGCAACTGGTAGGAGCATAAACTGGTAGGAACACTTAAATGGTAATTTTGACAGATTGATGAAAGGCTGAGTGTGGACTAGTTTGAAAGTGAGAAACCTGTGGGGACTACAGTCTTGAGGGGGGAGGCCACACTCTTGGGGGTTTTATCTCAGGAACTCTACCAGATTTTCACAGTGAAGAGTCAAGAGTAATCCCTTCCTGGCTTTGGCAGAAGGATGGAAAAACTAAACATTTAAAAAATATGCCCAGAAAATTCTCTACAATAAAGCCCTACTGCCAGGGAAACAGTCCTTACCAGAGCCTTATAAAACCTAGGGGGTGAGGCAGTTACCTAATTCCAGGCACCTCTAGTATTCCTGTCTCACCTAAAGAGGCAAGAGAGCTAAGAAACCCTTGTGAAGGTCACAGCCCTGGGACACAAGCCCATTAAAAGATGAGATTTAATCATAAGATTATAGGACTGTTTCCCTCTCCAACACTTTGCTACCAAAGCAAAAGGGCTACAGGATAATGACAGTAAATTACAGCTGAAACAGCTAGAAAGTACAGAATGTACCTAAGAGGGAGGCAAAAACAAGAGCACCAAAGGAATTTGAAGCCCCTAGCACCGACAGCTACAGTAAACAGTAAATGCTAATTATTTCCTAGCCAGATTAACAAAAACCTTACGCTAAAGGCCTCTTACCTCAGTTGTTATTACCTAATGTATCATGTCTAGTATTCAATAAAAAATATTCCAATATATGCTAAAAGACAAGAAAAGCAGTCTCAAGAGACAAAGCAAGCATCAGAACCAGATTTAGATATGATGCAGATTTTGGAATTACTGGACAAGCTATTTAAAATAGCTATGATTAATATGTTAGTGAGTATAATGGAAAAAGTAGACAACATGCAAGAACAGATGATAACGTGAGCAGAAAGAACAAAATTCTAAGAAAGTAGCAACAGGAAATGCTAGATATAAAAAAAACCCACCATAAAAAATGAAAAATGCCTGTGATGAAATCATTAGTAGCGTGGAAGTGGCTGAGGAAAGAATCAGTGAGGATGAAGCTATGTCAATAGAAACAATCCAATCAGAAGTGTAAAGTGAAAAAAAAAGAATGCAAAAGGTAGAAGAGAACATCCAAGACCGGTGAGAGCATTTCAAAAGGTGTAACATGAGCAAGTGAAACACCAGAGGAGAAGAAAGAACAAACAGAGCAGAAGAAATAATAGTTGCGAATTTTTCAAAATTAATGACAGACAGCAGATCCAAGAATCTCAGAGATAAATAGTGAAAAATCTAAACTGAGGCATATGATATTCAAATTGAAGAAATCCAGAGGCAAAGAGAAAAACCTTGAAAGATCTAGAGTTCCTATAGAGGAACAAAGATAAGAATTACATCAAACATCTTGTCAGAAACAAGCAAGCAAGAAGTGAGTGAAGTCAAATATGTAAAATGTTGAAAGAAAAGAAAAATCCCAACTTAGGGTTATATATCTGGTAACATTATCCATTAAAACTAAAGGAAAAACAAAAATTTTCTGAGAAGAACAACAATAACAATAAAAATAAAACTCGAGGGAATTCAGGAACAGCAGATCTACCTTGCGAGAAATGTTAAAAGAAGTTCTTTAGGCAGAATGAAAATGATATAGGTCAGAAAATCAAGTCTACATAAAGAAAGGAAGCATAATGGAGAAGGAATAAATAAAATCAGGTTTTTAAACATCTCTATTAAAGTTGTAAAAAAAGTAAAAAAAAATGCAGGTAGTAAACAGTTCATTGTCACCTTTTAACCATTATTAGGATGTTGTATTGATGTAAACATCATTTCCAAAAACATCTTGTCTCAGTGACATTTGTAGCCAGGTTATTCAGTAAGTCAGTGGTAAAAATTCTGTTGCTGGTAAAGATTCTATGTGAGTTTAAAATCACATTATCTGCTCAAAGTACTTATCTTTTGAACAAAAAATATTTTTACAATTCTCAAGATTTAAGGAGGCACATATTATACTCCAATTATTCTTTAATTATTTCTATGTGGTCAGCATTCTTATTATCCACTATATGGGGAAACTGAGGAACAGGAATTTAAAGAATTTGTCCAAAGTCACACATCTAATAATAGAGACAGGATTTAAACCTATATTAACTTATTCCAAAACACATGCTTTGAAATACATTTCTATTCAAAGGGCCAATATATTTCAACACTGATTATTCAAAATGAATTCTTTTATTTCTTTACAATACAAATAATAAATTTGGGGTGGTGTATTTCTTATATTTTCTTATAAAAGATTACTTAGGCACCTAGAGAGAAGTCAGAATTACTTTGCTCAACTTCTTAATAGTTAGCACAAGGAAAGAAGCCCAGCTCTGTAAACTTATTTAAATCTATGGCTACCAAGTAAAATAATTTAAACAAAGAGAATTTTACTGGAAATATTCAGGTTTATTGTTCAAAGTATTTATTGACTCTGAAATTTACAATTTGTTTCTCAATTTTCTAATTTATGCATTTCAAAAAAATTGATTACTAAATTTATCCACATTGTTATTGAAACATTTAGAAGATATATGTATTTAGTATATCTAAATACAAATATATCTACTGCAATACGGTAGCTAGTAGCCATGGCCTAAAGCAAATACATAATCACAGTAGGCTTGTGATTTCTCACACTATAAAGAGGAAAAAGGATTTTATATACTTTATCTTATCTCTCTTTTAATAATAAAGTGAATTCATTATATAAAAATTAAAAATAAATGCTTATTACCTCAAAATTAATGTTCTTATTGAGATAGATATATGTATTTATACTTGAAAAATAGTATGCAACATATATAATAATGTTCAAATTCCACAAATCCTTTTTATGTATCTGAACTGAGACTAAAAAGCAATCATCAAATTGCTTTTGAATTCTCTGACAATACTTTTAATTAAGATTCAGGAAGTCTGAGTTATATTTAAAAAGTGGTCACCTTTCCTGCATAAAATTAGTAGAAATGAGAAAACTGGATAATTTAGGACTCCCTGACTATAAGAAAATACAACCTTTTAGAGATGATATTATGGGAGTACTTCCACTGCTGGCCAAGATGAAGTAACAATGCCCAAACGTACTGTCCCATCAGAAAAAAAACAAACAAAAAAAACCCCGAATAATTATATTAAAAAACAATGTTTTCAAGACACTGCAAATCAAGACAGTGATTCCTGAAGAAAAAGTAAATAAAGCGAGTCCTATGATTACCCCAGTTTACTGTCTTGGGACAGCTTCTAGGCCACCGGGCAGAAAGGAAAACCCAGGTGGCACCTAGAAAGATTTACTGAATTTAAGAAATGGAGTTGAGACTCTGAGGACACCAAAGGAGGTAGAGTTCACAGAACAGAATACCATAGAGAAGAGAATACAGGAGAGAAAAACTCGGAGATATACAATGTCACTCTCAATTGTTAAGCAGAGTACTGATCTGTGCAGGTGTATGAGGAAATTAGCAGAGAATGAGGTAAAAACCACAAGATGGGATTAGAGGCAACAATAGCTGGCACTCACACAGTGTTGGAAATAATGTCTATTCCCAGCAGCCACTCTGAAAAAAAATTTCAAATCATATCACACTGAGTAGAGTATTCAGGAAAATCTTACCTCTATAAGGGAAAACAATTAGCCCTAGACTGAGCCTGGGTCTGAAACCATGTAACATATCATAAAAGCAAGACTGGAAAAGATCATTCTTTCTAAGGAACTTTCTCACAGAACAAATTTAAAGAATATTTATAGGACTACAAACATATCCAGCACCTAAAAGAATAAAATTCCTAATGTCAGGAATCCAATCAAAGATTACCAAAAATTCAAGGAGGCAGGAAAATATGATCCACAATTAGGACAATTATCAATTGAAACCAAACCGTAATTGACACGGTAAATTTGGCAGACAATGATATTAAAACAGCTATATAGATACACTGTATGTATTTACAAAGAGACATAGGAGATATAAAAAAAAAAACAAATTGAACACAGAAACTACAATGTGCAAGGTGAAAAATACCCTGGATGGAATTTCTAGAAGATTAGACAACACAGAAGAAAAGATTAGTGAACTTGAAGACATAGTAATATCCAAAATAACAACCATAAAGGAAAAATAATTTTTAAAAATGCCTAATGCAACAATAAGCTGTGGGACAACTTTAAGTAGCCTACTATATATGTAATCAGAGTCCACAGATTGAGGGAGAAGGCAGAAAAAGTACTTGAAGAAATAACAGCTAAAAAGTTTACAAATTTGATGTAAACAATGGACCCAAAGAACCAGCAAACTTAGAAAATCACAAGCAAAAGAAACATGAAGATGACAATACAAAAAAACATAACCAAATTGTTTAAATCTAATGATAAAGATAAAATATTAAAAACAGCCAGACAAAAAAAAAAGAGAGACTTTACATACATAAGTAAAGGTTTCTCAAATAAGCAAAATAACAGTTGAGATACATCTTTAAGGTATTAAAAAAAAAAAACAAAAACTTGGGGCCAGGCTGGTGGCGTAGTGGTTAAGTTCACATGCTCCACTTCGGCGGCCTAGGTTTCATGAGTTTGGATCCTGGTAAACTAGTAGCTAAAACTAGTTAAAAGAAAGTTGCAGTGGCTATGTTAGCATAAAATAAAGTAGATTTCAGAGAAAATAATATTACAGGTATATGAGGCTTATTTTTATAAAGATGAGGTACATTTGCCAAGAGTACATTACAATCCTAAATATTTATGCACCAAATAGTTCTTCAAAATACATGAAACATAAACTCATGAAACTGAAAGGAAAAATAGTCTGATTGATAATTATATTTGGAGATTTCAACACTTTTCTCTCAATATGTTGATAGAACAATGAGTCACAAGACCAGTAAACATATAGGGTAATTGAACAACATCAAACAACTTGAACTAATTGAGAATTATAGAACAATCCACTCCCAAAGAGTAGAAGATACATTATTTTCCAGTACACCTGAAACATTAACAAAGATAGACCATACGCTGGGCCAAAAATCCAAATCTCAATAAATTGAAAATGATTTAAGTCACACAAAGTATGTATTAAATTACATAACAGTAACAATGACATATGAAAAATTCCCAAATATTTCAGAAGTAAATAACATACTTCTGAGTAAATCAAAGTCAAAGAAGAAACCAAAATGGAAATCTGAAGGCCTTTTTACTGAATAAAATTAATAACACAACATAATGGAATTTGTAGTATGCTGCTAAAGCAGTAGTTGAGAGAACCTATATAAAATAAATATCTATATTATAAGTAAGAACATCTGAAGCAAGAGCTTATCGTCTACTTTAAGAAACTAGGAAATGAAGAGAAAATTAAACCCAAATTAAGCTGAAAAAAAGAAATAATAGGGCCGGCCCTGTGGCTTAGCAGTTAGGTGTGCACACTCCGCTACTGGCGGCCCGGGTTCGGATCTCGGGCGCGCACAGACGCACTGCATCTCTGGCCATGCTGAGGCCATGTCCCATGTACAGCAACTAGAAGGATGTGCAACTATGACATACAGCTATCTATTGGGGCTTTGGGGAAGAAAAAAAGGAGGAGGATTGGCAATAAATGTTAGCTCAGAGCTGGTCTTCCTCAGCAAAAAGAGGAGGATTAGCACAGATGTTAGCTCAGTGCTGATCTCCCTCACAAAGAAAAAAAAAAAAAAAAAAAAGAAATAATAGAGATAATACAAAATCAATGAAAAAGAAAACATAAAATCCATTAAGAAAAATCATTGAAATGGAAAGTTGGTTATTTTAGAAGATTAATAGAATTGGTAAAATTAGACTGCCCAGTAAAAAAGAAAGGACAAAGAAAAATGACAAAAATGACCAGTATCAGGAATATCACAAGTGAATCTGCAGACATTAAAAGGATAATAAGAGAGGGCCAGCCCCGTGGCTTAGCGGTTAAGTGCGCGTGCTCCGCTACTGGAGGCCCGGGTTCAGATCCCGGGCGCGCACCGGCGCATTGCTTCTCCAGCCATGCTGAGGCCGCGTCCCACATACAGCAACTAGAAGGATGTGCAGCTATGACATACAACTATCTACTGGGGCTTTGGGGGGAAAAAATAAATAAATAAAATCTTTAAAAAAAAAAAAGGATAATAAGTGGATATTATGAACAACTTTATGCTTGTAAATATGACAACTTAGATAAAATAAACAAATTCTTGAAAGACACAAACTATCAAAGCTCACTCAAAGAAGTAAATAACATGAATAGCCCTATATCTCTTAACAATTTGAATCTGTAAAATGAACAAACAAAAACATCTTTAATAAAGAAAATTCCAGGTCTAGAGAGTTTCATTGATAAATTGTACCAAACCTTTAAGTCAGAAATAATACCAATTACATAGAAACTCTGCCAGAAAATTGAAGAAGAGACTTCCCAACTTACACTACGAAGTCAGTGCTACACTGATATGAAAACACTAAAAAAAAGAAAAGTATAGAACAATATCGCTCATGAACATAGATACCAAAATTCTAAACAAAATTTTAGAATATTATATATAATATCATGATATATATATCATGACCAAGTGGATTTTATTCCAGAAATGCAAGATTGGTTTAATTTTCAAAAGAAAATCAATGTAAATTACTGTATTAAAAAAACTAAAAGAGAAAGACATACAATCATGTCAACAGACACAGGAAAACCATTTGACACAATCGAACATCAGCAGATTCAGATTCGAAGGGATTTTTCTCTACCTGATAAAGACATCTATGAAACAGTTCAAATAACATCATACTTGGTAAAAAACTGAATGTGCTCTGCTTTTTAAAAAAAGTTCAAGGATGTCATTTTCACGACTTCTGTTCAATATTGTATTGCATATTCTAGACATTAAAATCAGACAAGAAAATAAATAAACAGTATCCATTTTGGAAAGGAAGAAGCAAAGCTGTCATTTTTTCTCAGAGAACATGGCTACTCAGGAAAAATATGATAAAATATAAAAAGCTACTGGAAATGAGTTTAGCAAGATTATAAAAAATAAGATCAATATTCAAAAATAAACTGTATTCTCACGTTATATAAAAGAACAATCAGAAAGGAGAAATATGAAAACAGTAATATTTATAATAGCATAAAAATATGAAATAGGGATAAATCTGATAGACATGAAAGACCTGTATGCTGAAAACTACAAACATTGCTGAGATAAACTAAAGAAGACCCAAATAAACAGAGTGATATACTGTGTTCATGTGTCAGAAGATCACTATTATTAAGATGTCAATTTTCCCCAAATTGACCTACATTTTCAATTCAATCCCAATCCGAGTCCTATCTGTCCCTTTTGTGTGGATTGACAAACTGATTCTAAATTTCATAAGGAAGTGCAAAGTGCCTAGAATAGACAAAACAACTTTGAAAAAGAATAATGGATTTGGAAACTAGCAGTACTTACTTTAAAGCTTAATATAAACCTATAGCAATCAAGACAGTATAGTATTGACACAAAGATAGAAAAATAGAAAATAAAAGAAAAATAGATAAATGGAACAAAATAGAGACTCCACGAATAGACCCACATACAAACGAACAACTAATTTTTGAAAAAATTGCAAAAGTAATAAGGTTGAGAAAGAATATGTATAAAATGTACTTTGATACATATCTCAAATCTCATGAAAAAACTGGATCATGAACCTAAACATAAACTTAAAATTACAATATCTTTTAAAGAAAATATAGGACAAAACTTTTGTGACTTTGGTTTAGGCAAAATTTCTTATATATAACACCAAAGCATGATCCATAAAAGAATAAATGGATAAATTAGACTTCATCAAAATTAAAAACATCTGATCTTGAAAAACACTGTTAAAAGAATGAGAATATAAGCCATAAATTGGTAGAAAATATTTATTTATATATGAAAACAAAACATGTTAACACAAAACATATATACAAATATATTTAACAGTTTTATTTGAAATAGATTAAAACAGCAAACAACCCAAAATCAATCAAGTAAAAAGAATAAACAAATTATAGTATATCCATAAATATGAAATACTACTCAGTCAAAAAAAAGAAATCAAATATTGATTCATACTTTGACATGGATTATTCTCAAAATTATTATGCAAAGTGAAATAATTCAGACAAAAATGAGTAAATAATGTATGATTGCATTTGAATACAATTCTAGGAAGTACGAACTAATACGTAGCGACATAAAGCTCATCAGTGGCTGCCTGGGGATAGAAGCAAGGTGAGGATGCAGAAATGAACAGGAGGGAGGGATTATAAAGGACGTGAAGAAACTTTTGGGGACAAACAGAAAGAAATAACATATATGTTCATTGTCTTGATTTTGGTGATGATTTTACAGGTGTACAGAAATGTCAAAACTTATCAAATTGTGTATTTAAATATGTGCAGTTCATGTGTCTATTATGAAAAATATTAAATTTTGAGTCTCTCACTTATGCATATGAGAGTGAATATATGCAATTTATCTCCACTTTCTACTGAAACATCAATAAAACAAGAGTGAAATATTTAAAAAGATATATACTCACAATGACAAGGAGTTTGCTGATGTAAAAAAAAATTATTTGCAAGATAGAAATGAGGGTCTATTATTTAACAGAAAGCTAAACCTAAGTGTCTGCCAAGAAGAAAATCAACAGGAAGCTGGTTGGTAATTTCTGCCACAGAACTCCACCCTCAAATGCTCAGGCAATAGAGGCAATAGTTATCTTGGAAGGCTGGGATAAGGATTGGTTTAAAAACAAGCACATTATTTGAAAATCTTAATAGCATAATTAAACCTGAACTCTATAACGTTAAATCCTTCTTTCACTTCATAGAAATAGGTGCCTAATCCTTCTCCTACTTAGCACAGAGATCTGTCTTAGGCACGCTTAAACCCATCAAGCAGACATCGGAGCCTTTGCTCCTGGGGAAATGTCTGTCACCGGAGGAAAGATCAGCAGTCTCCGATATTTGGATATTCTTCTCTTTTATTACCTTGCAGTGAAGCCACCCGATCAAAATCCTTGCTTCTCACGCAGAAATTCTAATGAGCATTTTAGTGCTTCAATCTCAAATATAAACTGATAGCTATACATTGCTAAGTATACAGGGAAAACACAACCATAAAAATAATTAAGAGGACTTGTCTGTGTGTGAGTAACAAAAGATATTTCACCATGAAATAAGAGCAGGATGCTGTTTAGAAAAGGACCAAAGAACAAGGAGATATTCTTGGGAGTTAAAATAATGAGAGCCAAAAATTAATAAATATGATAACCCAAATTAAAAATGTAATAGAAGAAATGAAAGACTAGGCCGAAGAAATTTCACAGGTATGAGATTAATAAAAGAAGGTAGAGAGGGGCAATATTAGAGAAATGATAAGTATGATAGAGGTTCAATTTAGAAGGTACCAAGTCCATATTATAGGAACTCTGGAAACATAGAGCAAGGAAAAAGGAGTCAAAAAAATTAACAAACATTAACAGGAAAAAAATTCCCAGAACTGAGGACACTTGTTTATATATTTTTAAAGGGCTCAATGAGGCATAACAAATAAGATACACACCCAAATATAATATTGTGAATTTTTCAAGCTTAAAATATATTCTCATAACTTCTGGAGAGAATGAAAGAGTTCACAGACAGAGGATTAAAATGATCATGCCACTAGAATGGTCAAGTAGAATACAATGAGAGGTAATGCTATTTAAATTTTAAATAAACATGATGTTCATCCAAATATTCTATATCTAGTTAAACCATCAATCAAATGTGAGACTGACATTAAAGTATTATCAAACAGTGATTTAAATAATGTTCCTCCCACACACTCCTCAGTAATATTCTGAAGGACGTGTTCCACGAGTAATGAAAAAAGAGAAAGATATCAAAGCCATGAAACATGGGATCCACAGAAAAGGTTGGGAAGACCTCTGAGGATAGTCTGAAATAACTTAATGAAAACAACCATTCCACTTTGGAGCAGGAAAAAGAGACCTCTAGATGAATGTCTCCAAGGGGCAAGAGAAAATCCTGACATGTTTAATTGCGCTGAGTTGGGCTTTAAACTTCTGTTGGAGAGTTGGGGAAACAAATTACTGGATAATCCAGAGAAAAGTAACCAACATAAAACGTGCAATTACTAAGACTAGGAATAACAAAATAGTGTGCAACAAAGGCAATGCGTTTGTTAAACATTCCTTAGCT
This sequence comes from Diceros bicornis minor, assembly GCF_020826845.1. NCBI lineage: Eukaryota > Metazoa > Chordata > Mammalia > Perissodactyla > Rhinocerotidae > Diceros > Diceros bicornis. The sequence continues at coordinate 38,881,327 of NC_080762.1, forward strand.
CGCCTGCATCTTTAACAGTCAAGAAAGATCTTTAATAGTCCTTACATCTTTAATAGTCATAAGAATGTAAGAAATGTATATTCATTTAACTGATCTTTATTATTATTTCATCAATTATTAGATTCATTTCTTTCCCTATTTTAATATCCCTGAAATTAGAACACATTTTATAAGCAATCAACAGCATCTTACAAGAGCTCTTGGCCAGGTATCATTTGTGACACAGTCGCCCCTTGCCAGTGTACGAACGAATATGGTTACTAATCCTAGTGGCATGCCTGGACAACTATAACATCTGGATTTTTCAGGCAACAAACTATTTAATTACCATTTAAGAAAGAAATGAGAACACAAATGTGGTCTGAAAACTTTTTCTTGACATCTTTTCTTAAGATCAAGAAAATGGCAAGGTGTTAGAGACTTGGAAAAAATTCAAGAGACAATAATGACAGAGTCTTTGCAGTATCCTGCATTTCCAGCACTCTTGATAGTACAGACAAAAATAATACTGCTTTGAAAAAAACATAAAAAAACTCTGGGTTGAAAAGTGATTCATAAGTCAGATTCTCAATAAAAAGAAATTTTAGGAAAGTCCTGATCAATTTATTTCTATTTTATTTTCCTTTTCGTGTAAGCAAAAGTATGATATATGATGAAAAATTATGACTAAATAGGTACAAAAAGCTCTTTAAAAACTCAATGATTAAAAAAACATTTTGCAATAGTTTAATTAGCAGCATTTTATCTAAGCGATAGCATAAAACAATGCTGCATTTAAGTTTAACCAGTGGCAGCTTAAACTTGACTAACTCAGTAATACAGTGGAGGAATAGGGAGAAGGAAGGATGCTATTGGTGGGGGAAGCATAACTCTGCGGGCATCGTTCATATTCCAATCTATATCTATGGGGCCTCTTGGAGCACAAGTCCAAAACTGTGCAAAGTGGCAGCCCAGAGTGAATGAGTGCAAACATTATATTTCTTAGAGAGAAGTCAATACATAATTTCTAAAATTGAAAGGTTACGAAATAGTAATATAAGTATAGCATTTTTGAAATATGAAGGAAAATACCAGAAGAGATTTCTAAAATAATTGAAAGGCATTACTCATAGGCACTAAAGGACAGAGAACACTGACCTCTCTTTTTTATTGTAAAACTTGTAACCTTGTTTTTAAACTAAGTACGGGAGCTATTTTAATAAAATTTTTAAAAAATAAAGAAATAATACAGTTAAATAATTTTAATATGGCCAAAGATACTTGAATGTTCAATTTAATTGAGCAGAATAGTGGAAAAGATAAAAATTAAACACCCATGTTCATATGTATTACTTCAATTTTCTATGTATTTAATGATAATTTAATTGACAAAATTTTAGACAGTTTATAAAGTGTTTTAGGCAAAATAATCAATATAGGGCACTATCTCTTTACCTTTGGTATGCTATATAACAGTGTTTTCTGCAAGAATAAAACTAAAGTGTTTTATTTTTAATATTAAAGATGATTTTTAGACCTGGGTAGCACATAGAAAGAACAAAAGTTTCAGCAAAATTGGGTGAGGCAGGATGGGAATGAGAAGGCAGAAAAATAGAGAATATGCGCCCATAGTTGATGAGAGCAAGTTCGAGACAAAAACTCAGGGATGACATTGTTAGGAGATTGCCAGAGCAGGGGGGCCGATTGTGGATTTCCCTATTATAAAAGCAGAGCATGCTTCAAATGCCCAGAGGTCTCTTACCTAGTGTAAGAGAGAGTTGGATGATCACTTTTCCTTTCCTGACAAAATTGGGGGCTGTTCGAGTGATTATCTGCCATCTGTTGTCTACAGCAGTTCAATTGCTGAAGAGTCCTCTAGAAAGGGGAGAAAGAGCTCACTCTCGACGGCAGGTTGAATGTACATTCAGAGGTAGATTCAGCTGAGCAAGTGCCCAGCTAATCCCCTTTGCACATAGGGACAAGGCTGCCACCAACTCTAATTGATTCTGAAATGAATCTGTATAGAAAATTAGAAGGTTTTGGATTCCCATGTGAGCTTCAATAAAGAGCCAGGATGTAAGCCTGACAGCTGAATGGATTCAGAAATGAAAATCTGATAAGCGGCTTAAAACTGTACTTAAGTCCAGAAATGATTTGAATGCTGTTGTTAATGGCACATTGTGTGTTGTCACCCAGTTAATTATCTCTGAAGATGAGTTCTTGCAGAGGAGATGTGCCATTCTTCCACAGCTTTTCCTCCTCACATATTTATTAACTTCCCCCCCTTTCCCGACTATCATTGCTAGAAGGCAGAAAGAAAGGATTAGGCCGCTGCAGCTCCTCTGTGGCTGTCAGTTCACTGTGCCAAACTTCAAATATGAACTGTTGCATGTACTGTCACCGACATTTCCTTCTGCATCTTCATTTGCAAATGAGGAGCTGACATTTGTTAGGCCTTGTATTTGCACACAGTTCCACCACATGAAAAGCAAACACTGTCACTGCTGGCTACTTTGTTTATTCCTTTGCAGATAGTATATGGCCTATTTAGAAATTTTCTTCAGATTTTTTTTTTTTAACTAACTGAGATAGATAGTCACAGAGCTATATGTCCTCATATTTTATTCAGGAAGCCGTCTGCAGTTTATGAAGCGTGCACTGCATTTGATAGCTATGTAAAACTGTATTTTTAAAACCGATTTACACTTTTCTGGTTTATATTCTTTGGGTTTATTTTCTCTAGATAGATGTAGGTTCATTTTGTGATTTAAGAGTTCAGGTTTCTTACTCATCGATTTTTTTTTTTTTTAATAATAGGAAAATATTTTCCACCAAATGAAAACAATGAAGTGAATTTAAAAAGCATAGTAAAATTCCCAAATATTGTTCTTGGTTTATTAAAGTTTTATCTTTTCAAAAGTAGTTTGACAATGTTAACATACTCAAAGTCATTAAGACAATCATCTGCTATTATTAAGGGCCTTTCTGTGAAACTGAATCTTGAAGACAACCTCAAAGAGCAATACCTCTGCCTGCAGGTAAACTACATCCTAGTCCAGAAAGATGGAGACCTGTCTGCTAAGGGGGTCACTAAAGGGTTGAATGTATGCTTAATTCCAGGTCACCAAACAAAGTTTGGAAATTGCTGCTTTTTGCCTCTCATCTACTCCGAAGTCAAGAGTTTATAAACAAATTAAATATTATAAATGAAAAGTTTAGAACATTGTATAAAGCCAGTGCTCTCTTTATGTAAAAGATAATAAAGGGAAATGACCTGTGTCTGTCTCACATATTAGGTGGCAAGTTCTTGGGAGCCTGTGTGTGTGTGTGTGTGTATCTTTGTATCTCACGCTTGCCTTTTCTCACAGCTAAATAACCATCAGCTAACTTGAATTGAATAAATAATCTCTCCTTCATTCAATTATTTTAAAATGTTTCCCCTTTATTTTATATAGCCCTGCTTTGACATCTTGCAAAAAAAATACAACTTTCTATGTCACTAAAATACAATTTAGTTGATGTTCAAAAATACGAAGTACGATAAATAAATGCCAAAGGGAATATCTGCCTAGATATCATGTCAATGACAAAGAACTAAAAATGGAAAATAAATGTCATAATGTAGCAAGTGAAGTTTAATTGAGCTCAGCTACTCAGGTTTAGAATTACCTCAACTATTTTTTTTAAAACTAAGGACTATGTCCGAAATTGGTATAAAAAATGAGGACAAACTAGATATGTGGAAAGAAATTCCTCCATTATACACCACTCTCATTGCGATTTATGTTATGTAGTGTTTTTCTCCTAAGAAAATAAGAAACTTGAAACAAGTGTCATAGAACAAGTATGTCCATAAAATACGCCTGTTATTTATAAAGAGGGGTGTTTAGTAAGGGTAGCTAACAGAAGAAAAAAGGAACTTTTAAAAGTATCCTTTAGTATGCATGTTTGCTTTCACTAATGAAAAAGAATTGTAAATGGGATCACTTTGTGCCTTTCCACTGAACATTTAAATATTTCTGGTAAACTTAACATTTTATGGTCCTATTATCTCTGGTAAGCCAAACAAGCTAAAAGATCAGTGAAAGGAGCAGGCTGATCCCTCATTAAAACACCACCCTTCAATCAGATACCCGGGCTGTTTGGACTAAGACTCAGTTTAAAGTACTGTGGAAAGTGTCAATTACTTTGATCTTTCACCATCTTTGAACTATTTAATTTATTTACTCATCAGCTAGTTTGGTATCCTCCCACCTTGTTTTCTTCTCACTTTAATTTTATACCATTTTCTTTTCAACAATTGGACATAAGCCACGCTATCATCATTATAGTAATGATAGATAAAAGAATGTCAGTTTTGCTCATCATTTACCTTTTCATAATTGCTCAGATAATTTGTTTTCATGTTTGCATAAAATGTTTTTTTTCAACATTATAAAACCAAAATCTTATGTTTGGTCTCTTAGATAGTACCATGTTCCCAAATTTTCAAACTACTTTAGTTTGTCTTTTTTATTAAAATATGACGTGATGGTTTTAATAGATGCAGATTATATCTATAAATATTAGATATATTTAGGTCTATACATTCAATACTTGGCTTAGAAAGTATTTTTTATCCCAGGTCCTTTGGTTCGGAAGTGATTATAAAAACGTAGTGATCCAGGTCTTGGTGGTGCTGGATATAATCCTGCAAGTGCTATCCAATTGCACTGCTTGCTTCCAAGCAAGCAGTGAGAAGCAGCTCTTAAGACACAAGAGGCCACAGTACGACGTGACTTTCACACAGGTCACAATTTATTGGATCAGGAAGCAAAGAGTGACACCTCAAACTAGGCTAGATAGTGGCTCATGAGATGCAAGGCATGAAAACAGGTTGTAGCAAAGTTACAACAGGCTAGTTATTAACTGATTGGCTCTAGTAGATCTTATTTTGGGCTCAGTCCTCTTTTAAGGAGAGTAGCTTCAAAACGCTAGGAAAATTAGGGAGTGCATAACAGTAAGAGAAGTAGTTGCAGAGAAACTGCCCCCCCCAAATGTAATGAGTAGTACTAGAATAAACAGCAGACATCCTTCCACAGAAAGGAAAACCGAAGGACAATCTCATTAGAGCTTGCTCTATGTAGAGCTTGTGTATGCTAACATTCTTCTTTATTTTTCCTTCTCAGTGTATCAGTATCAGTAAATATTCACTAACAGAGTTAACCCGAACATGGCTCTTGTTTTGCAATCTGAAAGAGGATAAAAAACAGGCATTGGATAGACAAAGAGTCAAAAAGTTAAGAGAAGGCATATTTATAACATTTAAATCAGAAACTGTCATATCCAAGCCCAGTTTTGTGAGCTGTTGTGGAAAGGCGCTGGAAAGACCAAACAAAAGACCCAGAGCCGCTGTAGGAGACATAGGAGTTTACTGGGAGCCTACATACAGGGAGTTCTGGAGTAGCCAGCTGGATAGAGTTGCGCATTGCTACTGCCAACAGAGAGGGGGTTGCTTAAGTAGGCAGGGGAACAAAGGCGATGTGCTGGCCAAGAGGGACTGTCCTTGCATGACCACCATTCTAAGGACCAAGACCTCACGTGGAAGGGCTCTGTGTTCCTTCAAGACATGATGTTCTCTGACAGAAGCAGATCCGGGTTGGCCAGGCCCTGGATCGTTGAAATACCAGATGGTTGGTGTCCTGCCCTGAAGGGGGCCAGAAGGACACATGGTTGCTGTACAGTACGTACGCTGGGGGCAGGCAAGCAAGACCCTACTGAAACGAATATGTTTTTCTAAATTCATATAAGTAAATCTTATTGTTCATAGAAAAATAAAGGGTAAAAACACTATATATACAAAAAATTAAGTGACTGAACATTTAAGAGTTGAATATATTTGATGGTCAATTTTACGTGTCAACTTAGCTAGACCACGGTACCCAGATATTTGGTCAAAAATTAGTCTAGATATTGCGGTGAAGGTATTTTTTAGATGAGATTAACATTTAAATCAATAGTCTTTGAGTAAAGCTGATTATTCTCCGAGATTTGGGTAGGCTTCATCCAATCAGTTAAGGGCCTTAAGAAAAAAAAAAGATTGACATTCTCCAATGAGGAGGGAACTCTGCCTCCAGAGGGTCTTCAGACTCAAGTTTCAACATCTACTCTTTGCTGGATCTCTAGCCCGCTGGCTTTCCTTGCAAATTTTAGACTCATCAGCCTCTCCACAACAGCATGAGCCAATTCCTTAAAATTTCTCTCTCTCATATATATAATATATCTGTTCGGTCTGTTTCTCTGCAAGAACCCTAATAATACAATATATCTTTTTTGTATCAAATAATTTTTTATTATTCATCAATGGTATTACATTAGCATTTAAGCATCCACAGAGCATAAATCATAACCACATTTGGGGAATGTTAAATTTTAGGATGGCAATTCTTGATTCAAAATCCCCTGTGGTTAATTAAGGAACTGTGTTTTCTCTAAGTGGCTCCAGGGATCCCCATAAAGGACAGAATAAAGTTCCAATCACCCAGGGTAATCAGGAAAACTTCTGTGCTTTTCACAGTATGGAAACCTGGGTACACCATTAGTCTATATCAACCACAATATAATTAGTGACAAGTGCCAGTATTTACATTTGCCTTTAGTTTCAGGGAGGTACATGGAAACGCCAAACTTGACATGATCACTGACCCTATCTGTCCCTAGTTACACACTTTAGTAATCATGGTCACATGAAATAACGAGAAACAGAATTTCTAAATTCTGAGGAGTGTTTTTCTTCTCTTCAATTTGAGTTATTCTTCCCTTCCCTGTTACAGAGGTTGCCTTTTGTTGCTCTAATCCCCATGATCCCGAAACACACAGAACTGTCTTCAACAGAGCTTTCCTTCCTCCTTCAGAGAAAATGAAATATTTACTTATCAAGAAACTAGCAAAGAGGGGGCCATCCCGGTGGCATAGTGGTTAAGTTCGACATGCTCCGCTTCAGTGGCCCAGGTTTGGTTCCCAGGTGCAGACCTACAACACTTGTCAGCCATGCTGTGGCAGCGAACCACATACAAAATAGAGGAAGACTGGCAACAGATGTTAGCCCAAGGTGAATCTTCCTCAGGAAAAAAAAAAAAAACTAGCAAATAGATGATCTGACATAGATACTGTGTTAAAAAATATTTCACATGCTAGATTATCTTTCCCCTAGTGAAATTTTAGAAGGGAATGCTAAAAAAAATTTGAGAAAGGGATGTCCTCTGTGTCAGGTGAGATAGGCTAGATCACGCTGTTATTAGGAGAAACCCCCAAATCTAATGGTATTCTAACAACAAAGGGCTCTTTCTCGCTTATACTATGTGCCCATCACAGGGTCTGCTGGAAACTCTGCCCCATCTCCTCTAGTGTCAGGTCTCAGGCTGAAAGGGCATCCATTGCATAGAATACTTCCAGCCAGTGTAGCAGGGAGAAGGGAAGATGGCAAATCATCCACTAGCTTTAGCTACATTTACCTGGAAAAGACATAGACACTTCCACCTACATTTCACTGGCTGAAGCATTAGCCACAACTAACTTCAAAGGACCAGGGAAGTTCAATCTTACCAAGTGCTGGAAAAGTGGGATAATCAGAAATATTTGACAAACAGCTTTAATGATCACCACACTCTCCTTCCAGATATGTAGTGTAAGAAGGTGACTATAAGCATTGTATCAGGAGGGCATCACAGGTGGCAAGACTAGCAGGATCATTAATAAGCTAAAACTAATGAAGCATCTACTAGGCAACAGCAAGATATTAAGTCCTTTACACATATTTTCTCATTTATTCCTCACACCACCCTATAAAGTACTATTATTTCTCCCAATCTTATGGAAAGAAAACTGCAGATTAAATATTAAAGTCATTTGACCAAAATCATACTCCTGCTGAGTTATGGAGTCAGATTTCCAACTCAGGAATGTTGAATCTCAGAGTCAAGGCACCGAAACCATTCACCATGCTATAATATTGCCAGTGTTCTTTTTTGTTTTTTTTTTTGTTTGAGGAGGATTAGCCCTGAGCTAACGTCTGTGCCAGTCCTCCTATACTTTGTATATGGGATGCCTCCACAGTGTGGCTGATAAGTGGAGTAGGTCCATGCCCAGGATCCCAAACCATGAACCCAGGCCGCTGAAGAGGAGCACTTGGAACTTGAACCACTCGGCCACGGGGCCAGCCCCCTTGCCAGTGTTCTTAATGGGAGTTTAGGGGTTGGAGATGTGGAGAAAAACTATGACCAAAGAGTCAAGGTAGATACATGAGAGATAATCAGAATGTAAAAACACATGGTGACCTAGATAAATGAGATGATGTGAGAGGAATTTTATTTGTTCTCAATGTAACTTAAGCTCATTGTAGCTGGAGTTACAATGAGGACCATTGAAATAGTACTAGCAAGGGTAAAATGTAAAGTACTTATTCTATGTGACAATTATTACTAATTGAATGATTCTGGAAAGTTACTTAACTTCTTTGTTCCTCAGTTTTCTTATCTCTTAATTGTGGTGATAATAATACCTAACTTAAAGGCTGATAGCCTAAATTCGGAAATGTAAAGTGTTCTAAACAGGTAAACACAACAAGTATTCAATAAGTGTAAGGTATTGTTCTTTTACATATGCCAGACTCTAATCTCATTTCATACGCACAAGAAGCTATGAATTAAGTACTATATTATTGCCATTTTACAGCTAGGTAAACTTAAACTAAAAAAGGTTAAATAACAGTAGAACTGCAAGTCAAATCTAGTTCTCTGATTTGAGGACCTGTAATCTTCACCATAAAAAGGTTTTTCTGTAACAGGCAAAGAAGAGAATGACAGCTTTTGGATATGAAAGGGAAGGTAACAGATTATTCCCTTTATGTTTATGCTATAGACCATTGATTTACACTGTTTTTTATAGCATCACATATGTACGTATACAATGCAAACACGCGGGCATACGAAGATTTTGAACACTCGTCATTGAAGTGGAGATTCTGAACTTCATTTTAAACCAATGACTCATGTTGAAAAAACATAAAGATGGCATGCCTCCTAAAAGATTTGAATATTTCCTCTCTCTTTATACCACCCCCAAGAGCCGTGCACCTTTTTCTTTCTGTCTCTCATTGAAACTATCTGATTTAAGGTTTGGCTACATTAAATAAGCTATAATATGGTACCTATTTCATGACAGTTATCTTGCTGCATATTTCATGCTCTCAACATTTGTTTGTGTTGATATTGTGATGCATTGATTCAACAAATATATATGGACTTCCTACTCTCTGACCTATCCTGGTATAGGTACTGAGGATACAGCAGTGAACAAGACAGAGAACATCTGTGTCTCATGGAGCTTATATTCTGAAGGAGCAAAGGTAAGTATTAAATTAATTATGCACCCAACTTATATGAAAAAATATTAATTGAAATGATTTACAAATGAGAAGAGTCAGCCTGTGAAATTTCAGGGAATGAAGGTCCAGATAGAAGGCACAGCTAGTACAAAGACTGTTAGGTATAAACAAAATGGGTGTATTTGAGCGAATGAAAGGGGGCCAGTTGTCATGGTATATTATTGGTGAGAGGAGAGTGATACAGAAAGCAAAACAGTAGCCAAATCGTTGTGGTACTGAAGGTAAAGGAAGCAATTTGTATTTTATGCTATTTGTGGGGTAAGTTACATTGATGAAGGGATTTACAGGCGCACCCTGAGAACAGGATGGCAATATGCTTGCCAAATCCATGGTGCTTGGCTCCTGGTCTGCCTCTTGGAGTCACTACCTATTAGGGCTTGTCACAGCAAGCACAGCAGGGCAGGGGGACCTGGGGTCATTGTCTCTTATGCTGTCTTTCTTCCTTTTCTAAATAAAGTAGAGCTACTAAGAGAAGGATTTTCACTTAGAAATCAATGTATTTTCATCATGACTAGTAATTTATTGTTCTTTCAATATCCTCATCAGTTACTATAAAATACTCTCACATGCAACATTGTTTTTCTTTGGTAGAAGATTAAGATGAATGACCTGAATGAATATGCTGTAGCTCACACTTATGGGAATTTCTGAAGGGAATCTAAACTAGTTCACATATGCAGAAGACCACTATAAAATTAACACTTAGTTACATAGTCCTTATGGAAGAGATCCATTGTCTTAAAAACTTATTAAAAATCATACAGAAAGCTTTCAATCACAAAGGAAGTCATAGAATTTCCCCCTGTGACTCAAGGTACCTTTTGGTGATGAAATAAACATAGCCTGGGCTTTTTCCTTCCTTCTAAGAAAGGCAGCTACAGTTCATTTTCTTTGATCTGGCATATTTTCTAAGCTTTGAAAAAATCAAGAGAGGTGTAAAAAAATGTATTCAGGCAGGTAAAATATTGTTTGCAACACATATAAATTTAGTATCTTAGATGAAAATTGGCATTGTTAGAATTCACCAACAGTTCTGAGGATGGATTATGCTCTGAAAAGGCCTCAGTGGACCAAGTCAATGGTGTCTATTGAAATTTCTTTATTGACTTTTTTTATTAATAAATATTGCAATTATAATGAATTTTCTGTACATGAACTGAGCCTGACCTGTCTGCCTATGTCAGAAGCCAGGAAATGCTACTGAGGCAATATTTTAAGGCGTTTCTAACACACCCTGGCAAAAATCCAAAGTTAACCTATTCCAGTAAAGAAATATCACGTTTGGGAAATTAAAGTAGGTGTTTGAGTTTTTTTGTGTGTAAAGCGAAGGAGGAAGGTGAAAGGAAAGACCATAGAACAACTTCTGTAAGTTCATCATTTAAAGGGTCACCTTGGAAATGAAAAGTTTTGGAAAATTTGGTCAACTCTGTATCCAATAATAGCATTTCAGTGTTTTAGTTCAGAATAATTTAGTTAATATTCTATTGGTTTCGACTGACACTAACTTGGGATAGCTCAAACAATAAAGGATTTTGATAGAAGGATCTCAAGGCAATCAAAGCCAATAGCAATGGGAATTCTTGGTGAATAAGAAGCAGGAAATGGAAAGCTAACAGGGAATTCTTGGTGAATAAGAAGTAGGAAATGGAACGCTAACAGGAAATAAGAGAGTATTTTCCATTAATCCCAGTTGATTCTGCTTTGCATCTCTGATTCATTTTTTCTTCTGAAGATCACTTTCTCTATATCTCCATGCAAATTTATATCATTACATTCAGACAATTGTGAAATCCAAACACCAATCCCAAAATCTTTTGGATTACCCATTTGGGAGCCAAGAGTTTGTGGTTATGTCATACAAACATTGGCATTTCCATGGTGGAAGAGTTTTTTCTGATTGAAAAAGAGTCATAAGATCAATTTCATCTTCCTATATGCAGAAAAAGATGTTTTGTGCTCAGATCTAATATTGGAGCACAGACTTCTCTGTTATGATCAAGCGGTAATGACCTCTTTGCAGTAGATTTATTGCAAACATGCCAAGATGAGAATTTGCATGTCCTTCCAGACACACCTCCAGAATAAGAAAATCCCCACATTTGAATAGAAGTTCACAAATTTAAGCAGGTATGCACACATTTTCTTATTTTTCATAACCAAAATTATTCCCTGAAGTAGTCATACTTTGACATGATTCAATTAACTTTTCATTTTCCCCTCATTTGAAAACAACTCTTTCTGGAATGATATAATGAATAAAAAAATTAAAAAGCCACTAGCACAAAATAGTTAAAATTAACTATCTGCAAATGGAGGCTATCTTCCAACGCAAATGAAGACAAAGCAGAGACTGTCCAAAATATAAATAAAGGAATTAAAATATTGTCTAAGGAAAGTATGATTAGGTATTTAAACAAGAGCAATAGTGTAGAGGATTTTATAAATACATCTAAGGAAAGACGGCAACAACAGAAAGAATGTGATCTCCGTGAATGTACATAAATGAAGTTTAGATTTGAATTGTGATAATTTTTCCAAGGTTCTACTATCTTCTGATTCCATTTCTGGTCACTCTTTCTCCATCAACCCTTTACTTATTCTATAACTTAAAAAATAAAAATAGAAACAAAAAAAGTAGAAAATCAATTAAGAAGGTAAGTGACTTGCCCAATATCATATGCCATATATCAAGGGCCAGGACTCTTAGCCTGTTTTCTAATTCTTTCCAGGAACAAAGAATGTGAGAGTGAGCCTTAAAATGAAGAAAGGCTGTACAATGTCACATAGTTTAAGGGAAATTGTGTGTGTGTGTGCATGTGTGTGCGTGTGTGTCTAAAGAGAGAGAAGCAATATATTCCTCCTTTAAAGGCAATTAGAATTATAGATTGAATGTGTAATAGGCCATGAAGGACTAAAAATTTTCCCTTTGACCTTTCCAGCACCTAGCCTCCAAATATTCCTCCCCACCTACATTGATCAACTTAACTTGTCCAACCAATAGCTTTTAACCCATGGCCCCAGTCTTGCTACTCTATATCTTATCCCACAGTTAACAAAACCTATGTTTCCACTTACCTTCTGAGAATTTGAACAGTGAACAATTCTCATAACAAAACTGAACATTGATTGTTCTTCTTCAATCTATCCTACTAAATCTTTAACCTTGTTTTCCCCCTGAAATATTCATCTTAAAGCTATTCTCATGTTTTCTATGTTTTAATAAAAACTTGAGCTGGTATTTAAGAGTGCTGGTGTATCTCCTTCTTCAGTTTTGGTGCCACGCTTCTATTAGTGCCAGATTTGTAATTCTGCTTTGAAGAGGAAGGATGTGTCAGAGACCCACTGCCATTTCCTCTTTGGGGTTCCCAAGAGTACACTGCCATGTGAGCTCTGCTTCCGTCTTGCACTGTACCTTCTCATATCAGAGTACAGCCTGAGCATTAATAATAACAGCCCTCAGTTAAGAACCCTCCATCTTGTTTTTTCCATCATTTTCCAGAGCACTTTTGAATACACAGGTAGAAAGTGATGTTGACATTTTCAGACATATTTGTGCATACGTATTATGCTGCTAACTGCACAGATATCTGAATCTTTGGATAATTTTTAGTAAGGAAATTTAAAATTACAAGGATCACTTAGTACTTTGCAATGAGGAAATCTGTTAATTTGAGAAGCAGCTTAGAACAAAGGGAGAAAACTCTGTGAGGTCACTGTCGTTTCTCTCTTTAAGAGATCACAAAAGAAAGAGGCTACTTTATTTAAACCAAATGTAACAAATCTTTGTTGTGTGTGTGTGCATGCATGTGTGTGTGTGTATAAAAATAGATTTCCTGCAACTAATGTTCCTCTCATTGGAGGAAGATGATTAGCTTTTTACAATGAAAATTTCTTATTTGTCTGACACTCGCTCCTCTTTACTATCCTTCACCTACTCATTTTTATTTCCTTTCACACTCCTTTCTCCATCCTCTTGAAAATTTTGCACACTGATCTATCAAAATATTTTTGTCTCATTATTTGTGCAGTCTAGGAATATGTAGTCCAGTTAGAGAGTAAAATTTTAAAAATAAAGAAAAATTATTAAACGTCATTTCTTTTTCTTAAAATGTTGATTAAAGAAAGTTAAACCTACAACTCTGATTGAAGAACGAGTAAAAGCTTTTAACATTAAAAAGTCTTTAAAGTTTAGTTTAGCAAATATAAACATATGAATTTTGTTATGAAAATGTTCTTTTAATATTCCTGATAATAAGATGAGTCATCTATATTTGTTAATAATATTTGTTTAGTCTGCTCTATATTTTTTTCCAGATTTTACTAGATAAAATTATCATACAATATTTTAGTATATGAGACTAATTTTAAAATCACATAATTTGAGGAGAGGAGTCAAGATGGCGGCGTAGGCAGACGCGGAACTCACCTCCTCCCGTGGACACAGCCAATTTACAGCTACTCGTGGAAAAATTACCCCTGAGACAGAACTGAAAACTGGATGAGAGGAACTCCTGCAACAACGGACAATCCTAACTGAGGCGGAAGAGGCAGAGACTCCCTTCTGGAGAGGAAAAACGCCGCCTTCACAAGCCGCCAGCTTCATGGCTGCCGGGAGCAGCGCACAGGTCCGCAGCCTCCCTGGAGGCGCGGGGCCCTGAGCCGGGGAGCGCCCCCGCTGTGGGCATTTTGTGGACCCAGCACAGTCGACACCAGCGGCATAATATCTGACTGTGCCTGCTACTAAAGCATTGGGGAGTATCCCCAGAAAACCCGGTTCACAAAGAAACTAAAACTGGCTCTTAAAGGGCCCGCGCACAAACTCACCCGTTTCAGGAAGCACCCTAAAATCACCAGAAAGAAAGGTGTACAGTGCTTTGGTGACAAGAGACTCACCTAATAGGCCCTGAGTGCATCTCGGTGAGGGGTGAGACCTCTCCAGGGACTGGGACATTGGCGGCAGCCATTGTTGTGGCCTGGTGTGGGCATGCTGACACAGACACCATTGGAGTTCTCCCTGAGGCCTGCTAGCCCAGGGTCTGCCCCACCCGCTAGAGCACCGATTTAATCCAGCTCAGCCAGGGCAGGCAGCCCACCCTAGAGACTGGCCCCACCCAACAACAAGCCCTCAGGCAACTTGTGGGCCTGCATAGATTGGTGACTGGATTCTCTGCAGCCTGGCAACTGAGCCGACTTGAGCGGGGCAGGTTGTGCACAAGGAGCGGGTGGAGAGTGTGGGGCGGTGGCGGAGTGTGTGGGGCTCCCGCCGTGGAGAGACTGGGTCCGCTTGGGGAGGTCGGGGCGCTCACACGGGGCAGGACTGTGTTGACTGTGTGTGTGGACCTGTGGGCGGCAGGGCTTCTCAGCTGCAGAAGACTTGTGCTTCTCAAAGACCCACATAGGAGGTTTGCTCCACCTTCCAAAACCTGAAACAATTGGGTGCTCCTGTGCCTGAGGCCAGCCTCACCCAGCTGCAATCCTCAGAGAGCTGACCAGAGACCTAAAGGCTGGAGGCTTACAGCAATTGTAAGGCCCTGAGCCTAACAACCTGCCACAGTGGGGGCCTACTCACTTAAAAGAAATACTGCAACACAAATGTGGTATTAGAACTTGCAGCCAACTGTGCTGGGGATCCCCAAACCTGATAAAGAGACTGAAGGGCCCACAACAACTACAAGCAGCTGAGCATTGCAACAGCTGGCCAGGAGCATAACTCAGCCTCCCTGGGCGCCTACAGGGAGAGCAGACAGGCCACAGCAGAAGGATACACGTAGCCCAGATAGGGGTCACCCCTGGAACATTGAGAACTGAGGGAAGCACACTGGAAGCCTCCTAAGCCATCACTTACATAAGGTCACCTATCCAAGAGCAGGAGACGTAGCTGACCTACCTAATACATAGACACAAGCACAGGGAAAGAGGCAAAATGAAGAGGCAAAAGAATACATTCCAAGTAAGGGAACAGGACAAAACCCCAGAAAAGGAACTAAGTGAAACAGAAATGAGCAATCTACCCGACAGAGTTCAAACTAAGAGTGTTAAGGATGCTCACTGATCTGGGGAGAAGAATAGATGAACTCAGTGAGAATGTCAACAAAGAAATGGAAGATATAAAAAAGAACCAATCAGAAATGAAGAATAAAATACTGGAAATGAAAAAATCATTAGAGGGACTCAAAAGCAGAGTACAGGATACAGAAGAACGGATCTGTGAGCTGGATGAAAGACTAGAAGAAATTACCCAAGGTGAACAGGTAAAAGAGAAAAGAATTAAAAAGACTGAGGACAGTCTAAGGGACCTCTGGGACAACATCAAGCGCACTAAAGTCCGTGTTATAGGGGTCCCGGAAGGAGAAGAGCGAGACAAGGGGTCAGAGAATCTATTTCAAGAAATAATAGATGAAAACTTCCCTAACCTAAGGAAAGAAACAGACATCCAGGTACAGGAAGCACAGAGAGCCCCAAACAAGATAAACCCAAAGAGGCCCACACCAAGACACATCATAATCAAAATGTCCAGAATTAAAGATAAAGAGAGAATCCTAAAAGCTGCAAGAGAATGTCAAGTTACATACAAAGGAAACCCCATAAGGCTATCAGCTGACTTCTCTGCAGAAACCTTACAGGCTAGAAGAGAATGGCACGATATATTTAAAGTGCTAAAAGGAAAAAACTTACAGCCAAGAATACTCTACCCAGCAGGGTTATCATTCAAAATGGAAGGAGAGATCAAAATTTTCCCAGATAAGCAAAAATTAAAGGAGTTTGTCACCAAGAAACTAGTGCTACAAGAAATGTTAAAGGGACTGATTTAAGGGGAAAAGAAAAGACCACAAATAGGAAAAATTATCTATTTCCATGATTAGAACGTAATGGATACAAATGCACAACAAAGAGGTTAGATATGATATCAAAAACATGAGGGAGCAGGGGAGTTAAAGAGTACAGCTTTCAGACAGAGGTCAAACTAAAGTGACCATCAATTCTGTATAGAAGAAGAAAGGAACAGAGAAGGACTACTAAAACACTGAGAAAAAAAAAAAGTTAAAAAATGGCAGTAAGTACATACTTATCAATAGCTACTTTAAACGTCAATGGACTAAATGCTCCAATTAAAAGGCATAGGGTGGCTGACTGGATAAAAAAACAAGACCCATATATATGCTGCATACAAGAGACACACTTCAGACCTAAAGATACTCACAAACTGAAAGTGAAGGGGTGGAAAAAGATACTCCACGCAAATGGCAATGAAAAGAAAGCTGGGGTAGCAGTACTCAGATCAGACAAAATAGACTTTAAAACAAAAACTGTAAAAAGAGACAAAGAAGGGCATTACATAATGATCAAGGGAACAATCCAACAAGAGGATATAATACTTGTAAATATCTACGCACCCAATGTAGGTGCACCTAAATATATAAAGCAATTATTAACAGACATAAAAACAGAAATAGACAGTAACACAATAATAGTAGGGGACTTTAACACTCTACTTACACCAACGGATAGATCATCCAAACAGAAGATCAATAAGGAAACATTGGCCTTAAACGACACACTACAACAGATGGACCTAGTAGATATATACAGAGCATTCCATCCAAAAACTGAAGAATACACGTTCTTTTCAAAGGCACATGGAACATTCTCCGGGATTGATCACATATTAGGCCACAAAACAAGTCTCCATAAATTTAAGAAGATTGAAATAATACCAAGCATCTTTTCTGACCACAACGGTATGAAACTAGAAATCAACTATAGGAAGAAAATCAGAAAAGCCACAAATACGTGGAGATTAAACAAAATGCTACTGAACAACGACTGGGTTAATGAAGAAATCAAAGAAGAAATCAAAAAATACCTGGAGACAAACGAAAATGAAAATACGACATGCCAGAATTTATGGGATACAGCAAAAGCGGTTCTAAGAGGGAAGTTTATAGCGATACAGGCCTATCTCAACAAACAAAAAAAATCTCAAATAAACAATCTAACAATGCAGCTGAAGGAACTGGAAAAAGAAGAACAAACAAAGCCCAAAATCAGTAGAAGAAGGGAAATAATAAAAATCAGAGCAGAAATAAATGAAATACAGACCAAAAAAACAACAGAAAAAATTAATAAAACCAAGAGCTGGTTCTTTGAAAAGATCAACAAAATTGACAAACCTTTAGCTAGACTCACCAAGAAAAAAAGAGAGAAGGCACAAATAAGTAAAATCAGAAATGAAAGAGGAGAAATTACAACACACACCTCAGAAATACAAAAGATTATAAGAGAATACTATGAAAAGCTATATGCCAACCAATTCGACAATCTGGAAGAAATGGATAAATTCTTAGAATCATACAACCTTCCAAAACTGGATCAAGAAGAAGTAGAGAATTTGAATAGACCAATCACCAGTAAGGAGATCGAAACAGTAATCACAAACCTCCCCAAAAATAAAAGTCCAGGACCAGACGGCTTCCCTGGTGAATTCTACCAAACATTCAAAGAAGACTTAACACCTATGCTTCTCAAACTCTTCCAAAAAATTGAGGAGGGGGGGAAGCTCCCTAACTCATTTTACGAAGCTGACATTACCCTGATACCAAAACCAGACAAGGACAACACAAAAAAAGAAAATTACAGGCCAATATCATTGATGAACATCGATGCAAAAATCCTCAATAAAATACTAGCAAATCGCATACAACAATACGTTAAAAATATTATACACCATGATCAAGTGGGATTTATTCCAGGGATGCAAGGATGGTTTAACATTCGCAAATCAATCAACGTAATACACCACATTAATAAAATGAAGAATAAAAATCACATGATCATCTCAATAGATGCAGAGAAAGCATTTGACAAGATGCACCATCCATTTATGATAAAAACTCTGAATAAAATGGGTATAGAAGGAAAGTACCTCAACATAATAAAGACCATATATGAGAAACCCACAGCTAATATCATCCTCAATGGTGAAAAACTGAAAGCCATCCCTCTAAGAACAGGAACCAGACAAGGATGCCCACTGTCACCATTCCTATTTAACATAGTACTGGAAGTCCTAGCCAGAGCAATCAGGCAAGAGAAAGAAATAAAAGGGATCCAAATTGGAAAGGAAGAAGTGAAACTGTCACTATTTGCAGATGACATGATTTTATATATAGAAAACCCCAAAGAATCCACCAGAAAACTTTTAGAAGTAATGAACGAATATGGTAAAGTTGCAGGATACAAAATCAACATACAAAAATCAGTTGCATTTCTGTACACTAACAATGAAGTAGCAGAAAGAGAAATTAAGAATACAATCCCATTTACAATTGCAACAAAAAGAATAAAATACCTAGGAATAAACTTAACCAAAGAGGTGAAAGATCTGTACACCGAAAACTATAAAACATTCCTGAAAGAAATTGAAGAAGACACAAAGAAATGGAAAGATATTCCGTGCTCTTGGATTGGAAGAATTAACATAGTTAAGATGTCCATACTTCCTAAAGCCATCTATAGATTCAATGCAATCCCTATCAAAGTTCCAACAAAATTTTTCACAGAAATAGAACAAAGAATGCTAAAATTTATATGGAACAACAAAAGACCCTGAATAGCTAAAGGAATCCTGAGAAAAAAGAACAAAGCTGGAGGTATCACACTCCCTGATTTCAAAATATACTACAAAGCTGTAGTAACCAAAACAGCATGGTACTGGCACAAAACAGACACACAGATCAATGGAATAGAATCGAAAGCCCAGAAATAAACCCACACATTTATGGACAGCTAATCTTTGACAAAGGAGCTAAGAACATACAATGGGGAAAAGAAAGTCTCTTCAACAAATGGTGTTGGGAAAACTGGATAGCCATATGCAAAAAAATGAAAGTAGACCCTTACCTTACACCATACACAAAAATTAACTCCAAATGGATTAAAGACTTGAATGTAAGACCTGAAACTGTGAAACTTGTAGAAGAAAACATAGGCAGTACGCTCTTCAACATCAGTCTTAGCAACATCTTCTCAAAAACCACGTCTGACCAGGCAAGAGAAACAATAGAAAAAATAAACAAATGGGGCTACATCAAACTGAAAAGCTTCTGCACAGCAAAGGAAACCATCAGCAAAACGAAAAGACAACCTAACAATTGGGAGAAGATATTTGCAAACCATACTTCTGATAAGGGCTTAATCTCCAAAATATATAAAGAACTCATGCATCTTACCAACAAAAAAACTACCAACCCAATTAAAAAATGGGCAAAGGACCTGAACAGACATTTCTCCAAAGAAGATATACAGATGGCCAACAGACACATGAAAAGATGTTCAAAATCATTAACTATCAGGGAAATGCAAATCAAAACTACAATGAGATATCACCTGACGCCCATCAGAATGGCTATAATTAACAAGACAGGAAACAACTTGTGTTGGAGAGGATGTGGAGAGAAGGGAACTCTCATACACTGCTGGTGGGAGTGCAAACTGGTGCAGCCACTATGGAAAACAGTATGGAGATTCCTCAAAAAATCAAGGCTAGAACTACCATATGATCCAGCCATCCCACTGCTGGGTATTTATCCAAAGAACTTGAAAACACCAATTTGTAAAGGTACATGCACCCATGTGTTCATTGCAGTGTTATTCACAATAGCCAAGACTTGGAAGCAACCTAAGTGCCCATCAAGGGATGAATGGATAAAGAAGATGTGGTATATATACACAATGGAATACTACTCAGCCATAAGAAACGATGAAATCCAGCCATTTGTGACATCATGGATGGACATTGAGGGTATAATGCAAAGCGAAATAAGTCAGAGGGAGAAGGTCAAATACCGTATGATTTCCTTCATTAAGTAGTAGATAATAACAACAATAAACAAACACATAGGGACAGAGATTGGATTGGTGGTTACCAGAGGGGAAGGGGGGAGGGAGGAGGGCGAAAGGGATAATTCGGTACATGTGTGTGGTGATGGGTTGTAATTAGCATTTTGGTGGTGAACATGATGTAATCTATGCAGAAATAGAAGTACAATGATGTACACCTGAAATTTTTACAATGTTATAAACCAATGTTACTGCAATAAACAAAAAATTTAAAAAAAAATCACATAATTTTATATATTTAAATTTCTACAATGGCATAGATAAATTCGTGAGTCAAATAAGTTACTGTTATTTCTGCAATAAAGATTTCAAATATACAAACTGCGTTCAACCAAATTAAATAGTAATAATGGATGTTTTTTAAAGCATTTAATCTCATTTCTTACAATATTGTAAATCAAAAGGGCTTAATGTATAGAAGTAAATTATAATTTTCATATCCTTAATCAAATTTAATAATTTGCATTAACATTAAATTGTATTAATTAGTAAATAATAGGATAACTGGATAAATTCAAAGTAAAAAAATTGACATATTAGTCACTAAACTTAGTTTTAGTTTATCCTTATTCTTTGGTACTGCAGAAAAGCTAAAGTTTATCAGTATCTTCAAATGCCTGTGGGTGGTGTATATGGATTTATATACTTGTAAAGGTAACACAAAGTAACTTTTCTTGAAGAAAAATAGATAAGATACTTGAATTTCCTGTCTTCTAGTTTTGTCTGGGTCTGGAGGAACAAAATTTGGTTGTTTTGATTAAAGATAATAATTGCTATAAATTTCTGAGATTATACCAAGTTTAGCAATTATAGATACTAGAATATATACAAAATAGTAATTATGATCTGTCATTTTCTTAAGGAAACCAACATATTTTATTAAGATAGAATAATTAAAATAAAATATACATTGTTTTATTTGATATAATTGATAATGTTAATTATATATATATTTTTCATTTTTATTTCATTTTTTTTAATTGATGTTTTAATAGTTTTTAACATTGTGAAATTTTGGGTTGTACATTTTTGTTTGTCCATCACCATATATATGTCTCCCTTCACCCCCTGTACCCACCCCCCCCACCCCCATTGCCCCTGATAACCACAATAGAGTTTTCTCTGTCCATGTGTTGGTTTATATTCCACATATGAGTGAGATCATAACAGTGTTTGTCTTTCTCCTTCTGGCTTACTTCACTTAACATAATACCCTCCAGGCCAAAGTCAATGTTTAACTTTATCATGTATCTAAATAATTACATATTTGTATATAAAGTATATCCTACACTTATATAAAGTTACATATAGATTATGAATGTGAATATGAATATGAACAACAAAAATGAGTGAAAATAATGAAATATGTTAAATACTCTAACAATGTTGCCTCTATGCTGATAGATTTATTCATAAGGGAAAATATTTATAGTTCCTTTCCTGCAAAATATCACTAGATAAATACAAAAAAGTTAATTGAAAATTTTCCTCTATAAAATGGCCAAGTTATTCTCTGCCGAGATAAAAAGCTTTGTTTTTATCACTAAAATATTCTGTTTGCTTTCAATGTTTCTAGCCTATTCATAAACTGAATCATTTTTTGTGTCCTTATTTTGAAGAATATAATTTAAATTGCTAAAATCACTGTCCTTTATTGCTGTCTCTATTTCTTACTTTGAAAAACATGTCTTATCTATGTCTTGTCTCCCCTGTCAAGTTCAATTTTTTTTGTCTTTCCCAAATTCAGGCACCAAATTCAGAATAATAAATATCTGTAGGGTTCCTGGAATGGCCACCAGGTACCAATATGATCACCTCCTTACCCTTATGAAAGAAAGATTATAGGATTAATCAGGTTTGTTTGGCATTTCAATTTTTATAGTTCATTATGTATAAGTAAGATATATTAATATAAATAAGTTTTCATGATTGCATACTTCTTAGTTCAATAGATACTAATGTTCAAGCACAAAGACTGGTACAATATTTGTCTATGAGCTGATTTGTGTTTCTAAATTTTATGCACAAGTCACTCAGGGACAATCAGTAACCATTGAGATATGTCTCATGGTATAAATCAAAAGGCCCTAGACAATTGTCAATGTCCTCATCATGTATAACACGTTCTCACTACCAGGACAATCATTGACTACCTGTTTATAAACTAATTGTGTGCTATCCTTCAAGAGAGGTTTCCATTATCTTTCAATCTGATAATGCTGGCTAGCATAATTCATTACTCAGAGCAGTTTCGTTTAATCCCCATCACATAGATAAATTATCTCCAATCTTAAATCAGCATTCATAAGGTAATTTCACCCAAAATTCCTGAGGCTATTTCTGGCATATGTCCCATCTGCCAAACTCATAATCCTAGCAAAATTGTAAAGGCAAGAGCCAAAAGTCTATAGGAATATTGAAAAATGAATTTTAAGAATTCATCTTCTTCAAATGACAATAAGAATGCTCTTACCATTGTCTCTCTATTTTCTGGATGGCTTACTTGCATCTTACAGTCTTCATATTTCCAACTTGGGGTATATTAAACTACTCATTCAGTGACTGAGGTATCAATTTTACAGGGACTGCAATCAAAGTGCTGTGTAAGACACTGCCCATCATCCAGAAATACCACATCCTTATTGTCTTTAGTCATCAATAAATATTGAAAGATCAAATTATATATTTAAAATAAAGCTAGAAAATTATCTGAAGAATTATGACTGCCATGGTAAAGGGTAATACTCAGCTTTAAAGCCTTTCATAACTTCACCAAAGGAAATCAGAAGATATCACTGTATGAACTTATCACTGCTCACCTTATGAGACTAGAATTACACCTCTCATAACTGATTATAAATTTTTATAGGTACAAATGGTGCATTAGTCTGCTCAGGCTGCCATAACAAAATGTCATAGGCTGTGTAGCTTAAACAGTAGTAATTTATTTCTCACAGTTCTGGAGACTAGAAAGTCCAAGATTAAGGTGCTGGCTGCTTCAGTTGCTGGTGAAGGCCCTCTTCCCGGCTTGCACACAGGCGCCTTCTCATTGCATCCTCACAAGTGGAGAGAAAGTAAGAGAGAGCTCTCTGGTATGCCGTCTTAAAAAGACACTAATTCTATTGGGTCGGGGCTCCATCCTATAACCTCATTTAACCATTCCTTAATTACCTCTATAGACCCTATCTCCAAACACAGTCACATTGGGGGTTAGGGCTTTATCACGTGAATTACGGAGGGACACAATTCAGTCTATAGTGAATGGTCAAATACTTGAACGGTT
This sequence comes from Diceros bicornis minor, assembly GCF_020826845.1. NCBI lineage: Eukaryota > Metazoa > Chordata > Mammalia > Perissodactyla > Rhinocerotidae > Diceros > Diceros bicornis. The sequence continues at coordinate 38,904,912 of NC_080762.1, forward strand.
TAAGGCAGTATACCCACTTTTATAACCAACAGGTCCAAGTGATTTTCTCAAGGATAAATCACAAGAATCTCTACAAAACCTTCAACCTGGAGACCTAGTTTTACTGGAAATGACACCAACATAAGACTGCTCTTAAATTTTATTGAAAATACTATTAACTACAAATACAGCAATTAAATTACAAGGATTGGATGTTTGGACCTACATTTTCCAACTCAAAACAAATCATCTAATTCCCATGACTTGGAGGTCTTTATAATTTAGAGATCTATAATTGAGAATCTCTCAAGATACTCCAGAGAATATGGCATCATGAAGGAGACAGGTTTCCCGAGAACCTTGGATCTAGGAGCAGACTTCCATATGTAAACTACTTCTATCCAAAAAATTCCTGAGCAAAGACCCCCAAATGCCAGAAGTCACTGACTGCCATCTCTTCTTTGTATCTTTCTATACTTTATTTTCATAGCAAAATTTTTCTGTCTGTTAGTTTAAGATTCTAGACTGTTAATTATCAAACATGAAAATGAAAGTTTTTTTCATTTAAGTCCAACGCGTTAGTTTTCAAGAGCTAACTTTTGGTATAATAATACCTGACTAAGGGTTGAAAAAAAGAAAAGAAAGAAAGAAAACTTAAAGAACCAGCCACTATGCCACTTTCTGAGTTATCCATTTCAGGGAATTCAAATGGAGCCTGAGATTTGTTTTCCTGATTAGGTCTATGGAAAATAGATGTATGGGGAAGGACCTATTTATGATTCTGCTTTTCATGTCCCTTGGCTTCACAGTCTTATGTTATATCCTCCCCAGTCTTAAATGTGTCTACACAACTGATAAGTTGGATCAATAATTGAAATCCCCATAGGAAACCAAAAGTTATAGGAAAAACTAAAGATTGTGCTTGAGACTCAAGCATCTCCTGAGATCACAGAATTTCCTTGTTCTTCCAATTCAGAAATTTCAGATAAAAATGAGTTACCTAGATTCTGAGATTTGGCTTAAGCACATTGGCCCTGAGGCCCATGCTGGCCAACAGACAAGACCATGAAAGACTTTGAAGGCCTGAAGTAAGTATTCCATTGTAACATTATAAGACCTCAGCACCCAACTGTTTCTGCCTGCCCCTCTTGATAAACCCAAATTGTCCGAGCAATGCTACTAAACTATGACTCCAATCATGCTGCCCGTACATCCTGTCCCAAAATTAATGCAACTTAATCTGTCTCCTGGAAAAGGCTACTTCTTGGCAAATACTTTTAAATAAACATACTTAAAAATAGGTAAAATATAATAGGATTTAAAATTTTTCAAATTATTTTTGTGCTTTACATTGTCAAATTATATAATTTCAGGCTAACAAGGTATTTCTTGTTTACTTAGAACTTACAAAAGCAATGGTTAGTGTACCTGTGTGCTTGCATTTACTTTGTTAAAAGCAACACAAGATCAAATGGAAAGGTAGGAAATAAAAAGGTGTTTTGGTAGGATTATTACAATTCTCATGATCAGGATCAGAGACTCAGTATCATTTCATCTATTACCATAAATTATTGCCTATACATACTAAAGCGATGGATCTACTGTCTTACTTGTCTCATTCAGCAGATTTTTACTGAGTATATCTTGTATGCATGCATTGATCTAAGTTCTTGGGATTCAACAGTGAACAAAACAGCCAAAAGTCATTGCCTTCCTAAAACTTAGATTCTAGTAGAGGAAGACTGATAATATACAAGTAATATAAAAAATTAAATACGGGGCAACAATATAGACCCAGATGCCCAGGAGAGTCCCAGTATGTGCTTACTGCCATTGAGTTCCAATCGTTTTAACATACTTACAAGGTTTTATTTTATTTATTTTATTTTTATATATTTTTTATTTTTAAACTATTTTTAGAAATAATGTTAGGTTCACAGGAGGTTGCAAAGTTAGTTCGGAAAGGACCTGTGTACACTTCACCAGTTTCCTCCACTGATTACAACTTACACAATTATAGTATAATATCAATACTATCAATATATCAATAATATCAACAACATAATATCAATACCAGGAATTTGATATTGATACAATATATGTGCATAGTTCTATGTCATTTTATCACATGTTTAGAATAGGGTAACCACCTCTGCAATCAACTTATAGAAGATTCCTTCATCACAAAGATCTCCCTCTGCTACTTCTTTACATGCAGATGTATCCCCCTCCCCAGCACAACCTCTAAACCCTGGCAAACACAAATGTTTTCCCTCACTATAATTTCATCACTCAAGGACTGTTATATAAATGGAAGCATGCAGTTCTGACTTTTTTTTTTCTTTTTTTCTGGTGAGGACGCTTGGCCCTGAGCTAACACCTGTTGCCAATCTTCCTCTTTTTATTGCTTGAGGAAGATTAGCTCTGAGCCAACATCTGTGCCAATCTTCCTCTATTTTGTATGTGGGTCGCTGCCACAGCATGGCTGATGAGTGGTGTAGGTCCACACCGGGACCCGAACCCGTGAACTCGGGCCTCTGAAGCGGAGCATGCCAAACTTAACCATTATGCCACGGGGCTGGCGCCCAGTTTTGACCTTTTGCAATTGGCTTTTTTTCACTCAGCATAATGCCATTGAGATCCGCCCAAGTTGTGTGTATCAATAGTTCATTCCTTTTTTATTGCTTAGTAATAGTCAGTGGTATAAATATATACAGTTTGTTTAACCATTCACTCACTGAGGCACATTTTAGTCGTTTCCAGGTTTTGGCTAATACAAATAAAGCTGCCATTAACATTCATGTACAGACTTTTCTCTGGACATAGGTTTTCAGTTCTTGGGGACAAATACAATTGCTGAGTCCTATGGTAGTTCCATGTTTATTTTTATAAGACTGCCAGACTGTTTTCCAGAGTGGCTGTACCATTTTACATTTTTATCAGCAACGTCGAGAGACTCAGTCTCTGTGAATCCTCACCAGCATTTGATATTGTTGTTATTACTTATTTATTTTTTATTATTTTAGCTTTTCTATTGGGTGTGTGGTGATATCTCATCACAGCCTTAATTTGGATTTCCCTAATGGCTAATGATGATGAATATCTTTTCATGCGCTTATTTGCCAATCTGAGATGCTAATCAGTGAAATGCCAATGTCTCTTCAAGTCTTTTTCCCATTTACTAATTGTTTTTTTTTTTTAACAGTGGAGAGTTCTTTATATATTCTAGATATATGTTCTTTGCCAAATATGTGGTTTGCAATAATTTCTCCTAGTCTGAAGCTTGTCTTTTCATTCTACTAACTGGGAATTTCACAAAACGAAGTTTTAAATTTTGATGAAGTGCAATTTATCAATTTTTCTTTTTTATGCATTATGTGTTTAACGTCAACTTTAAAAACTCTTCACTCAGTCCTAGGTCTCAAAGATTTTTGCCTATGTTATCTTATGAAAGTTTTTAGTTATAATTTTATGATTTTATATTTATTTCTGTGATCCACTTATAGTGATATTTTTGCATAAGATGTAAAGTTTAGGTCAAAGTTTTTTCTTTTGGCCTGTGGATATACAACAGTTTCAGCACCATTTGGTGAAAAGAATATTCTTCCATCACTGAATTCCTTTTGCATCTTTGTCAAAAATCAGTTGGCCATACGTGTGTGGGGCTATTTCTGTTCACTATTCTCTTACACTAATCTTTATGTCTATTCCTCTACCAATATCACACAGTCTTTATTATTGTATCGATATATTAAATCCTGAAATTGGATAGACTGATTCCCCCTATTTTATTCTTCTGTTACAAAATTGTTTTAGCTATTCTAGTTCCTTTGCTTTTCTTTTTAGACTAATCTTGTCTATATCTACAAAACTGTCTTGATAGGAATTGCATTAAATCTATATATCCGTTTGGGGAGAATTAACAAGGCATGTCTCTTTACTTAGATCTTCTTTGATTTCTTTCATCAGAATTTTATAGATATTTTAAAAAATAATTTTTGGCATACATGCCCTGTACATGTTTTATTAGATTTACATCTAAGTCTTATAATTTTAATTTTAGTTTCATGTGTCTAATACTAGTCCATAGAAATAAAATTGATTTTTGTATATTGATCTTATATACTGTGTCCTTGCTGAACTCACATTAGTTTTAGGAGACTTTTTTGTAAGTAAATTTCTTAGCATTTTCTACATAAACAATCATGTGTGTACAAATAGCAACAGTTTTATTTCCCCCTTTCTGATCTGTGTGCCTTTTATTTCCTTTTCTTATTTCCCTCGCTAAAACTTCCAGTACTATATTGAATAGAAGTGATGATACTGGACATCCATGACTTGTTCCCAAACTTAAGGGGAAAGCATCCAATTTTTCACCATTCAGTCCTATATGATTAGGTGTAGAGATTTTTTTTAAAATTTTTTTGAGGAAGTTCCCTCTATTCCTAGTTTTTAATGATGAATGTTGTTGAATTTTGTCAGATACTTGTTCTGCATCAATTGATTTGATTGTGTTGTTTTTCTTTTTTAGCGTGTTAGTAAGGTGGGTAGACTACACTGATTGATTTTCAGTATTAAACCATCCTTGAATCCTTGGACTAAGCCCAGGTTTATTCCATGCTCACAGTATATAATTTGTTTTATATATTGCTGGATAATATTTGCTAATATTTTGTTAAGAATTTTTGCATATATATTTAGGAGACACATGGTTTGTAGTTTTTTTTTCCTTTTTATTTTTTTTGGTATTGTTTTTGTCTGGTTTGGTGTCAGGGTTGTACTGGCTACATAGAATAAGATGGGAAATATTCCCTCCTCTTCTATTTTCTTGAGAAAAGTGCATAGAATCGCTGTTATTTCTTTTCTAAATATTTAGTAGAATTGTCCAGTGAAACTGTCAAGGCCTTGAGATTACTTTTTCACAAGGTTTTACTTGTGAATTCAATTTCTATATCAGTCATAGGGCAATTCAAATTATCTATTTCATATTAAGTCTGTTGTGGCCATTTGTTCTTTTCAAGGAATTCATCTAAATTATGAAATTTATATTTTTAATCTTGTTCATATTATTCCCTCATTATACTTTTAATGTCTGTAGAGTTTGTAGTCATACTCTCTGCTTCATTCCTAATGTCAGTAATTAGTGGCTTATCTCTATTTCTGTCAATCTTGCTCAAAGTTCATCAATATTATCGATCTCTCAAAAAAAGTTTTCTGTGCCATTACTTTTCTCTACTGTTTTTCAAAAAAGTTCTCTTGTTGATTTCTGCTCTTAGCTTTATTATTTTGTTCCTTCCCCTTATTTTGAGTTTATCTTGACCTTCTTTTTCTAATTTCTTGAGGTGGGAGATTAGATTATTAATTTGAGTCTATTACCCTTTCCTAATGATGACGTCTAGTGCTATAAATCTCTCAGCATGGTATCTGATATTTTCAATTTCATTGAGTTCAATGTATTTTTCAAATTCCCCTTGAAACTTCCTCATTGACCCAAGCACTGTTCAGTCTTGTCTTTTTTAGTTTCCAAATGTTTGGCGATTTTCCCATAGTCTGTTACTGATTTCTAATTTGATTCCATTTTGCTCAGAGAACATATTCTGTATTATTTCAGTTCTTTAAATTTTTTGAAGTTTGTTTTAGGGCCCAGGATATGGTCTAACTTGTTATATGTTGAATGGTCACTGAAAAAAAACGTGTATTTTTTTACACATAGGGAACATTCTATAAATGTCAATTAGATCCTATTGGCTAATGGTGTTAAGTTCTACATATTGCTGATTTTCTGTCTAGTTTTTCTATCAGTTGTTGAGAGAGGGATGCTGAAATCTTCAATGGTAATTGTGAATTTGGTTATTTCTCCTTTTAGTTCTATTAGCTTTTGCTTTACATATTTTATAGCTCTCTTGTTTTATTCATACACATTTAGGACAGCCACGTCTTCTTGGTGGATTGATCCTTTTATCATTATGTGATGTCCCTCTCTGTATCTGGTAATTTGCTTTCTTTTGACTGAGGTTTGCATAGTATATCCATTCCACCATTTTATTTTCAACATATCTGTGTGAGTATATTTGAAGACCCAGCATAGAGTTTGGTCTTGTTCTTTTATGCTCTCTGTCAAACTTTGTCTTTTATTGCTGCATTTAGACCATTTGCATTTAATGTAATTATTGATGTTAGTGCTTAAATCGCTCATTTTATTGTTTTGTTTTTTCTTTGTTCTCTCTATTTTCATTTATTTATTGTATAGCTTTTTAGTGTTGCTTTAGTTATTACTACATATACAGTATAACATATATAGTGTATACACATACGCACACATACACACCCCTATGGCAGTCTATTGATGTCATTTTACTAGTTCAAATAAGTTGTAGGAATCTTACTTCTCTTTATGGCTCTGTCTCCTTCCCAATGTATAATATAATTATTTTAAATATTTCCTCTACATACATTAAGAACTACATTACACAGTTTAGAAATTTTCTTCAACTGGCAAAAATAACTTAGAAAACTTAAGAGTAGAAGGAAATTTTATTATATTTACCCATATTTTTGCTCTATCCCTTGTTCTTTCTGCTTTCTTGAGGCTCCAAGATTCCTCCTTTTATCATTCATTGTCTGTTTAGAGAACTTCCTTGCCATTCTTTTGGGGGAGGTCTGCTAGCGGCAAATTCTTAGTTTGCCTTCATATGAGAATGTCTTGATTTCCCCTTCATTCCCAAAGGATAGTTTCACTGGATATAGAATTCTGTGTCAATAGTTCTTTTTCTTAAGAAGACTGTTCCTATTTGACATTTTCCCCCCATACAATGCATTTTTTCTTCTCTCAGACTGCTTTCGATAAGTTTTCTTTGTCGTTAGTTTTCAAAAGTTTGTCTATATGTGAATTTATGTGTCCTGGTGTGAATTTCTTTGGGTTTATCCTACACGGTATTCGCTAAGCTTCTAGAAATTGCAAGCATATGCCTCTTTCCAGATTTGAAAAAAAATTTGCTGTTATATTTTTTTTGAATATTTTTTTTTAGCCTCAACTTTTTCTCCTCTCATTCTAGGACTTGATGATATGAATGTTAGATATTTTGTTGTAGTTCCATCTCTGAAGCTCTGTTCATTTAAAATTTTTTTTAGTTATTTTCTTTCTTTCATTCATATTTGATAATTTCTATTGTTTTAGCCTCAAGTTCACTGATTTTTTCCTCTGTCCTCTCCATTGTGTTGCTGAGTTCATTTTTATTTTGAATATTGTGCTTTTAATTTTAAAATTTCCATTTGGTTCTTCTTTAAATATTCTATTTCTTTGCTGAGGCTTTCTATTTTTTCACTTGTTTCAAGTGATTACTTGTTGAAGCATTTTTATGTTATGTTCCTTAAAATCTTTGTCAGATAATTTTAATATTTGTCCTATTTTCATATTAGTGTTTGTTGATTGTCTTTTCTCATTCAAGTTTGGATTTTTCTGGTTCTTGGCATGATGAGTGATTTTCAACTGAAACATAGAAATTTTGGGTATTATTTTATAATATTCTAGATCTATTTAAATCTTGTATTTTGTCAGGACCCCTCTGAAACAGCTTTGACAGAGAAATGGGGATGCCACCTTTTTACTGCCAGGTGGATATGGAAGTCCAGGTTCTCCACTCACCATCTTTTGACACCAGGAAGGTTGGGACCAGTGAAGGGCTTCTTGTTACTTTTGAATTAGAGTGAGATTTGAGGATCCCCACTAGGCCTCTGCTGATACCATCCTAGCAGGAGGGGTAGGGTGCCTCATTACTGCTTTCCATGTGGCCACTATTGACACCATCGGGAAGGATGAGTGTGTCAAAACTGACTCTGTACTATTACTTTTTGACATAACCCAGAAGGGAAAGGGAAGACCACCTTGTTACTGCCAGGTGGTTATAGAATCCAAGTTCTCTATGTGGTCTCTATGGGCTGGCATGGGCAATGGGGTGAGGCTTTTCCTTAACACTGGACAGGAATGAAAGTATTGACTCCCACTTGGTGTTCTCTGATACCACCTCAGCAGGGAGATTGAGGCACATCATCACTGCCTAGTAGGGTAGAAGTCTAGGCTCCCCACTCAGCCATTGCTAGGTGGGACCACAGTTAGTTTTTGTTCTTATTGTTGTTTTCTGTAATGTTTGGCTGAAGTAGAGTGGTTACGGTGCAAAAGATTGCCCCTTTCGTATTCTTTTCGCTAAAGAGAGCAAACTTTTCTTGTTTTTTATTTGTTTGGGGTTTTTTTTCTATCTGTGTTAATTAATATTTCTGGGTCATTTGCATCTCCAACAGGCTGTGTGGGATATAAGAAGCAAAAAATCACCCAGGGGACTCACTGCCATATCAGTCCTGTGTTCCCTGTCCCTAGCCAGGCTGCCCTCTTTCCTCCACCTTTCTGAATTTTTGTATGGTTGTTTTCTGTTTTACATCCAGGGATTTTAGCTGTATTTAGCTAAAGATGAATAGAGAAATGTCTATCTACTCATGTTCCCTTGAACAGAATTCTTTTTTATTTTTAAATGAAGTATTTATTTTACATTAAAATAAGCAAGAGTGGGTTTCATAGATCTTATATTGTACTTCTAGTTTTTACCATCGTTTGCAGTAGTATGTGATACATGCATATTGAACAGAGTTTTCATTTTAATATGACTGGCAATATAACCAGCCAGCCCTGATGGTCTAGTGGTTAAGATTTGGTGCTGTCACTACCGCAGCCTGAGTTAATTTCCCCGTCAGGGAACCACACCACCCGTCTGTCGGTTGTCATACTGCGGCAGCTGTGTGTTACTATGATGCTGAAAGCTATGCCACCACTACTTCAAATACCAATTCACTGATTTTTTCCCCTGTCCTCTCCATTGTGTTGCTGAGTTCATTTTATTTTGAATATTGTGTTTTTAATTTTAAAATTTCCATTTGGTTCTTCTTTAAATAGTCTATTTCTTTGCTGAGACTTTCTATTTTTTCATTTGCTTCAAGTGATTACTTGTTGAAGCATTTTTATGTTGTGTTCCTTAAAATCTTTGTCAGATAATTTTAATATTTGTGCTATTTTGATGTTAATGTTTGTTGATTGTCTTTTCTCATTCAAGTTTAGTATTTAACATTTAACATGTAAAGTCCACTCATAGCCTGGTAAAATTATGTATAGGTAATATGTTTTAATTTTATACAGATCTATATGAAATTATGGCTATTTGTTTTTGTCTAAAAACAATTAAAACTTTTTAAAAGTTAGATTAATTCTTTAATTGAAACAATTAAATTTACCAATATTTCATCTAACTTGCAGAAACATAAAGTTTCTATAAAAAGAAATGAGAAACATAAAACTTAGAGTATGGAAGTTGGAAGTATATTTTAGGTTAGTTTCTTAACATCATTTGACAAGGAAAAGTTCAATATCCAGAAGTCTTCTCGTGTGTGTCAGATTGGCATGTATCAGGCAATGTCAAGCAGTAAAGTAATGAGCCGATTTCAAAGAACATATAAATAATGCAGGCTCACTGTCACTGCACAGGTTTTCTGGGTTTCCTGTACCATTTTGCAATTAAGAAAAATATGATTCTGGAACAAGAGAAAGCTCAATGAAAACAAAAAGTGTTCAAGTTGCAATTAATATTTTGGAAATTTGCTTGACATTTAATCAACAAGGCCAAATAACCATCAATAGTATGTGTAAAGCTCTAGGATAAAAGTAAGTGGGCTTTGGCATTAGAGCTAGGTTTTAATCTCAATCCTGTCACTTACTAGGTGGCCTTTAGAGAGTCAGCCATTTCATGGCACATCCTTCTTTCTATCTATAACAATGAAACAATAATGTCTTCTTTGCAAAAAGGTTGTAACAATACAGATAAAATAAGCAAGAAACATGGTACAGAATAGCAATTGTTAGTATTGTCATCATTAGAAGGTTAGACTGAAAACAGAGAAGAGAACCATTCAGGGAAAGACCTGGTGGGTACTTCTTGCTAGCAACTACGAATGAAGGTATTGGAAGATACAGGCTGCCAAATAAAGACACTTTGGACTTTTGATCCAGCTTTACTCAATATTAGTCATACTGATCTAGTTTGACCAAGATGTACTATAACTAGACATAATTACCATTCTAACTTAAAAACTAGAGCATATTCTTGTTACTTCCCCAAGTACATTTGTACTATCAAATTATCAGCAGTATTTCCATTCCTGTAAACTACTTTTATAGTTACCATGATTCTTTAACAGTTTTTTAACCATATTTTTGAGGCAGTCTGAATGACAGGGACTTAAAAATGGTAGCGACTAATGCATAGTCTAAGAACACAGCTGTTGGTTTCATCCCCAAGTTACTTTGCAAATGGTTGAATTGTGGTTCTTTCACAGACAAAGGCTAAATTCAAGGCATCTCCTTGAGTGAAATAAGGGAGAATACTGATGCTATTCAAGAATTTTATCAACTACTAGTCTCTCACCCTCTTGGTGGGTTTAAATGAAACAAATGCATCATAGAGTGAAATTATTTGGACAGATGTCAGAGTAAACCTAAAGAAAAAAACCAGCCCACTGTGAAGGACTTCTCAGTTACCAAAGGAGTGCACAGGAGGTGTGCAGACAAATCCTATTACTGAGTGATGGGATTTATTCGCGTGTCCAGACATCGGTTTGAAAATGTGATCCTGCTCAAGACATAGGCAGAAGAGTTCTTAAATGGGACAAAATTCTGTCTTCAGGAAAGATGGGATATATATTCACTAAAGTCAATCTGATTCCCCCTTTAATAAATCGCTTGAAGGGGAAGAAAGTCTTTGCTGACACAGGAAATGCTGGAGCCCTCCTGAGCTTAGTCCTTTGAAGTAAGGTCTACAGTAAGCAGTAGGCAAGAGAACAACAGAATCTTGGGAGAAGCAGGCTCAGAAACACTGGGGATTTCTGGCTAAATGGCATCATTTACTCATCCTAAGCAAGGCCTAGAATATGAATAGTAGAGTATTTTAAAGTATTACGTATTTTGTACTAAATAGATAGTGCAATATTTACAAGATGTAACATCAAAATCTATTCACCCCCTGAAAATAAAGCCACGTGACTGAGTGCTAACATATTTTTCTCATTGCTCCACAGTTTGTCAATAATTGTTTATCAGAAAAATACATTAGCTGGAATTATGCTGTCTTATAGCAGGGATTGGCAAACTTTTCCTGTGAAGAACCAGATAGTAAATATTTTAGGCTTTGTTGGCCAAAATGTCTCTATTACTACTACTCCAATCTGCCATTGCAGTACAAAAGTAGCCATAAACAATCCATGAAAAAATGACCATGGCTGGATTTGACCAGAAGGTTATAGTTTGCTGATCTCTGATACCAGCCATTCAGCATCTTTATTAATATAGCCTAGTATCTATTACAGTTCCTGGAATGTGATCTGAATTAATAAATACGTTATTAAAAAACAATTGATTTATGTTCTTACTAGTTCATCCTCTCTGTAGTCTTTTATACATTACTTCTCCTTTGATATTCCAATTGGTTAGTTCTGAGACCACCTGAACATTCTGAAAATTTTAACCTCAAAATATGTAACAAATGCAACATCATTTCTGTGGTGTCACTGTCAAATAATTGATAAAATGAATCTAATCATGAGGGAAAATTAGAATAATCCAAATTGTGGGATCTTCTACAAAAATATCAATGTGAAGAAAGACAAAGGAAGCGTGAGATAATGTTCCAAAATAAGGGAGACCTGAGCAACAGGAAGAATAAATACAATGTGTAGCCCTAAAGTAGATCCCAGATTGGGGCGGGGGGGGGGGGAGCTATAGATGGCATTTATTGGACAAATGAAATGAAAAAATTGGAAAATACACTGTGGATTAAATAACAGCACTGAATCAATGCTAAAGTTCTTTAATGGAGTTATGAAAAAGAATGACCTTGATTTTAGGTAATACATGCTGAAGTATTTAGTGATAGGGGTTGGGGTAATGATGTTTCCATCTTACTCTCAAATGGTTCAGATGAAATAACATATGTACATATAAATTGATAGAGAGAGAATGATAAAGCAAATGAGAGCAAATCAGGCTAAAGGATTTACAAGAGTTTCTTATAAAAAGTTATTTGAAAAGTACTATTGCCCATCCCCTCCTCCTCCTCAGATTTTGATATATATAAAATAGGAAACATCAAGATATTTTCACAGATGATTTTTAGCTCTACCTAGTATCTTCTACTTAGAGCAGATGAATGGATAAAATAGCAGACACTTGGTAAAGCAATGAATGAACTCAATATTTGCAGAGATTTCTAAAAAATGATGTGTTTGTAAATTTTTTCCCCTAGGAAAATCATTCTTAAAGAAATTCCAATAAGTAAAACTATCATGACTTTTAAGCCTTGAAAAATTCAGCCAAGGAAATTCAAAGTAATTCTCAAAGTACTCAATCAGCAAGAAATACTTAAAATACTTTCTTCAGCTCTTTTTAAATTAGATTAAGTTTTGCCTGTAAACCAGATTAACAAGAACAAGAACACACAGTGTTTGAGCTGAATGCTAAGTAAGAGCACAGCAAAATAATTTGGTGAACCCAGAAAACGTTTTCAAACTGAAACTGAAAGGGAGTTTTCAGACAGATAGGGCCTGAAAGAATGAAGCAAACAATGGGAAATTAGAAATTCCTGAGGGTCCAGGTAGAAATTGGTTAGACAGACAAATGTTTTTCGTGATGGAAACCTGCAGCGTTAGAAGAATACCCCTTCTCTGGGCAATTTGAGAAGAGTTTTGTGTTCATTCCTAATGAGCTTTGCTTTTAGACAGATTTACTTTGCCTGTTTTCTATTTAGTATTTTTAAACCATTATAAATGTATGACCTCTAGCTGTACATGCTGGTTTATAGTATAGTACAGTATTTAAGTTTCCAGCTTAGAATACTGGACAAATATGGAAAATCTTGAACTGTCTTAAACTACTTTTTTTAAAATGACTTTGTCGAACATCATTGACATACAAGAAACTATAGATATTTAATATATACAACTTAATGAGTTTGGAGATAAGTGTACACCAGTGAAATCATCACTGCAATCAAGGCCATAAATTTATCGATCACTTCTGCAAGTTTCCTCCTGCCCTCTTTATTTATTAATTTATTTTTATATTGATTTCTTTTTGTGTGTGGTAAGAGCACTTAATATAAGCGCTAGCCTCTTAGCAAAGTTTTAAGTATACAATACAGTATTGTTAACCATAGGCCCTATGTTCTACAGTAGATCTCCAGAATTTTCATCCTGCATTGCTGAAACTTTGTACCCATTGACTGACCTCTGTTTGTAAGCGTAAACCTGAATCTGAACCAATCACTGGAACCTCGGGTAACAAGTCTAACTATTTGTAAAAGAGGAGAAATGGAATGAACCCTAAAGAACATCACTAGGTTTAATTGAAAAATATCCATTGTGTTATCTAAAAGAAAACCTGTAAGAAATTTTTAAAACATACACATTGTATTATTATTTCTACTTTTTAAACCCTAGGCTGACCTGACACTTAGGTTTATTATGTTATGTCCTTTCAGCAAACCTGAACTTAGATCAATTCCTCTGTTTATATTTTTTAAGGAGTCGATACATTCTATTACTATGAACATACCTGAAAACAGCAAATGGCAAAGTTATAAGATTAACTTTATAGATAAAGCAATTCCAAACCAACCAGTAAAACAATTCCTTGAAAATTAAAGTATCCTCAAATTGTGATTTTCCAGAAATTGTGTTGATATATTTACTGCTTTGCAGCAATATCAACTATTTTGATCTGAAATTGGCCAACTGACCTCCATAAATTGCCATTTATCTTACTCCAGACCTTGCAACATTTCTTCCTCTACAAACTCTTCAAATTATAGATATTGTTATCACAGTAGAAGGTCATTTTAAATCTGTTTGTTGGTTCAAATAATGCTTAAAATCAATAGTATTTCTGGCATATCTCCACACTCTGCTTGATTCAACGGGTAAAGTGGCCGCATTCTACAGAATATAGAATTTTTGCTGCTGAAAGTCACCTTTATCAAAAGAAATAGCATTAGGATCTGATTTATTTTTGTTTTGAAGCTTTACTTTGATTGATTTATATCAAACCAATACCTATTTCTGACTGATGTTTCTTTAATATGAACTATATTAATATAACTATGGATCCTAATTTGGAATAAAGGATTTTTTACAAATCTTACTGAATCTTTGAAGTGGTCTTTTCTTTTTTTTTTAAAAAAGACAGTTAGCTTGTGGAAATAGAAAATAGTTATCTGCTAAATGTCAATTACAGGTGTATTTTTACACACACATACACAAACACACACACAACTATGTGTAACTGTTTGTAGGGAATTGTATTTTCAATGATTCCTGATTTCTATCTCCAGCTCCAAAGGCATTTTGATCCTGGCTGTGTGGAATATGCTATTTACAGCATCTGTGGTCTAACCCACTGATTTGTCATTCTTCACCAGTAACAGCAGGGGTAGAAACGCAGTGGTTATTCGCACCAAATTATTTGTTTTAAGTTATACATTCTTTTCTCCTGTATCGGAAATACACAGATATGGAGTGACATTTCATCATTATAATTGTTTCTATAAATTTGCACTGAAGAATCAATGTACGTGTTTTATCTTTTTTGATTATTTAATCACAGCTATTTCTTATCTCAAAAACTCTGAAAAGATTTTAGCAGTTATGTTAATTTTGACTTATTTTTTATAATTTTTTTTATTTATTTATTTTTCCCCCAAAGCCCCAGGAGATAGTTGTATGTCATAGCTGCACATCCTTCTAGTTGCTGTATGTGGGATGCGGCCTCAGCATGGCCGGAGAAGCGGTGCGTAGGTGCGCGCCCGGGATATGAACTGCTAAGCCACGGGGCCGGCCCCTGGACTTATTTTTTAAATCTTGTATTTTTAATGAAATCATTTAACTATCATCTGATTTTATAATTAATTTCAAAATGCAACATTTCAATTTTGTATAACAAACGTTGACACAGGTATATTTTTACACATGTGCAACATGTTCCTATATTATCTAGTATTAGTATTATAATGGTTCCTCTCATTTGTATCACAATATACAAAGTACCTTCTCATCAGTGTAAAATTCTACTCTTTAAATCAAATCTATATATATGCATATTCTTCTACATCAGCTGGTACCAATAGCTTTAGTGATTTTTGACTATAGATAGATATATAATTATATATTTATTTATATCATATGAGATCATTCAATTCCCATATTGCCACCAGGTAATTGGGGTGGCTCATCAGTGTGTCTGTGCAGGTAAGCCTTTGGGGGCAGGTTGAGATTTCTAAACCCTCCAGTCAGCTAGTGTCAGAATTAATGCAGACAATCAAGGTCAAGGGCCTTGATGTCAAGGCTATCAGCTCAGGGCAGAACTGTATAAAATCAGAAATCTATATTATCTTCTGTCACTGATAGTGATCACCCAAAAATTCAGCCATCTCAATAAAAATACAACAAAATAAGTGTTAAAAAATAAAAGTATTCCCTTTAAACTCAGAAATGAGATAAGGATGCACACTATCATCACTTCTATTCAACATTGTATGTGAAGTCTTAGCCAATGCATAATAGTGATTGGGGCTTAGTGATTGGGGAAAAAATGCAGCCAATAATAAATAAAAATAAGGTTCAAAATGAGAGGCTGACTGTGAAGTATATAATTAGGGTAAATTTCTTTATTTACTCATGACCATTAATAAAAACTTTTTCTTCGGTGAGGAAGATTAGCCCTGAGCTAACATCTGTTGCCAATCCTCCTCTTTTTGCTGAGGAAGATTGGCCCTGGGCTAACATCCATGCCCATCTTCCTCTACTTTTTATGTGGGATGTCTGCCACAGCATGGCTTGATAAGTAGTGTGTAGGTCCATGCTCAGGATCTGAACCTGCAAACCCCGGGCCACCAAGGCAGAGAATGCAAACTTAACCACTACACCACAAGGCCAGCCCCAAGACTGTTTTTTTTTTTAATGGAAGAACATTCTTTCACGTCACCGGAATACCTTTGTGTTATGTAGTGCTTAGCTCTCACTTTAAAATCTAAGTGTAAGTGTGATCTTGCACACACCAGACTGTGTTATCATGTGGAAATTAGGTCATTATAAAGGCCTGTGGAAGTGCGTATATACTTGCACATTTGTACTTAAACTTGCTGAAAAAATATATATTTTTTCATAATTGCCATTGACAGATTTTTTGAACCATGTAAAAGGGCCTGCTAGATTTCATGAATACTTTTTACCAAAATTGCATTATCAGAAGTCAAGAGTATTGCATCTTTGTTCACGTACCAGCTGTTACCAAAGATTCATGTCAAGTGTTAGTAAATTAATATGATCTAAAACCAAAGGGAACATTATATTAACATTAAGCAAAAACTCTAAGGGTGTATATGTAAAATTCACGTAAGTCCCCTTTAGCGCCATACACATAAAATGAATTGGGGCTTTGCCTCTAAACTAAATTATTATAAGTTATATCTTAATTCTAAAATGATACATTTTATGATTTTATGCATTGCATTGATAATGATCACATAAGGAATATATAAATGATAACACCATTTGGGAAAAGGACAAAATACAAACATTTGCTATACATTTAGTAGCCTGGTGTTTTCTTAACTTGTTCTTTCTTATATGACTAGTTTCAATCACATTTAACAATTATTTGGTTTAAAAAAAAAAGTCATTTCTTTCCAAGGATTTTTTCTTTACTTTATTACAGGTAAAGCTGAATACATTTCAAAACAAGATATATTAAAGATGTTAATGGACTATAAGTCATGTTCAAATGATTATCTTCATTCTCTAAATTTAATTTTCAAATCCACTTATTATTTGACACCATGTGTAGAACCCTGAAAGTTGTGTCTGAGTACTTTTCTGAACTTTTTCATACATCTCTGTTTCTTTATATTGCTATTGGGTATATTAGCTGAAGTTAAAAATACAGGTAGGAAACTTACCTTGCCTAAATTTAAAATACGGCAAAAAATAATTCAGAAGAAAAACATGTAGCTACGGTTGATCATTTAAGCTTCCGACTGCATAATACATATTTGGGATTAGCATAACAATATTAGCTAAGAGCAATGCAACAGAGGAGTTTTCCTTTTTAAGTCCTTTAGTTGAATTTAAATCAGATCACCAGTGAGTTATCTCTCAGTATAACCAGTAAACTATTTCTGAACACAGAACACAAAATGAGAACCGACTTCTTTTCCTTTGCTAGCAGTCTCATTAAAACCAGCACAGATAATGGTGTGCTGGACTGAAATAATGACAGTTACAAACTTCAAGCAAAAATAAATAGTACAGCGCCATTTACTGTTTATTTTCTATTAGAAGGATTTATGGTTATTTAATTGGTTAAAAATATGTATTAAATCCCAGCCAAAAATCATCTGCATGACAGGCTCTGGGGTAATTGCAGTGAGGGACACAAACTGCCTGCTCATAAGGAGTTCTCAGTCCAGTAAGTGAGTAACGTTTACTTCCCCACGTGGAAATTCTACACGTGCTATTAAAACAGTCGGGTCTTGATTTTTAGGATGCATGAATACAATTGACACAATGTAGACAATGAAGACAACGTTTGACCACTTTTAACTCAATACCTTGTTAAATTAGAACTAGTTAAGACTGATGAGCTAAAAATAATGGAATTTGTTATAGAGAAAGAAGGAGAAAATCTGAGGAGTGGGGTCTTTTCTGGTCCTGCAAGGGGATAGCATATGAAGAAAGGTCATGCTATAGGGAAAACTAAACTGAACATCAAAGAAAGAAGACTGAAAACATAACAAATCAAACAAAAACTTTGCCTATTGAATAATTTCCAAAGAACTGGCCTTGAGACCATGGCCTACTGTCTTGCCAAGAATATGGAAATGTTACCTGATCGTTTGTTTTAATCTAATTCTATGTGCGTTCTTGAGTGAGTTATGTTCTTTGTGATTGGCTCCTTTTTCCAAAACATGGAAATATTAATTTATTCATTCAGTAAACATTTCTTTTTTTTTTTTTGTGAGGAAGTTCAGCCCTGAGCTAACATCTGCCAATCCTTCTCTTTTTTTGCTGAGGAAGACTGGCCCTGGGCTAACATCCATGCCCATCTTCCTCTACTTTATATGGGATGCCGCCACAGCATGGCTTGACAAGCGATGCGTTGGTGCACGCCCGGGACCCGAACCGGCGAACACCAGGCCGCCGCAGCCGAGCGCGACCCCAACATTTCTTGATTATTTGTGTCATGCAGAATTTTTTTCTAGGTTGCGAAAGGAAAAAGATGAAAGACATGTTGCCTGTTTTCAAATATCTTAAAGTTTTGTGGATAGTAACATTATGGGCCTACTTCTTGTGAATGACTTGCAGACACATTTATAGACTACTTTATGCAAGACACAAGCAAATAAACAAAACTGTAACTAGGAAGCAACAGAGCAACACTGAAGAAACCAGGTAATATTTAAGGTTAGACATAGATTAAGATCATTTTGCTAAATTAACTTTCAAATTTAAGGGTATAGATTATTAGTTGTTTTTTTTGTTGAGGAAGACTGGCCCTGTGCTAACATCTGTTGCCAATCTTCCTCTTTTTCTTTTTTCTCCCTAAAGCCCCAGTATGTAGTTGTGTATCATAGTTGTAGAGTTGTAGCTCTTCTATATGGGACGCTGCCTCAGCATGGCTTCATGAGCAGTGAGTAGGTCCATGCCCAGGATCTGAAGCGGCGAACCCTGGGCTGGCCAAGTAGATGGTGTGAACTTAATTGCTACGCCACCAGGCCAGCCCCAGATTATTAGTTTTAATGGTACTTTCTCAAGAATTTATGTTTAATAATTAACATTGTTAATAGCTGTGAAGAATATTACTGTAGACATTTTAACTCAGATTACTGAAATATTATTAGGATTTGTGAGTAAACTATGATCCCTCATCCATCCAAATAAGAGTGTTCAGTTCCGTGTGTAAAAGCAATGTGTGCCCTAGCATTCTAGGGCTGTGCAGAGAGATTACTAGTGTGACACTTTGTTGCTTTGACTGTGTATTAAACTACTACTTACTTGGACTGTTTGCACCATTTATTGTGAGAACTCTGTCACTTCAGGAAACAACTGAGCATAAGAAGCTGCCTAACTCACTAACTTTAGTGACTGGGCAAAGACATTCATTCTCCATCCTCCACTCTTGCCAGAAACAAGTGTATGAAAACTAAAGTTTTGACAAACTTACAATTTCAAAACTTTGGAGATGAATATAAAAGTATATTTGAAAACATCTAATCCATTTGTGGGAGAAGAAAAATACTTAAGTAGGATTATATTTTCTTCATCTGTATCAACTTCACAGATACACAAAGACATGAATATAAACTAAACACTCATTATAATCATGATATGTATGTAATGAATATACATATAGATATATATTATATGATATTAATTATATACAACCATTATATATAAACACATCCACATGCACATAGAAAGAATTGTGTTACCATGCAATTGCTATATATGATACACCCTGCTGTCTACATGAGTTAGCTCATTTTAATGCTCATAATAACACTATGAGTCAGGTAATAATGTTATTCTTATTCTCTAGATTATATTTGATAATGAAAATGAGGGACAGAGACGTTAAGTCATTTGCACATAAGTACACGGTTAAAAAGAGGAAGGGCCAGGATTTTTTGTTGTTAGAGCTTGCATTCTAAGCCTATATTTATGCTATAATGTTTTCTTTATCTATCCTCTTTTATCTGTATGTACATGTATCAATATAAAATACTCAGTGTGTGATGAAGGTAGCTTTTGATAAGAAGAATTTATAATATATAGTTTATCTCCATATTATATAGAGAGATACATGATATCCCCATTATCAAAAATCAAGTGATGGGTATTATAACTGAGGATTATAAAAATGTATAAAGGTCTTCAAAAACTCTCTGTTTCCAAAAATACTGAGAGATTGATTCAGTTCTCTTCCTCCTCAAACTCTGTTTAATTAATGATAATCAATCACTCCTTCATTGTTGAAACATGTTCCTTCCTTGCCATTACCTGGAGTATTCATTAGAATTTCTCCTCCTCTGATCATTCACTCTCTCTGTCATTCACTAGCTCAGACCCTGAACTTGTGCTCTTTTTATATACTCACTGCTTTCAAAAACTTATCACATCCTTTCAATCTCCTTTCTGTCAATATGATCTCTAAGACTTTTAGCTTCACCTGTCTATAGAGGACAGCTGCCTATATTTATTTGTCATCACTAACAAACCAAAATGTCTAAAGGAAAATTTATTTTCCCTCATGATGGAACTTTCTTCTTAGGC
Organism: Diceros bicornis minor; assembly: GCF_020826845.1. Taxonomy (NCBI): domain Eukaryota; kingdom Metazoa; phylum Chordata; class Mammalia; order Perissodactyla; family Rhinocerotidae; genus Diceros; species Diceros bicornis. The sequence goes on from NC_080762.1 coordinate 38,925,306, forward strand.
GGTCACTATATTTTTATCATTAGTACTATAATTTTCTCGGTCCTCAAATATCTAAATGTTGGGTTAATTTCCTTCTTTTTTCCATTCTTCATAAGAGTCTACCATTCCTCTTCAATTTCTCAACCACTCTTCCCACGTCACACTGAAAATTCTTCATTGCCTTCTACCTTGCCTTCTTGGCTTCCAATAATTTTGTTTCTTGTATCTTATTGCTAATCTTTCACTTTCCTAATGGATTGATGTCCCCAAAAGCTTATCACATAATATCAATTCCTTTTATAGGAAATTTACTTTGGGGCTTTATTATTCCTCAAGGAAAAAACAATTGATTTTCCACGTAATACTTAAGGCACTCCATAGTGCCACTTTAATTTTTTTAACTCTCTCAAATCAAGTCCTCTATTTGAGTCAAGCAACCTTTAGTACTGTGCTAATTCTCACTTCTTTGTAAGTTCCCACATCAGAAATGCTCCCATGTCTATTTCAAGCTGTATTCCATAATTCTTCAATATACAGTAAAGACTTGCACTGATTTATGCTACTCCATGGCCATCTTTCTCTGTTTTTAGTTCCTTCAGCATTCGTAAATAGAGTTGGGTAACTTCATCCATTTCTTCAACATCAAGCTTTGGAATTAAACTTCAAATGTTTTCTTGTGCCATCCAGGACTTGAATGTACACATAAACTTTAATTTCCTTTAGAACTATAACTGCTTTTCCTATGTCTCTTGGGAATTTATTTCTTCAGACTTTACCAGAGATCTAGGTCACAAAAGGTATTAATAAATTCAGATTAATATAATTATTGCTGCTAAGAGCCTTCCATTTACATTGTGATTCTGTGAAGACCATTTCCCCCCTATATTGACATTACTATTTTGTATTTCCTCTGCTTTTTTGTTTGATTTTGTTTTTAATTAATTCCTTGTTCATAATTAAAACACAGGGAAAAGAAGGGAAAGGCAATAAAACTCAACTCCAAATCTAATTTGTACTTGTTGGTATACCTAAGGGAAATATTCTGAGGACCATAAGTGCCTCGTGAAAAAAGGAAGTCAATATTTTTTGTGGAATTGTATTGAAATGAAATTAGTTCTAATAATTCCTTGTAAATATTCACTGCCAGCTGGATTTTTCATGCAAACTGTTAGATTAAACTAAAGATTTGGATATTTTGTGAATTTCTTTCCTCTATTTTTTCCTTATATCATTTATGTCTTCTTTATGCAGCAAGCAAATGCCTACAGATTCTTCCCTCAGTGGAAACTGCTATTCCCTTGCCAAGACTGAGAAGATTCTATTAAATAAGCATCTGGTTAGTTGCCATTTACTGATGGGAGAGAAGGAGAGAGATAGTTATTATTCTCTCCATTTACCATGCCTACTGGTTTTCACTTCCATTCTTTCTTCTCCCTAGTATTTCTAATTCCTTCCCAATCACTTTGGAAAGAGGAGATATAGCCATTGTTTCCTAATACACCTCCAATTCCCTTGAGCTGGTATCATTGGTGAAAAGGAATTATACAAATATACAAATCCTAACTATAGTCATTTGTTTTTGAGATATTTTTCAGGAACAGGAGGAAAATGAACATATATATATCTATGTACACATATATGTAAAATAAAGATATATAGGAAGATATACATAAAAGTCAAGCTACATCAGTTCATATCCTAGTTTGTCTCTTACAATTGTGTTATTTAATTCATTGGTACCTCAGTTTATTCATCTATAAAATAGGCATAATAATAAGACAACATATAGTGTTTTTGGAGCATTAGACAGTATGATCATGCAAAGACTTTAGGACAGTCATGGGCACATATAAGTGTGGTTAGTGTTGCAGTGTCATTCTTTTAATTGTTATTAATTTGCTAGGAGATTGATACATGGTGAACCAAAGATTGACATCATTTTTCCAACTCTTTGTAATTTTGTTATGGGATTTCTTTTAAATATGAGGTTGAGAAAATTTTATTTTATTTATTTATTTTTTCAATGATTTTATTTATTTCTTTTCCCCCAAAGCCCCAGCAGATAGTTGTACATCATAGTTTCACATCCTTCTAGTTGCTGTACGTGCGACGCGGCCTCAGCATGGCTGGAGAAGCGGTGCGTCGGTGCACGCCCGGGATCCAAACCTGGGCCGCCAGCAGCGGAGCGCGTGCACTTAACCGCTAAGCCAAGGGGCTGGCCCAAGAAAATTTTAAATGAGCAATTGCAGTTAGCTTCATCCTAAGCAGAATAGAGCTGGTACAGTCAGTAGACAAACATATCGCTCAAATCTACTCCCCAATCTCTTTGCTATATTATCTGTAAGCTTTAGTCCCAATTGCACATCCTCTCAGCCTCATATAAGAGTGTGCAACCAAAGTGATGCACACACAGCATGAATTCATACACATATGTTCCAGCTGTGTTGATGGTAGCAACCATATGTTGCCTTTTACACATGGGATATTCAGGCCCACTTTGCTTTGCATAGTGGGAGTAATTGGGTTCAGTGGGAAGAATGACTTATTGAGATGGTTCACCTTTTCAGGTGAGAATGCAAATGAGCTATAGATAAAAAGAAAGCACTGTATCTGATGGCAGGGAAGTTAGAGGAAGGAGAATGCACACTAATTGTAGTGAGGTTGGTGTCAAGAGACAATAAGAAATAAACAAGCAAAGACAAAAAGAAGGAGTAAGGACACACAGGGCAGACTAAAGAAAACACTTAAATTCCTTCAAAATTAAACCCAGCATCTTTGGAAAGTATTATGAAGTGGTGCCCATTGATTTACCTGAAAATTAGAGTATAGCACTGAGGACCATTTGGATCAGTGATTTGGCAGTGAGCAGTCTTCTGATCACTGGTCCAAATACAGGAATTTACAAAAGTCAAAAATTGAGAAAGGATATGCAAGAAAGAAGATTTTAACAAGGGTATTGTTAAAGCAGAGTTATGAATAGATAGGTAACTACTGAAGACCAGTGACTTCCTTGAAGGTAGCTGAATATTAACAAGGGGAATCCTTAAGAGGACCCAGCAGTGCCATGATTATGCAACACCTTGCCCATTACTTAATCAGAGCTATCTCTAAGAAATTGGATTTCTGAATGTAGATTTAGCACATTAATTGTGAAATTTACTTGGTGTGTGCTTCTAAAAGGAGTGACCAAATTTATAATGTAGATAGAAAATTATTTAAATTCTCTGAATCCATGGCTAGTCACCACACCTGTGCATTTTTCCCAGCTGAGCATTAGTTAAGGATATTTATAAAGTAAAACATATCACTCTTGAATCTGAAAGTTGCTGTTTCATTTTTTTCCTACAGATGGCTTTTAAAATTTTCCCTTGTGTTTTATTTGACTGATAAGAAGCAAATACACTAGTTTTCAAAAGTCCATCTATGATCATTGGAAGTCCATGATATGCAAGTGTGAATATGCAATTTTCATATTTCATATGAATTTACTTTGCTTTAGTTTAGATTAAGGTAACAATGGCATTTTGCATTAAATTGAATATATTACCATATGTCTCAACTGCCATTGGCAGTGGATGTACCAAGAATGCTATAAAACAAGCCCGTCACTTGTTTTGGTACAGCCTGAAAGCTAAGAGTTTTTACATTTTTTAAATGATTGAAAAAAGACCAAAAGAACAAATTAGTTTGTGGCGGGTGAAAATTATATGAAATCCACATTTGTGACCACAAATAAAGTTTTATTTGAACACAACCACATTCATTCGTTTAGGTATTGTCTATGGCTGCTTTCCCACTACAACGACAGAGTTGATTAGTTGTGACAGAAACCATATGGTTTGTCCAGAAAAAAGTTGATCAACATCTATTATAAGGCAAAATAGGACAGCACATCACTCCTTCCTTAGCTGGGTTAGTGGTCCAAGAACTGACTCTGGTGGGAACTAAGGGTGACAGGATTGTAGACTAGAGCAGCTGGATGACAGGATTGATAGGAAAACCACAGGCGTAAATGTGAGGGGTTCATGGCACCACCCTCCAGGGTCTTCTCTTCCTATCTATGTTTATATCAGAGCAGCCAGAAACTTCTATGACTCCCTTTGAGCCCTCTAGGGCCCATTTTGATTTTATTTTTTTTCATTTCTAACTTCATGAAAATCAAGAGTTAAAAGGTAAATCTATGTGTTTTCAAACAGAATATTTGTATTTATTTAAGGATAGGAAAATAAGAGTGTGTCAACCCCTCTGATGAGCAGAGGTCATCCATCACACTCCTGTTACAGCGATGGTCCATTAGTGCCAGGATAAAGATGCAGGCCAAGACTACATCACCCTCTAGGTGCCTTCAGTCACTTACCCTTGACCTGTGTAAAAGTTGCTTTGAAGAAAGGGTGTAAGTTCACGGAGTAAGGTTATATTTATGCGCCACAGCTGCCCAATTAGTGGGGCACAGTGCTGAGCTTAAGGAACAATTATAAGAAAGAGATGGACTTCCCTACCCCTAAATCCCTTCTAAAAAAAAGGAAAGATGGAGTAACTCATCACAAAAGTCATGAGAAAGTGAAGTGTCAAAAGATCATAACATGTTTCCAGCAGCAACTTTAAAAGGATTCAGAAAATGGGACATGTAATCTTTTGAATATGGGGTTAAGATTTATTTAAGGCTGGGTTCATGAGATGTATTTTTCAGTTCTTTTGGTTTGAATATTTTTAATCCCTAAACATGAGTTGTTTCCCAGTTTTCTATGTTGTTCATTCACAAAGATCTGAAGTGAAGAGGAGAAAGAGAATTTATTGCACAGCATGCAGCCTTCAGCAGTGATGTGCTGATAATGGGGCTTATTAGTAAGTACATCTAGTGGCAGTCATTGTGGCCCGATATGGATCCTCTTATAATTTGTTCAATGGCAAGTGCTCACACAGATTATTTTCTAAAAATCTAAGAGGCTCTTAGAAAATGACAATACTGTCTGACCTATCAAGCATTCACTAACTGCTCAGTCGCTTGAGTTCTTTTGGTGCTATTGAACAAAATGCTTCAATTTTTTATTCTACTCATTGGTCAGTTACAAGTATTTAAAGGCCTTGTCAGAATTTGGAGTCTTTCATTAATGTTTTTTGATATGCAGTAGAGGATAAAAAATTCTGCTCTCAACCAGCCAGGATTTTACTTGATTTTGTCATATTGACAGGAAAGGGCTTACTCTGAAACAAACATAAAATGAACACTGTCTTGCTAAATACATCTAAGGTTTAAAAGGAAAGTTTACAACAATTCTTTTGAATGAATAGGCACTGTCTGTTGTTCCACTACCAGATTGTTGTATCTACTTCCATTAAAAGTTTAGTGAGGCATCATATATTATTAGCAAATTTAAATAAAGATGGAGAAAACATTTACATGGTGAAAAAGGAAATAAGAGGTGGCGGCAAAGTGGTAGTTGCTGTCTTAACTAAGAAACATGACGTGAATCCAAGTCTGGCCCAATTAGCGATATTAAACAAAAATCAAAGTGCTACTCATCTTGAATAATCTGTAATTTTTAATCTCATCAACTAAAATATGGAGAAATTCCCAGGGTCTCTATTTATTGTAACCTATATTTGCCCTAGGAAATATCTTAGCAAGCAAACTTGAGGTGTTCTTTTTCTATTTAGTGGGTGTGAAAAGGAAAGGAAACATCTGTATAAATTAGCAGACATCATGAATCTAAATCTGACAGTGTCATGCTGTGGCTGCTGCTCTCAACCTTTCATCCTGGATATTATTAATATTATTTATTAATCTTAAACTTTATGTTACCCAAACAAGCATTATTTATGTATTTTTCTATTATATTACATGGAACTTCAAATCCATAAAATGTACACTAACAAAATAACAGTACAATTTGTTCTTAGTTGTATTACTGAGGAAACAACAAATACATTTGGAGTCTTGATTTCCATATTGCCAAGTTATGCTTATTTGCATTAAACCCCTAAATTAGAAGATGAGGTAGACTTGATTTATAATCATTAAGATGGTTGCCAATAACTTAAAAAAAGGTCTATTTAATATTCCTATTCTTTTTCTCATTCCATTCACAGGAGAACATGGAAGCTGAAATAAGATATAATTTTAATTTTAAAATTAATTTCAATAATGAAAACAGAGAGCAAGAATGAATGAGTAAGAGAAATTTACAGGAAAAAATTGGTGCTTACTATTGGCTGTCTAACATTATACTTGTGTTCAAGTTTCTAAGGCAATAAAAAGTGTTTTTTACAAGATCTCTTTCTCTATGGCTTTCCTCATAATCGCACACCAGATAATCATCTAAAACATTAAGGTGTTGTTTTTTACTGGATCATAAGTGATAGGAGAATGTGTTTTGAAACTATGAATGTATGTGTAACATAGTCTTCTGTTGAGCTGAACTATCATTTTCATCTTGCTGAGAGGACCAGGTTTGTTTCTTTGCATGTTTGTTTGTAACTCTACTTTGTTACTAGTTTGAATTAAGAAGAGACCAAATCCAGCATGCCCTTGCAAACCTGCTCATGTGAACAAAAGGACTTATTTCTTCATTCTTATTATTCAGCTTCCCATGGCAATCTCTAATAAAGTTGCTCTCCTTCCTAGGATCTTCTCTGTCTCTATTTCTGCTTTGTATGTTCAGAACTACAGTTCCTTTGTCCGTTTGTTTCCCTTTTTTTAGAACAAAAGGAAAAAGCAACCAAAATCATGACATCTATCAAAAAAAACTATCATCTTCATGGGAGTAAACACAATTGCATTTACCACTACAAAACTTGAACATGTACTTGTTTTTTAATATCTGTGAACATTCTAAGCTTTCTATTAGAATAAACTTTAATTAATTAATTACAAAATGTTTATGCAATGCACTTAAACATTTTCAATCACGTAAAAAAAATAGCTGTGTTTCAAAGTGTAGTCAATTATTATAATCAAATCAGACCAGACCATCTAGGATATAAAAAATTCAGTTATATCAAAGATTAATTTTGATTCCTAAAGTATCTTAAATGAGGCCATGATTATATTTGAGGAAAGCATTCTTCTATACAAAAAGCATGTATACATAACTGTTTCTCTCGTTTTAAAGCATCTGTGTACACTTGCGTAAATACATAAATATTTGGGGAACCAAATATTCATTATCCCATTAACAACAAATACATACTGAAAACACCAGCCTGAGAAGAAATCTTTACCTAATTTACTATCATATAAAATGAGAAAATGATCTTTTAAACTTCTCAAAATTACTGATAATTTAAGTATCAGGGATTAAGTTATATAATAAAATAAAATGTAAATCAAAAATCTGTAACCTGAGTGGCTGCAGAATGAAAACACAAATCCGGAAAGTAGGGTTAGCAGGTTACACTCTGGGTAAGGCTGATAACATTAATTATAGAGTAATTTGATTAATGCTGAATTTGCAGTCCCTTTGCATAAACTTTGTAGTCTGTTAGAGATTGTGAAAAATTTATTTTCAAAGAGTAATCTGTTCTTTAAGATCAAATTCTCAGTAACTTTTATTTGGCTTTATTAACTCTTCATTTGCCTTGATAGATCAGTTCTACCCCAGAGACTAGAGATATTTATAAAGAATTTCAAGTCAATTTTCTTAAAATATTTTCAGAGAAAAAGTTTAAAAACTTCTTCTGGAGGATTAAAAATTTAATTGTTTATTTTTGAGGCTGCATATTTTTTATTTTTACCTACATTTTTTCATGAAGAAAAGGATAAAATTTATATTATTAGTCAAATAAAGAAAATTATTATAATGTGCTCTCCTTCGCATATGAAGATCATATTACTAACCCACTGAAAGAGGGGTAATGGATTTGGACTGAGATTAATATTCTAGCAAACAGATCTCACTGAGATGTATGGGCACAATGGAATTCATAGGGATGGACCACAAGATAGCAGATAACTCTAAACACTGAGTCAGACTTTTATGAGATAAACAGATTACTCTCAAATTGGAGCTTAATGTTATGGCAAAAATCTCTTGTTATCCAGGTAAAATTTGAAGATTTAGTAAGGCAACTTTGTCATCTAGATAGACTCAAGAGTTACTGAATTTAATTATTAGAGCTGACAATCATGTTACTGACTCATTTCTTTACAACAAATTATTCTCAATGTACAATTTAAATTTCTTTTGGAGAACGTTTTTATTCCAACAGGAAGCACAGAGTTAGCAGTACTTTATTGTCTACCATATGAGGTAGCTTAATAGTATATAAGATGGCATACTACCTGATTAGTAGTCAGTTTCAGCCTTCTTAAAAATTTTACAGACATAATATCAACTTTTGGTCAAATAATTTAGGACTGAAAATACATATTGTCTTCTTAAATTTACGACTGTCTTTTCTATATTGATTAAATCAATCAAAATAAAACAAACAAGAAAATCCCTTACCCTTTCTACTTAGCTGTGAAATTTTTTTTTAAAAGTTCCTTTTTGAAGTAGTCACTTTTTTCTCCAACTATCCATTGTATACCACCTCTTGGATTGCCCCTTGGAAGGTCCCTGGCCATTACTATACAATGAATTTGTCCACATTTTAAATCACTGCCTCTACCCTTCAAACATGCTCTCCATCTTTACTCCTCTATCCAGCCACCAAAACTAGAAACCTAGAAGTCAACCCAGACCCCTGCCTCTCTGCACCCCTCACATCCAATTGTTCAGCAACTCTAGCCATTTCCTCATACTAATATCCTTCAAACATAGCCTTCCTCTCCTCTCCCACTAAATATGTCTCACTTTCAGACCTCATTTTTCTTATTCCTGTTTAATTTCCTTTCAATTCATTCTGCACACTCTTGATTTACTGATCTTATTAAAACAGATTTTTTTTACATCAGTCACATTCATCGCTCCTTCAATGACTCCCTGTAGTCTTACGATAAAGCCCACTTTTTAGCATGACGTACAAGGACTGTGTGTACCTCCCCAACCTCCCCACCACTCCTCTACATTGTACACATCTCCATTATGGTTTTTCATGCTGTGTTCCTCTTTCTGCTGCCACAGAGTCTCATCTCATTCTTTACCGATGAGCTTCTATTTAATTCTACTAGAGATTCTGTTTTATCATCACCTCCCTCAAAACTCCTTCCCTGGTCCTCAGTCATACTAGGTGTAGTTCTTCGAGGCATTGATCAATCTATTATAACAGTCTGTGCGCCATCCCTACTGCCAAACAGTTGACTGAGCATCTTGAATTCTGGTACTGTGACATTAGCATCTATCCCAACGACTATATTATTTTCACTTAATGAATATTTGTTTAATGAGTTGTTAAATGAATGAAACCTATTAACTGTCAATAATTATACTATGAGTCCAGCAGCTATCTCATTTAGTTCCAGAATTCTTTGGAAGATCTCTAAAGCTAGCTTTATTCATCAAAGCATAGAAAATACTGTGGTATATTTAGATTTAAATGGTATGTTGAGTGCATAAGATAAAATCAGTTTAGAATAATTTATTTGGAATAGTGGATCATACACATACAAGGATTTCTTTATGTTACTATCTTTTTAGATATAGTTGGAGAGAAAGGGATTGAATTTATTATGTCAAAGGGACTTTTACATTAACAGGATTACTGCTTAAAAACGATTGGAAAAGTGGTTCTGAAAATTAGTGTGAAATTTCCTCTGTACTGTTTAAACATTTAACTTAATACTTTCATGGCCAAGTTTTTAAGCAAGTCCAAACATTAAGAGACAAGAGATAGCATGCACCCCAAGTGCTGCTTGAAATAAAGGCAAATAAAACAAACAACAACAAAAAATAGAAATAAGAAAGCTTTTAAAAAGTAGTTGGGTTACTAGGGCAAACCATTCGTCAACACGAGCCCCAAGGCAATAAAATGGCTTATTCTAAGTATGGAAAAAAATACTTTTAAAAAAAGTTATCATGCTTTAATCTGAAAGCATATTATAGCAAAATAATTTTAATTCCATTTCTACTCAAGCTAATTTAACTTTAGGCTATATTTGTGAAAACATGGAAAAACATGGTTAGAATTCTGGTTCTGTTACATATTAATTATATTAACCTCCTTATGCACCTCTTTCTCCATATTAAAATATGGAAATTAATAATATATAGAAAAATGTGAAAATTAAATGAAATAATCTATGTGAACAACTAAGCACAGTGTCTATTATACATAAGCATTTAATGTCTGCTATTTGTTTACTTATAAATAAAACCTGGGTAATATTTGCATCTATGACTAAACATTTAAAAAAGAAAGAAAAAAATCTCTTTTTCTAGTTGACATGTATTAGTTTGAGCACATATTGAAATCAAATAGGTCTATTTTTTCCATGGTTTGAAGCGATCCACATTTATTGTATTCTTTTCTTTCTAACATTTTGTTTGGCATTATATAGCCTTGACCTACATCGCTTTCTAAAATCTCAGAGGGCTTATTCCTAGCAAATTATTCAAAGTAGAGTTTTTATTTTAAGTGGTTTTTGTTGTTGTTGTTTTCAACCACATGTTTATTAAAATATCTAACAAGAAAACTACATGACTTTCAGATATAGTGTGAATAATTAGTATGTCTTAGGAAAAAATGTGTTTGTTTTCTGTTCAAAGTTCTATCATTTGTTTGTATTGACCATTTGTACTAGTTGTTACATAAGTATACATATATGTCATAGAGAATTCTTTTGAACTATTTTCTTATATTGAAGTCATTTTAATGAAAGACAAAAGAATAAAAATGTTACATATAAATTAAAGTCAGGCCACAAAATCTTTATATTCAAATTTAGCTATTCCCAAAGAGAAACTATCGAAGTATCGCTTTTTTTAAAATCCTCTCTAGGTGTTAGAATTAAATAGGTTCATATTAATTTTTAAATGTGCAACCATTGTATGCATTCCATTTCAAGTCTTGACAATTATATCCCTGTTGATTCTAAATCAGGAAATAGACGCCAGTAAGCTAAACTATTGTTATGCTTACAGCTGCAGCTGCACCATTTCAGAAATAGCTGTGAAAAAGAAAAAAACAACACTGTAGAATGGTTTGGAAAAGGTATGGAAGTCATCTTGGATTTCTAAGAAATCTCAGTCAAACCACTTGCACCTGGGTTCCCAAGAGGTACATTTTCTACTAGGTGACAATAGTGTAGTTGGGAAATTTCTTTATCATGGGTACACAGAAGCATGTTATACCTCTTTGATTTTTTGTTGTTATTTCCAACTTTTCTTATCCTTGGAGAAAGTAAAAAAAAATCGCTGATGCCTTTTATTTGTTTGCTTATCTGTTTCTGGTTCTAAGTTTAAAATGCACGTGTGTGTGTGTGTTTTATAATAATTATCATTGTTACAGATCCTTAATGGGTAATGGACAAAACATCAATGTTTACGCATGTTAGAATAAGAGTAGAAAGATAAGTTTTGCCTATACATTTAAGGTTATGAGTCAGTCAGTAAAATAAATCTTCATTAGATTTTTACTAGGTCTGAGGCATTTATTAGGCATTTTGTGGAATTCACAAAAGTGTAGAACTCATACTACCTTCAAGGAGCTCTCAATACCTTCACAATAGAGAGAGAGAGAGACTGTAAAAGAATAAAGAAGATGCTAAAAGGACAAGGTAACATACCTGTTTTCTAAATAATCCAGTCTAAGTAATCCTGGCTAATCTAATTCTTCAGTTCAAGGGAAAGAACTGGCAATTGGAGGTTCTGGGATGGTGTATACAAATATAAAAACATATTTAAGATATCTTAAATAACTATAGTAAAGTTCTCTTATCATATATCTCAGAAGTAAGAGTTGACAAGTACTGCAGAAAAGATGGCTTGCAAAATGAATATGCAAGTAAAAGTGGGTAGAACATTTGTAATTAATGTTTTATAAAGAGGAATCATAAAGAAGTGGAACGCCAAGCTTGGGTTAAATATTGAAGTTCCGAGTTCTTTTTTCAAGAAATGAGTTTGGAGACCAGGAGATGGAAGTTCTAATCTTAGCACTGTCACTACTTTCTCATCTATGATCCTTTTTTCTTATACGTAAAATGAAGGGATTCATGTAAAGTTCCTTCTGTCTTTAATATTTTATGATTCTCTCATTGACCTGCTGTGGAGAACAGCACATCCTTTGACCTGTCCTAAACCAAGTGGCTCCATTCATTTCACTATAGATCTTAATGTGGTCAATGAGTTTTCTGCAGTCGACAAAAATATTGCTCTTTTGTGAATATCACAAAAATTAGCTCAAGGCATTGTTATAGAAGGCATCATACTTAAAATAAAAATGTGTAAACCATCTCTTCTCTATGAGTTACTGGTAGATAGTCTCCCCAACTGCCCTCCACACAAACATCCTGCTTATATATTTCTTTGTTAACTCCTAATTAGTTGAGTCTGAGGCTTCATCGGAGTGAAATAGGAACTGAATTTTCACTGCCTCAATAAAGTGGTTGAGAATGCCTGTCCTAAATTTCATTTTCTTAAATTTAAATGGGTCCCAGTTATATTTTAATATAACTTGTAAGTTAAAATGCTGAAATGATTTTCATAATAGTTATTATATGGTTATAACCTGTGTACTTGAATCTTGACTGAAATTGGGAGGATGCCTCAATTAATTCATCTATGTATACTTACAACCAGAAGGAAATTCTCAGTTTAAGATTTTACCTCAAAAACAAAACATCCTAGGGGCCGGCCTGGTGGCGTCGTGGTTAAGTTCACACCTCGCTTCAGCGGCCCAGGGCTCACAGCTTTGGATCCGAGGCACAGACCTACGCACCACTCATCAAACCACGCTGTGGCGGCATCCCACATACAAAGCGAGGAAGATGGGCACAGATGTTAGCCCAGAGCCAATCTCCTCAGCAAAAAGAGGAGGATTGGCAACAGGTGTTAGCTCAGAGCTAATCTTCCTCACTAAAAAACAAAACAAAAAAATCCTCATTCAGAAACAAGAACATTGTGCATTTGCCTGTTTTGTAGCCTTATTGTTATCTGCAGAGCATTTTCAATTACGACTGAAAAAAATTGCCCAAAGTTTTCTGTAAATAAGTTCACACCAATGGATTTTCTCTAATTTATTTTCTTCAACATGCTCCACAATGCTGGATGCCTGCTTTACCTTTGACACGCATGTGCACACACACACACGTATACACACACAAGTGTGTTTTTGCTCACATGGTTCTGTAACTGTCACTGCAAACTGAGCATATTTTCTTGAAATACCAGCTTCTCAATCACTATTGACATTCTGTACCCTGGGCAATGGGCAAGGCATGGTGAACTTCTTTTCACATAAGAATCACATGACAATTATACTTAAAAAAAGGATCACACCATTCCAGATCACTGCAATACTTCTAGTGTAATATCTTTTGTATTCTGTTAGCAAGAGCAGTATGCTTATAATATTTCATAGCCAATGCTATGGTTGCTACATTGGTATCTCAGAGTTAAGAAACAAGATCGTTCAATATTAAGAAAACAAACAACCCATTAAAAATGAGCCACAGACCTTAACAGACACATCACTAAAGAAGATAGACAGATGGCAAATAAGCATATGAAAAGATGCTCCACATCATATGTCATCAGGGAAATGCAGATTAAAACAGCAATGAGATACTACTATGCACCTATTAAAATGTCCAAAATCCAAAACACGGATAACACCAAATGCTGGTGAGGTTGTGGAGCAACAGGAAGTCTCATTCACTGCTGGCAGAAATGCAAAATGGTGCAGTAACTTTGGAAGACAGTTTGACCATTTCTTACAAAACTAAACATCCTCTTCCCACATGATCCAGTAATTATATCCCTTGGTATTTACCCCAAGGAGGTGAAAACTTATGTCTACACAAAAACCTGCACATAGATGTTTATAGCTGCTTTATTCATAAGCGCCAAACCTTGGAAGCAACTAAGATGTCCTTCAGAAGGTAAATGGATAAATGAACTATAGTACATCCCGACAATGAAATATTTTCAGCGCTAAAAAGAAATGAGCTATCAAGCCATGAAAAGACATGGAAGAACTTTCAATGCATATTGCTAAGGAAAGAAGCCAATCTAAAAAGGCTACATACTGTATGATTCCAACTATATGACATTATAGAAAAGGCAAAGCTATGGCGACACTAAAAAAATCAGTGGTTGCATGGAGTTTATGGGGGAGGGAAAATCTCTGTATGATATTATAATGATGGATATATTTCATTATACATTTGTCCAAACCCATGGAATATACAACACCAAGAGTGAGCTGTAATGTAAACTATGGACTTTTGGTGATTATGATGTGTTGATGTCGGTTATCCTTGGTAAAAGTGTACCCTTCTGGTGAGTGATGTTGACATGGAGAAGGCTATGCACGTGTGGTGGTAGAGGGTATATGGGAAACCTCTGTACCTCCCTCTCATTTTTGTTGTAAACCTAAAACTGCTCTAGAAAAATTGTCTTCAAAAAAAACAAGTCCATCATTTTCATTTTATTTATAAACTATGTGTATGAATCATTTCTTATTCTAGTCTTTTTTTGTTTTGGAATGAAGTGTTCCATGTCATTTTACAGCATTTTCTTCAATCCCCTGTTCCACGATACTTTTATCCCAGAGAAAGTAGAGTTCAGAACTAAAATGTATAACATGGTACTTATTTACCACATAATACCCTTTTTCCAAAAAATACCCCCTTTTTTTCGTTTGTTTATCAATGCTACACACACTTGCAGGGGGATAAAAAGAATGAGATTTAGATTTAGAAAATTTCAAAATAAGTATTCAGATAGTTCTGTACATCTCAAATCCAAAGGTCCTTTCCATTTGGCCGCACTCCTTCTCTTTTCAACTACCTGCAGCACAGTTGGCTTTTAATGAGCATGGTGCTGTGTTTAAAGAATCATTAATACCTTTCTTGATGCTTGCATTTGTTCTTTTTTTAGTTTTCCAAAGTTCACCAAAGACATTTCTGTATCTTGGGAGGTCCCTCTACAATGGTCGCTTTCTGGGCCACAATGGAGTGACAAAAGGCAGTTTGTCCACACCTAGGCAGAGCAGATCGTCAGTGATGAAAAGAGGACCTTGACTGCCACTCTCTCTTCTCTTGTTCTCCATGACAGGCCAAGACTTGCAAGTCCACCTTCCACCCCAAGGAAGAGTTATGCCTGATTCCAGCCTTTCTCTGACTGTATTCCTCAGTTTCATTCCTGAGCATAACAGGAGCTTTGCAAAATAAAAATGCCACAGGATGAATCATACTTGGAAAATGTGCTAAATGAAGATAAACTAACTTCTTTAGGGCAGGACTGTTCAGTGCCTACATATGGTAATGTGCATTATGATTCTCCAAATGGAAGAAATAGTCAGTGCCTTTTCTCAAGTTTATTTGACTATGGGAATTTGACTTAGCTGAAGAGGTGGTGATATTGTCTGGCAAATCCAGTTTGAGAAACATAGCCTTAGCTAGTTACCAAATATTTACACTTTAATCTAAAGAAAGGACAGGAGAGTAGGGTTTGAGAAGAGTAAAATTTACTTGGTGCCGATGAGCTTCCAAATATAAAGGCTAGTTTCGGAGGCAATTTTATTTAGGGCTCATTCTAGAGCAGGCCACCATCACAGGTGTAGCTAGCTGATTGGCAGGGCAGTAGAAGAAAACAGAGATGGTCTGGTTTTGCATAAATGTGTGCTGACAGTATAAATGCAATTGCTTCTTTTCACCACAAGATTGTAGGAACGGCTACATAAATACTTCCGCCAACGCAACCTGCAATGCAAGAGCAGAATGATAGGTGCCTTTAGTGCAACAGACAGCAAACACTTAATCAGGTAATAGAATAATCTTACCTAAATGTGCTATTAGGCTACTGAAAAAAGGAAACAAACCAAAAAACAGATCCAGTTCAGCAATTTCTTATTGAACCAGTTTGTTTTTAATGTCCAAGTCACTTACAAAATCACTCCCTCTTAGTAAGTTAGGAAGCTGGGAAGTTAGCAGTGTGAGGAGTCCACTTCATTATCCCATTAGCACATACAGACTTTGTTTCTGTGTCAGTAAAGAGATGTAATAATGTGTTTATTTCCATGCGCATATGCTCTCTGTCCCCAATTAAGTGGTGAACCTAAGGTGACGCCTACTTGTCTATTATTTTTGAACTTTTTCATTGCTTTTTATAATTCGGGCATTTAACACATTTGGTCAACTTGATGTTTAGGCAAATAAGATAGATCAGTCTCTCAGAGCTGTATTTAATAAACAGGACCTGTATTTAATAAATAAACGGAGCTCCTCCAATTAAATTGAAGGAGTTCAGGTGTCTTCTTAAGCACCTATTTTAATCCCTGGATTTACCTAAATTGTAGAGTAATTTAAGAGATTACTTTTATTTTGTTCTTCAGGAGAACCACTCATTGCCTTTTCCCATTGACATCTCATTTTATAAATAAATGCTCCAGTATGATAAAAATAGGAGTGATAAAGTGTCTCCTCATACACAGAACCAGAGATTTTACCACCGACAGGGTGATCTGTTGAAAACGTTCTTTATACTGCTTATTTTCTGTCAAGAGTCTTGTAATATTTAGATGTGAATTTTCTTTGAAACATCGTAGTGGATTGCAGAATTATCTCAAAACAAGGAAAACCCAATAACTATCGATTTCTCTGTGACCTCGTCCTTCAATCAAATAGTTTGCAGCAAAGCACAGCCACTAGCTGCAAACAGGGTCAGTTATCACTTAGTTACAGAAGAAAAATTCTAATATTGCCTTTTACCTAGCAAAGGCATACATTAATTTTATTTAATGAAGATCTAAGACACTTTTCTGAGTCTGTGAAGTCTGCAAATACCCAGTCAAAGGCCTGGCCCTCGGAGCCTTTGTGGGTGAGTTGCACTCTATTTACCGGAGTCAGGCAGTTGATGCTTTTCCTTCTTCTCTATTAACAGTGCTAATGGACTTTGAGAGATTTGCATTTCTTTGGCAGTATTATTTTGCCTCATTTTCTTAATGCTATCCTGCGGGTTTTGTCAACCTCCTCTTTTATCTACTCCTTCAGTCTAAATTAAATTCAAACAAGCGTACAACATTCTCTATGAATATTATAAAACCTACAAAGCAAACTCTTCCGTGAACATAGTAAATAACACTTCTGAAGGTAATATTTAAGTGCAATTTTAAGCAAAGTCATCCTACTTTGTAACGGAACAATATAATTAAACAAAATAAACTGCTTAAGATAACATTAAGAAGTTGGCTGCAGGAAAACTCGGCAAAGGAAGACAACTGAACTAAGGGTTTTTTCTCCTCGTTAGTTCAGGTGCTGTGCCTAGGTATGCCGTGTTGAGATCTTTCCTTCTCTCTCGTTTTGTCAGGTTTCAGAGTAGTTTTCCCTGCCTATGAGGTTGCTTAGTAAACAAGATCCTCAGGCACGGAAAAGAGAGAGGACTGTAGAACAGATAGCATGACCTATTTCTACCCAATATCCTTCTCTTTCCACCTGCCATTCAAGCACCCTGAGAATTCTGGTAAAAAGTGAAAAGTAGGCCTCAAGGCTGTTTCTCTGTGCTACAGATTTTCCTCTCAGGAAACTGAACTGCTTGTCTCAAGTCCACTTGGCAGATAGATGGAACCAGAGCTGGTTGCCAAACAAGAGGCTATTTTCCTCCAGGTGGTTTCCCTATGGCATGGACACATTTGAATTCATGTGCCCTTTGTCTCAGATGGGAAAGAGGACCCGTGTAACCAAGGCAACTGACTTTGACCCAAAGCCTGAACAATAGAAAAGAAGTTGGTTGTTCCCACTGGACCCGCCTTTTTAGAGAGCTGGCAGACAAGTTTGGCTTCTGGCATTTCCCTCATCTTCTGCTAGGCCAGGACTTCATCAGGGGCACATTCACATTCTAACCTGACTCTCTCTGCTGCTTCTCTCTATTCCCCATTTATAAACAAACAGGAGACTGCAGCCCATGCTGGCCTTTCTTTACCCTACATCTCAAAGAATTTATTAAAAACGAGCCATAACAATAACCTTTGTTACCTATTCTTCAGAGAACTCATGTTTTGACTTTCCTTTCCTAACTGCCTAAGAAAGACAGGTCAGGTGTGTCGAGGAGAGGAATATCTGAGGATATCTCATAACCACCAGAATCGAGGTAACTGGAAATATGGAATACAAGTATCTCAGGATCAGTGTAATATTCTTTGCTATAATACACTGTCTTTCATTTAATTAGTTCCATTTCTCTTTTAACATAAGGTAGCCAGTGCTTTCATGTTCAGTACCTCCAAAGAGAATTTACCGTTTCAGTAGAAGGAAGTAAGAATTCTGAGCTATGATGGAATTACCTACTAAACTGAGAGACCAGTTTGTTCTTTACAGAACCACAAACTAGGATAGTTATGAAGCCAACTACAAGGATAAAATTAGGAGCCAGAAAATTTGGCTGCTTATATCAAAGGATAAGCAGGTCCCTGATCTATCTGGGGCCTTCTTTGTCCCTGGCAGCCCACACAACCGCCTCTCCTCTGGCGCTTCCTCACCTCTGTGGACCAGGCCAGGGTGAGGTGGCCCTTCCCAGAGTTCCTGATGGCACTGCTCTCCTTACTGTTATATTTCAAAACTTATCTCAGATCTCATTGTCTTCCTTTTTTGGAGCCCTCCTTGGATGAGAAGGCACTTGAAACCCCTCCTCAGAGAGTCCTTCAGTGCATAGCTTATATTTTTTCCAACTGGTTGTTCCCCCTACCTTCTCATCTGGGGGAGCCTCCTGAAAGGGGGGAACATTTATCTATTATGGTGATGGAGAAGAAAATGAATGAACACCCTTCCAAATATTTTCTGTTTTATGTCTAGATTGATGCTTTTGAGCTTTTCAATGAGGGAATGCAGATTTTGAAGGTTGAGCCTCTTATTTCTACCAACACAGTTACTTCTCCCTTAAAGCAAAGGTTTCAGTGTAAGCAGGGAATATGGGGAGATGGCAATAACTTAATAAACTACTGACATATTACAATTGGTTTTGTTGGTTGAGGCTACTGTTTGATTGTGTGACAGAGGGTTGAGTTGGTAAAGAGCAGTAAAGGGCAGTGGTTAGAAGCACAGAGAAGCCTCTCCTGACTATAGGAAAGTTCTTCATCTTAATTTTCAGGATTGGTGTGTGGATTGACATATATAAATCACTCAGTACAGGCTTGACACATAGTAAGAGGTCCACAAATGGCTACTAGCTATTATTTATAGTGGAAAATAATGGAACAGCAGAAAATACTATATAGTAGAAAATATCAGTTTCAAAATAAAGCATGGCTACAGTTGCTGTTTGTACTTCAGTAAAAGTATATCTTTGTTAGAATAATGCAAGCAATTAACACATGCTGTATTAATGACTCTCCTCCTAAAACTTTGTCTGTGAGAGGGATTGACTCAGCAAATTGGATACTGATAATCTCATCACAGGAGATCCTTATATAACACTCCTGTGGAGAGAGGTTTCTATGAACCATTCATGGTAAGGAATAATATTTATTTTCTGTGTATGGGAGGGAGAGTGTATACAGATTCCCCTCCATATTTTCTATAGTCTCTGACCTCCCTCTATACTCCCCCTGAGTAAAATCTTATGCATTTTTCTAGTCAAGAGAGGAATGAGTGAGGGCAAATCTTACTAGGCCCTTTCCTTAAATCTCATGATTCTAGATTTAGAGGGGAGCAGGGAGTGGAAGTGAGGAAGGAAAGAGAGAGAGAATGACCCATCAAGCTAGTGTGTTCCACCAATGGATGAAGGATGGCACTAAAGGCATTAAGGAGTTATATTCAGTTGACATCATCTGGGAGATGTGGAGGAAAAAGCCTATCCAATCTTATTACCATAAGGACATAAGATATTGTGTACTGAGCCCAATGCAATCTCTAACCCACTGGGCTTCTGAGTCTGATGAGGGGCTGGCAGGGAATGGGCCTCCTTGAAGTATATCACAAACATTTGTGTATGTCTCTAATGCATTAATCATATTGCTGAAAAACTCAATTGTTTGTCCTCGATATCGTCAGTATTTGTAATTTTTTGCTTAATTAACTCTTTTGTCAATTTTTTGCTTAAATTTACTATATATCTTAAATATACACTTACTTTTATCGTAAACCAATATGTACTCACTAAAAAACATAAGTCAGTCACAGAAGGACAAATACTGGATGATTATACTTATATGAGGAATCTAAAATAGTCAAACACATAGAAGCAGAGACTAGAAGGGTTTCTGGAGGCAGGGGGAAATGGGGAGTTGCTACTCAATGGGTATAGTGTTTCAATTATGCAAGATGATTAAGTTCTAGAGATCTGCTGTACAACATTGTGCCTGTAGTTAACAACGTTGTGTCGTACACTTGAAAATTTGTTAAGAGGGTAGATCTCATGTTAAATGTTCTTACAACAATAAAAAAAGAGCAAAAAATATTTATATATATGTAAAATAGAAAAAAGCCCCCATAATTCTTCTATCTCTGTCATTTCTCTATGCTTTTTAGTTATTACTTTGGAAACCATATTTTAAAAGAGATGTAATCATAAAGTATGTGAATTTTTTGCTTGGTGCTTTTGTATGTTTTTCTGTTTCTACATAGTCATAATAACTGTGACTTGTTCTATTGCATGGGTGTTAATGTTCTATTGAATAGATAGATGCTTTATTATATGTCCCCTAAGGAGGCACATAATGGATGGGAGGCTATTTTTTGGATCACCTGGGCTAGAATTCTGACTTCCCATTTATTACCTGTGGGATCATGGGAAGGTTTCATATTTCCTCATGCTTTGGTTTCCTTATCTTTAAAAGAAAGGTGCCCACATCGTAGGATTGTTGTGAGACTTAGAAGAGTTATTAAATGACAAGTACTTAGAACAGTGCTTGATAATACAGTAAACCCTCAACATGTAAGCCAGCATTATTCTTATAATTGGACACGCATGAGGTTTCAATTTGTAACAATTGCCAATGTAATCGGATCATGAAAAAATTTTAATACACTAATATATTTTATATTAGGTATTACCTTAGATATTAGATTTCCTTAGATTTTTTGGGTTCATATTATTATTACTTTTTAAGGCAGGGAGTAAAGGAGCTTTGGTAGGTAGCTGCTGTCTTCTGAAATGCATACAAAACCCCAAAACAGCTATTTGAGGTTTTATGCAATGGAATTATAAGGTTCTATTAATATTTTACTATATAAATATAGTTTAAGATTGACCCTCTGTATTATAACAACTCATCTATCTGGCATTCAGTAATTTCCCAAACATATCTTGTAAATATACAGACAAAGTATACACAGCAAGAAACAAGAAAACTTTTGAAGAGTCATAACTCATGTCACACAATATATGAAATAATGTTCAAGCACTAAATACATTCAGGTTCTCATTCATAGTTATGGAATCTTGTTTTACATGAATTCCTTACAGCTCTTTCTGAGTTACCAATAGAGTAGAAGAAAATAAAATAAGATTAAAACAATGTAAAGTAACGTAAAACTAAATTGAATTAAATTAAATTGAAATGCAGACTAACAGTTTCAATGAGAGCAGTAAAATACGCCAGCCTACAGCCAGGCATAAGAGGAAAATATAAAAAATATCCACAAAACCAGAACATAAGAACCACAAATTCAGCACAGTGTAAGGCATTTAGCATAATGGCAAATGGCCTTACATAACTCACTATGCCCTGGAGGCATCGCTGTATTAGATCACAAGACAATAAATTCTGACTGAGTCATCTATGACAGTTTAAATGTTTTCAATGTGTTCTCTTTATACATACAGAAGGGTATATAATAAATTTCAAAAATACATGACAAAAACGGCTACGATTTTTAAGTGCCTTTGTTTTAATAGTTAGAAAAAAATCATAAAACAAATTATTCAAAATGATTCATTCTCAGAAGGTTTGCATCTTATTTCATGGACAGCCACAGGCTAGTGAAGTTCTGCGCATGTTTCCCTTCACGGGTCCTCACAGACACACTGACTAGGAGAAGCACAGAGGCGAAAGGGAGCCTGTGCAGGACAGCTGTTACAGCGAACCAGGAGCCCCAGCCGCCTGTCCTCTGTCCTACCCTAGAATTGTGTGATGAAAGAAACTTACCTTTGAAAATCACATTGTATTCTCCATGTCCCATTTTTTAAATTTTAGAATTAATGGTGCAGTTGATATAATACATTTCTTTCTGCCACTTATGTTAAATAAAAAATTTAACATTGTATCTTTTTTTTAAAAATTTTTTGTTTATTGCAGTAACATTGGTTTATAACATTGTAAAAATTTCAGGTGTACATCATTATACTTCTATTTCTGCCCTCTAAGAACAGGAACCAGACAAGGATGCCCACTGTCACCACTCCTATTTAACATAGTACTGGAAGTCCTAGCCAGAGCAATCAAGCAAGAGAAAGAAATAAAAGGGATCCAAATTGGAAAGGAAGAAGTGAAACTGTCACTATCTGCAGATGACATGATTTTATATATAGAAAACCCTAAAGAATCCACCAGAAAACTTTTAGAAGTAATAAACGAATATGGTAAAGTTGCAGGATACAAAATCAACATACAAAAATCAGTAACATTGTATCTTTTGAATTTGCATTTTTTTTTCTCTTGCTTGTTCACTGTGGAATGTCCCAATTTTTTTAAGGGAAGACTATTCTCTTAAGAGCTATCATCCGACAGAAACCATAGCAGCTTAGTCAAGAAGATACCAGAACTATTGGCTCTATATTCTGCTCCATTAAGCAAGGCAAGACTATAACATCATAATGAAACACTCAGCTGTATAATTTATTCAGTGAAAAGAATATTATGGTTATATTTATCCACTTCACCCACATTACAATTATAATTATTAGCCCCTTCCAATATTTATATTACAAAACTGTCTCTCATAAAATATATGTTAGTAATACTTCTCATTCATGCTTCTCTAGATATAGTGGTAGGCTGTTAAAAAAACTTGAGTAAGACAAAAATATTAAAGGTTCCTCAGGTTTGTAAATTTAGTTTGTATTTACTTGAAGCCAGATGCTAAAGACAATATCTCAGTAGTGCAATAATGACATAAAGCTGTTCATTACTTGTAAATATATGTTTAACATGTTTAAAAAAACAACAAAAACAGAATAGATTTTACCTACAGTTATTTATTTGATTTTTAAGATAATGAGTAGAGTTTTGATTTCTTTTTTCCCCTTTAAATGCCATTTCTTAAATTGCCTGAAAATACTGCCTGACAAAAGTGCTCTGGCTAATACTTAATTTAGAAGAGCATTGAAATGTGCCCTCAGCTAGCAAAGTCACAGGTTCTTGGTTCTCCTGTTACTCGTGCAATAGAGAGTTTATAATAGAAATGACAACAGACCATTAACTATAGCACTGCTTGAGGGCATGGATATAAATATCATTACAGATTAAAGACCTCTGCAACAATTTAGTTAAGTTGGATTAGCAAATAAACTATTAGAGCCGAAGATTAAATGGTGATAGACTAAATAAAGTAAATTTCCTGCTATATTCTCAATTTCATTTGTTTCCTAGCATGGCAGTGATTCTTCCTGGTTCAGAAAATGCCTCATATATGAGTCCTGTGGCTAGTGAGTGCAGCCAAGATGTGTGGAAGAAAACCTAAGGTTATCGTTGACAATAAGGGGATGGGAGAGGAGACTTTGGGCTCAGTGTGTTTCAACTGTGGCTCACAATCCTTAAACGATTTAGAGAAGCTGAAATTTCAGAGACATTAATTGCTGTGCATATCCATAATCCTCGGCAATATAAACCGCATATTCTAATCTCTTGGACTTCATGGCCTCGGTAGATCTCATGGCAAATCTCCCAGGTATTGAAACCACTTTGATAGTTATAAGTAGCTCAAAATTACAAAAATTTGAATAGATATTTACAAGTAATACCTACTTGATATACAAGAATATGGTTATGTAAGTATAAGTGTTGGCATGTGTGTGAAAGTGTGTAGTTGTGAATGTGTGTGTTTGTGTTCCCTCCAAGGAAATGTATTTCTTATCTCTGTTTAGCTTCCCCTATCCGTTGATTTTGTTTTTATGGATGCCATGGCCCATGGAAGCAATGACATTTTCATCTTATTATTGACAGGTAAAAATTAAAATTTCATCCATGCTCTCCTTCATCTTTATATGCATTCACTGCATTAGAGACTTTATTGGCTTCCATTTATATTCATACTTTGGTTTCATGTGCTAAATTTTTACCTAATTCTAAATTATACTATAATACAGTTACCTCTATGAACACATCAAATCACTCTACAGAGAAATATAAATTAATTATGTTAATTTATACATTTATATATTAATTCTTTTTGTCATTCATTTTATTCAGATATTCAAAGTTTGCACACACTAAAGCTTAGAAAGAAAGTCCTAGGTCACATCTGCTTTCTTTCCAACAACACAGACTGTGAATCAGGAGGGAAGGATGGCACTGGTGTACTATAGCTCCTGAAGGAAAATTAGCTGCTTCTCAGGGTCACCCCTTTTCAGAGAAGAAATTGAAAGCAATGGAAGGTTCCTGCCCACAGCACCATATTGAGATATGAACTGATGGATGACATAAAATATATACATTCAGAGCACTACTTGGCTTATATCTTTTTTCTTTTTCTCAAAAAGATATAAAAGGGGGGCCGGCCCCATGACATAGTGGTTCAGATCTCAGGCTCGGCTGTGGTGGCCCAGGTTTTGCAGGTTCATATTCTGGGCATGGACCTGCACACTGTTCATCAAGCCATGCTGTGGTGGCGTCCCATATACAAAAAAAAATTAGAGGAAGGTGGGCACAGATGTTAGCTCAGGGCCAATCTTACTCACCAGAAAAAACAAAAAAGATATAAAAGGAAGTAAAAATTCTGAGGTCAGTGTCTGTCACCAAAAGCCTAGTGTAGTGATAAAGAGCTGCAATAGAAAAGCTCGGAAGAAAAGATGGATATCATAGTAAAAAAATAAAACGTGAGTTTATCATAGTAAGTGCTGGCAGGATCCATGAGAACCAATCAACAAACAAATGCAAACAAAAATTCATGCAAGAATTGCGGTGCCTAATGTCAGGCTAGAACTGGTGGTGGGGACAAGAAACCAGTGATGGATGCAAGACTGATAACAATGGGTCACACTTAGGCTCCGCCTTCAGTGAATCATGCCAGGAAGCTGGGTGGCAAACACCCAGCAAGGACACAAATTCCCCACCAGCGCGAGGAATTATGGCTTCCATGTAAAAACTTCTGGGGATGGTATGTGTTTTGATTTTATGTTGGGACAGAAGTTTTGAGGAAATTAAGTCCCTTTCCTTGTGATTAAAAGAGCACATTTTGGCTAAAATAAATATCTTAGATTGTCAGAAACTCACGTATATGTTAACAATGATAGAAGCACAATACGCTCGTTTGCCATAAGAAAATTTTAAGCATTTATATTTTTATTAAGTAAAAAAAAAAAATAAATGGTATAGTGCTGGTTATGTGCCAGGCATTGTTCTAAGCACTTTACAAAATTTTAACACGTTTAATTCTTATAACAATTACATGAAGTTGATGCTATTAATATCTTCATTTGACAGATAAAGAGCCTAAGGCCAGGCCTCCACTAATAGGCTGCAGAGCTGGAATAAAACCCAGGCAATCTGAGTGCCTACTAAGTAATTTGTGATGGCTGCTGGCAAAAGAGCACTTGGGTATACATTTATGAGACAGCCGCTATATTCCTGGTATGCTTAGAAGTGGCGTGAGGCATTTTGCAGATCAGTGGTGAGCCAGATCTAGGAGAATTTGGAATATGTGTAATTGTTAACTTTAGCATCTCATGTGTTTACTGATATAAGGAATTAAATCTACTGTATGATCCCAAACATATTCCATATATAGTAACAGAGGATCAGTTCTGTGGTTAAAAAAAAAAAATAAAATAATAGCAGTCAATTGAAGATGAAGGTGCTACAACAGTCTCTAAATTTTCATGAAGTAAATCTGGAAGCAATATCTGTTTTTTATTATACTGCACGGATTTATAAACTCTACCATATCTTTTCTGCAATGGATAAAAATGTGGAAATGTACATAAAGATGTATGGATAAGACAATTGGATGAAGTACGTCTGTATGTGTGGGAGGAGGGGTTCTGTTTCTCTCATTGCTTCACTATGCTTTTATTTTTTGTAGTTTAATCTTTCATAATATCATGGGATTATTATAAGTGTATACCCAAATACTTAATTTCTATTTTTAGAGTGTTGTTTTGAATTTATGTTCTAATATAGAGTCAAACTTATTTACATATTTTGGGCAAAATTTAGCTAGCCAAAACCACCATTTAAAGAAAATCATTATAATTAAAATTATCTATGAACAAAAGAGTTTGCAATCAAGATCTTATTGGAGGAGGAAGGCATTGCCAAGTATTTGCAGACTGTACTGGCGTATTATGCAGAATAGGCTGGGCCATGCAACTGTATTAAATTAGCCCCAAAATCTGGTGGCCTACCTTCATCTTATTTTGATACTATCTGGAACACGGCCTCTGACATAGCTATGACTTGGGAATAGTGTGGTGGAAAAGGCCCACCATTTCTAAATGTTCTCAAATTGGAAGTGAAACATTGTTTATGCTCTAAGTCCATGGGCTAGAACTAGTCACAAGACATCAACTTAATTTCAAGGGATTATTGGAAATGTAGGGGAGCACTTGGAAATATTTGAAAGGTTAAAGAATTATTTTTCTCTCTCTGGTATAAAATAATATTGAAAAGGATAAGAATCTAATATGTAAGAACTAGTAGAAAGATTAAAAAAGAACATATTTCTTTATTTTTGAAGATATAGTAGCTTATAATGGTTGCTTATATATTAAAAAAATGAAAGTCAAGGAAGACTAATGTGCTAATATATGTGTCAAACATACTTTGACAAAAATAGGATAAGTGAAATTCAAGAAGGCTGGGAACTAGAAATACAGGCAGACTCAAAGGGACAGATGCAAGAAAGGGAAGCAAAAGTATTAGAACATGAACAGAGATTAGTTTACTTAAGCAACGGTTAGAATTATTGTTGAGTCGGCTGTTCAACTACCAACTTGGAATTCTCCCTTAATTTAGAAATTATTATTGATAAAGAAATATGAAGAGCTAAAACTAGACCAGCTATGACATAACAAAAGTTGCACAGCAAGAGGGCAAATATATTCTACTACCATAGTTAAGGTCCTACTGCCCTCCTGGAAGTAACTTTATTTTCATAAAAAGCAAAAATAATTAAGAGAAAATAAATGGTCTCTCTCTCTCTTTTTTTTTTAATTTTCAAAAGTAGGCCGACCTCAACCAATAAACTAATGCACCAAGTGGAATCTTATTAGGAGTATTGATTCTTACCATGTAGTAGATAAACACTGAAGTCAGGAAGGATTCAGTGTGATGACATAGCTGGGCATACATCTTCAGTCTACTGATTAGATATATATCCATGAGCATACTACTTAAACACACTGACCTCATCAAACCCCTCTTTAAAATGAGGATAAATTATAGCTATCTAGTAAGTTTGTTGTTGAAATTTTAAGAGATAATGTATGTAAATTTCCTAGGACTGTGCTTGTGTACAGAAGGCATTAAAAAATAGTGGTTTTCTATACAGTAGGCATTAAAACAATAAAAATCAAAGCTAAAACTTTGTAGGAGTGCACATTGAGTGTGCATTCCAGCAAGAAAGTTCTCTCCAGATATTTCGCCCCCAATTCCTACAAGCACACAGCAAGTATGACTGAGTGGAAAATATTCCTTTTTAGGGCAAACATATGACAGGCCATACACGATAGGATTGCCTCTGCAGAGCTCAAGGGAAAGATGAAGCGGGAAAGGACAATTTTTTTCTCTCTCTAGCCTGGAAAAATAGCTATCCCTCCAGCTGAAGCCGAGAATGAAGTCTGTTGATTAAGTATTAAGTCACCATTGAGGGAATTAGCTAATCTTGGGACTGAATCATTTAGGTTCAACAATCAACATTCATTTCAGCAAAGAAATAGAAAAATGCCTTGTTAGATTGAATACATCTTTTGTAATGTTTATAAAATGCCAAGAACTGGTGGAAATAAGCTTTAAGACATCAACAGTTCTGGTATCATTCATAAATTTATTTGAAAACCAATTATGTTGATATAAATTTATCATAAATGAAAATCAATTATTGAATTAATTTCATTGGTTCTCCAAATTTGTTTATTAAATACACATTTTTGGACATTAATATAAAAATAAATTGTTTATAAAAATAAGAGATTAATTTATAGCTAAAATGAAAATCTTTAGTTGTAATATTGTATCCTTTAAGGTTTAAAACCAAAACCCACTCAATAATAATTTGTTCCTAGTTCAGACAATGATAAATACCTATATTTAAGCAATATTTAATTAAAATAAGCTGATATACTGTTTTAAAATTGCATGAAAACCTTGTGACTTCATTTCTATGTTAATAGAATATCTATTTACATTGAAGATCTTTCACCAGTGTGAAACAAAATAAAATGCTAAAGCTTCACCCTGTGCTCTCTTCCAGTTTGATTTATATACAACAACTATTCTTCGGATTGATAAGGTTCAGTAGCTTTGCCTCCAAATATTTACATGTGGATAAATTGATAATGGAATAAGCAAGGAGCATCCCCATGTGATTTCTCTAGAAACAGTACAATATTGTGTGGGAAAGTTCAGGACACTTTCAGTTAAGAAAGAGGTCACCTCAGAGCTTCCCGACAACTTGGTTTCTATTTTTTAAAAATTGAGCATCATTTTTTTAAAGATCATTATAGTCTAAGAGGGGTGAGGGAGGAATCTATTCTATATAAAATGCTGGAAACTCCTGGAGTGACTTGAAAACCCTCCAGCACCTCAGCTTTACTTCATCATTCTGTCTCCTGATCAGAATAATCATTGGTGAATGATTATTCATTGGTAAATGGATGACCAATTTTCAATATCCTTCCTCCATGCCTAAAACCCATTCTTAGTCACCACCTTTGCTTGGGCTAAGATTTCATAGGGTGGGTACTGGATAACCAAATTTATTATCCTCTTAAAACCAGCTTATTCTTCAATTGGGAAGCATGCCTTCAGTCTCTGACACTATTAGACAGAAAAACTGTCAGAGGAAGCGTGATGGTTAGTTTTACATTGCAGCCTGGCTAGGCTACAGTACTCAGTTATTTAATCAAACACTAATCTAGGTGTTACTGTGAAGGTATTTTGTAGATGAGGTTCACATCCCATCTCCTAAGTAAAGGAGATTACCCTTGATGATGTGAATGAGCCTCATCCAATCAAGTGAAGGCCTTAAGAGCAAAAACTAAGGTTTTGGGGAAAGAAAACATTCTGCCTCACACCATCAACTGCTGAATGAGTTTTCAGTTTTTCAATCTTCCCCACAAATTTTAAAATTGCCAGCCCCCATCATCACAAAAGACAATTCTTTAAAAGGAAAATCTGATTGATAGGTAGATAGATAGATAGATAGATAGATAGATAGATACATACATACATACATACATACATACATAGATACATAGATACATAGATAGATATAGAGATTTAAATGCAGCTGTAGCTGCAGCTGTATATCCTATTGATTCTCTTTCTCTGGAGACCCCTGACTACTGATACAGGAAGTGACACTAAAAATTATTAAGTTCGTATGAAATACCAGGGATTTTACACATTAAATTTATCTTTAAAACCTTTTAAAATGTAGCAGTTATATTTTATTTAAGAGCATTTTCTTGTTCTCTTAATGTTTGTTTTTCCAAAATACCTTGTTATTATTTCATGTGTGGAATATGTTCTCCTCTTTCTCGGGTTATTGGTGAGATTTTCTTTTTTTTATTTAGCTATCGTCTTGGAACATTTTTCTTTTTTCCTTTGTGTGTCTGGTGGGGTATGGGACCAGGGCTGTTGATTCTTCAGTAAACCGTAATTCACTTCATGCACTTGTTTTTATTTATTTATTTTATTTATTATTATTTTTGCGTGTGTGTGTGTGAGGAAGATTGGCCCTGAGCTAACATCTGTGCCAATCTTCCTCTATTTTATATGTGGGACGCTGCCACAGCTTGGCTTGACAACCGGTGTGTAGGTCCATGCCCAAGATCCGAACCAATGAACCCCAGGCTGCTGAATTAGAGCGCATGAACTTAAACACTACGCCACTGGGCTGGTCCCATGCTCCTGCTTTTATAACTGTCCAGGATCTGTAGTCATCTCCCATTGTACCAAACTCCTCTGACTTTTGAATCTCACCAGGATTTTATGGGGAAATTAAGACATTGAGAAATTAACAATACATTTTCACAACTAGTAATAGCAGATCAGATTCCTAATTCAAGATGGTAGACTGAGCATCATGAGAATAAGCATATGAAGAGGGAGCAAGTATATCAACAGCAATGCTAGTTACACGAAAGGATGAAATCTCTGACCAGAGATATTGATTAATTTCCCAAATAGGGAAAGCACATGGGGTTATACTGAAAGATAATCAAGAATAGAAGATGATAGCAGAAATCTGAAGTAAAACTGGGAGGTTTTGATGAGAAGTGGATGGTACCAAGAACAGGAATTGGCTATTGTTTGGTAGAGAGAAGAATTAATTAATTAATAGGCTCTTACAATAATACAAGACTTCTGCTTCCTCTGTCTCTGTCTCTCTACTTTCTTTACAAAACTTTTAGAATTTTCTTTTTAAATTCAGAGTTGTAAAATTTTACAAGGTATCTAACGCTTTTCCATTTATCCTGCTGAGCACACTGTGGCTCTTTACAATATCATGATTTTGGTTTTGTTTTTAATCATATTAATTTTCTTTTACTACTTCTTTATATATTTTTTCTCTCAATATTCTGTTTTCAACTTCTGGAAATCCTATTGGTGGAGGTTAAGCATCTTGGCGTTTTCCTCAATTCATCGCATTTCTTTCATTTCTTTATACTTTCACATTGTTTTGTGGCTAATTTTTTTAAGACTATTTTTTAGAGCATTTTTAGATACATAGCAAAATTGAGAGAAAGGTACAGAGAGTTCCCATATACCCCCTACCTGACACATGCATAGCCTCCCCCATTATCAATATCTCACAAGAGAGTGGTATTTTTGTGACAATTGATGAATCTACATTGAAACATCATAATCACCCAAAGTCCATAATTTCCCTTAAAGTTCACTCTGGTGTTGTACATTCTATTGGTTTGGCCAAATGTATCATTACATGTATCCATCATGATGGTATCATTCATAATATTTTCTGTAGTCCACCTCTGTGCCTTCTGTTGTACATAGTATTCTTTTATTATCATTTTTATATCCAGGGGATCTGTAGTGATGTCCTCTCTGTCATTTCCGATATTAGAAATTTGTGTCCTCACTCTTTTTTCCTTAGATTGCTTGGCTAGAAGTTTACCAACTTTATTGATCTTTTCAAAGAAACAGCTTTTGGTTTCATTGATTTTCACTACTGATATCCTGTTTTCAATTTCATTGCTTTCTGCTCTAATTATTATTCATTTCTTCTGTTTCCTTTAAATTTTTGCTCTACTTTTTCTAGTTTCCTAAAGTAGAAACTTAGATTATTGATTTTAGATCTTTCTTCTTTTTTTAATGTATGTAATCAATGCTACAAATTTTTTTCTGAGCACTACTTTTGCTGCATCCCATACTATTTGATAAATTGTTTTCATTTTCATTTAGTTCAAAATACTTATTAATTTCTCTTGAGATTTATTCTTTGACCTATGGATCATTTAGAATCGTGTTGTTGAGGGACCAGCCTGGTGGTGTAGTGGTTAAGTTCACGTGTTCCACTTCAGTGACCCAGGGTTCGCTGGTTTGGATCCTGGGCATGGACCTACTCACTGCTCTTCAAGCCATGCTGAGGTGGCATCCCACATAGAAGAACTAGAAGGACCTAAAACTAGGATATACAACTGGGGCTTTGGGGAGAAAAAAGAAAAAGAGGAATATTGGCAACAGATGTTAGCTCAGGGCCAATCTTGCTCAAAAAAAAAACAAAAACAAACAAAGAAAGAAGTGCATTGTTTAATCTCCACACATTTTGGGGATTTCTAGTTATCTTTCTGTTATTGATTTCTAGTTTACTTCCATTGTAGTCTGAGAGTACACACTCTATGACCTATTCTTTTAAATTTGTTAAGATGTGGTTTATGGCCCAAATTGTGGTCTATTTTTGTAAATGTTATCTTGAGCTTGAGAATGTGTATTCTTTTGTTGGATGAAGCAGTCTATAGACATTAATAATATCTAGTTGATTGATGGTGTTGTTTAGTTCAACTATGTCCTTACTGATTTTCTGCCTGGTGAATCTCTGTATTTCTGATAGAGGGGTGTTAAAGTCTCTGACTATGATAGTAGATTCACCTATTTCTCCTTGCAGTTCTATCAGTTTTTGCCTCATGCAGTTTGACTCTCTGTTGTTAGTCACATACACATTAAGAATAATGTCTTCTTGGAGTATAGACCTCTCTATCATTACTAATTTCCTTCTTTATTCCTGATTACTTTCCTTGCTTTGAAGTCTCCTCTGGAGGAAATTAATATACTACTGCTTTCTTTCTTTCTTTTTTTTTTCACTGAGGTAACGGGTTTATAACATTATATAAATTTCAGATGTACATCCTTATATTTCAATTTCTGTGTAGACTACATCATGCTCTCCACCCAAAGACTAATTACCATCCATCACCGTCCACATGTGCCCTCTCACCCCTTTCACTCTCCATCCTCCCCTCTTTCCCTCTAGTAACCACCAATCTACTCTCTGTATCTATGTGTTTGTTTGTTGTTGTTGTTTTTATTTTCTACATATGAGTGAGATCGTATGGTATTTGACTTTCTCCATCTGACTTATTTCACTTAGAATAACACCCTCAAGGTCGATGCACGGTTTCGCAAATGGCAAGATTTGATCTTTTTTTATAGCTGAGTAGTATTCCTGCTTTCTTTTGATTAATGTTTGCAGGGTACATTTTTCTCTAGCCATTTATTTTTAATCTAAATATATGTCCTTTTATTTAAAGTGAGTTTCTCATAGATAGCATATAGTTGTGTCTATTTTTAATCCACCTGACAATCTCTGTTTTTATTGGTGTATTTAGTTCATTGACATTTAAAGTGATTATTGATATAGTTGGACTAAATTTACCGTATTTGTTACTTTTTTCTATTTGTTGCACTTGTTCTTTGTTTCTGTTTTTGTTTTCTATTCTTTTTCTTTTTGCAATTTTGATTGAGCATATTATATGATTCCATTTTCTCTTTTTTCTTAGCATATCGGTTATATATATTTTTAAACTTTTTTTAGTGGTTGCCCTAGAGTTTGCAATATACATTTACAACTAATCCAACTCCATTTTCAAATAACACTATAATGCTTCACAGGTAGTGTGAGTATCTTATAATAACAAAATAATCCCTCCCATCCCTTGTTTCATTGCTGTCATTCATTTCATTTATATGTAAGCACACACAAGAACATATATATATATATATCATATATATATGATATGTATACATAAATATGTATATCTTATACATAATCAAATACATTGTTGGTATTATTTGGAACAAATCATTATCTGTTAGATCAATTAATATTAAGAAGAATTAAGCTGTTTTTTAACCTTGACATTCCTTCTTCAGTGCTCTTCTTTTCTTTATGTAAATCCTGAGTTTCTGACCTATATTATTTTTCTTTTCTCTAAAGAACATCTTTTAACATTTCTTGCAAGGCAGGTCTACTGGCAACAAATTAACTCAATTTTTGCTTGTCTGAGAAAGTATTTCTCCTTCATTTTTGGAGGATAATTTCACAAGGTACAGAATTCTAGGTTGGCGGGTTTTTGTCTCTCAGCACTTCAAATATTTCACTCTACTCTCTTATTGATTTCCTGGTTTCTGAGGGGACATCAGATGTAATTATTATCTTTGTTCCTCTATAGGTAAGGTGTATTTTTCCTCTGGCATATTCAGGACTTTTCCTTCATCTTTAAATTTCTGTAGTTTGGAAATGATATGCCAAAGTGTAGTTGATTTAGCATTTATCCTGCTTGATGTTCTCTGAGCTTCCTGGATCTGGGTTTGGTGTCTGATATAAATTTGTGGAAATTCTAAGCCACTATTGTTACAAATATTTCTTCTGTTTCTACATGTCTTCTCCTTCTGGTATTCCCATTATACATATGTTACACCTCTTGTAGTTGTCCTACAGTCCTTAGGCCGTATTTGAATATATTTGTATCTATTAATTTATATTTAAAACATAAAATTATACTTTTGCTTCTTGTTTAGGATTTTCACCTCTTTGCTTACATTGCCCTTCTGTTCTTATATGCTGTCTATGTGATAGAGCCCTTAGTGTATTAGCATGTCATAGTTGTTTCATATTCCTGGTTTTATAATTCCGACATCCCTGCTATGTCTGGCTCTGATGTTTGCTGTCTCTCCAAATTGTGTTTTTTGCCTTTTGGTATGCCTTGTTCTTTTTTCTTGATAGCTGGATATGATGTACTGGGTAAAAGGAACCACTGTAAAGAGGCCATTAGGACCATGCTGCTGAGGTGTGTGAGGAAGACACGTTTCCTATAGCCCTATTTTTAGGTCTCAGGCTTTTAGTAAGCTTATACTTCTGAACTGTGAACTTCATAAGTGTTTCTGAGGTTTTTTTTCTCCCCCTTAAGTGGGACAGTATGGTCAGAGTGGGCTGGATTTGGGTATTTCCCTTGTCCTATGTGGAAGGCTAGAACTGAGTAGAGTATTTCTCTTTCTCCTGGTCAGTTAGGCTCCGGTCAACTAGTTTTACCTGAGGGCAGTCTTTGGTTAGGACAGAGTACTCAGGCATATTCCAAAATGGTTCCTTTTCCTCTCCCCCTGCCGGAAGCATAAAGGGATTTTACCCTTGATATTCACTGTGAGAACCTGGTTGAGCTCCTAGGGGTAAACCTCACAAAATTGTGGTGATCTTCCTGTGACTGTCTATGTGTGGAGCTTTTAGCTCTCAAGGTTGTCCACACCCAGCCTCCCACGATTTGCCAATTTCAGTTCAGTTTTTCCTACCCTGGCACTGGTTCCTGCAGTGGTTTCTGCTGGTGAATCTCTGTACCTATAAACCATGACTCCCTGTATTTGACCGTCTGTGTCTTCATTCTTCAGAGCAGTGTTTTGCCCTGTGTCTTCACCTCTCTTATGGATCCTAGAATAGTTGTTGATTTTTCAGTCTGTTCAGCTTTTTACATGTTGTTAGGATGGAGTTGCGACTTCTACACTCCTTACATGCAGAACTGAAGTTCTGATTTTTAAAAAATGTTTTTATTAATCATATTTACCACATTAATATCTTCGTTATCTCTGTTTGTTGTTTTTTAATTTCTGCATTTGTTTCATTTGCTCATTTTTAGAAATTATGTTTCAAGATTCCAGGACTGCCTTTTTTCTTTATTATCCCATATCTTAAGATGCCTTATTTACTTTAAAAACAGTTTTATGGACCAACATTCTTTTGAAATCTTTAAATATATCAATAAGTATTTTTTAATTGTCTTCTATTTCCTAAATTAACTATTGTATATCCACGGTTATTGTTCTTTTTTTCACCTTTCTTTTCCCTTTTCATGCTCTCAGTTTTCTTCAACTATCTGCAGGTCTGTGGTTAGTCTCATCCTATATTATGGATGGATAGCTATCACATAATTAGTATACACAGTGTTTCCTCAGCTGATGTGTAAGCCTCAGTCTTTCATCATATTTCCTGGCTGCAGTATGAATGATTGCAGGCCCTTAGACTAAATGTAGCATTTTTAACTGGCAGGCTTCACTCCGAGGTTCACAAATTGTGAAGAAGCAGGGAGGATGTGTTCTCTCAAAAGTCTAAATCTTGCTTGTTCACTGTGGGGGTTGAATTGCACCTAAGTGTAATACTCTTCTGGATATAACTTTTCTCTTAAGGGTTCTCTCTTCTTTTATACATTTCTGGATTTGCTTCAGTCTCTCCCCTGGTTCTCTCCTTCTGCATACACTGGCATCCCAGGCAAAGCTCTCATTGTCTTTAGAGTTCAGGTTTCTGGGGATAGCCAATAAATGAACACTCCCACTACAAGTATCTCAGTAATAGAGGTTCATGTCAGGCCAGCCCAGTCTTTTTATTCTCTTTTTGTGGATAGTCATATAATTACTTATCCTGATTACCAACGCAAAGCCCAATCCTAATTTATATATTTATTTTTTTATCTTAAATTTAGAATTTTCCAGGGCTCTCTTGGAAGAACTCTTAGCTCTGGAGTAAGCAATTATATAGATTTTTTTTCTGGTTTAGAAAGATGTAGATTAACACAGATGCAGAGTGAACTATTGATTAGAAACAAAAGAAAATTTTATTTACAGAATCCTGCTGAGACTCATAAGTCAGAGGAGGCTGGTACAATGAGAGGTAGGTACAGATCTTGGACAGTTATGAAAGCAGAGGCATGAAGTGAATATCAGTTTACTAAAGAATCAACAGCCCTGATCCCAGAAGCAACATGGCAACACAGAGGGAACCACAGAGGGAAAAGAAAAAATTTACCAAGAGAATAACTAAATGAAAAAAACAACTCGTTAATAACCTGAGAGAGAAGAGAAGACATCCACACATGAAATAATAGCAACGTATTTTGGAAAAGTTTACAATAAGAGAACAAGGAAATGCTCTTAGGTACAATATAACTGCAACATTTGAAAAGAATTTAAAGATAAATTTAAAGTTTTCTTCTAAAAGTAGAACCAAAAGAAAAATGATGTGGACAAAGAAAGGAAGATAGAAAGACAATGAGAGACATTAAAATATTAGTCTCAATCCAGGAAGTTCAATGTCGTGTTAGCAGAGGTCCCAAAAACTAAAAAAAAAAAAAAAAGGAAATAAAAGAGGGGAGAAAATTATCAAGGAATTAATACAAGAAAATTTCACAAAAGTAAAAGGCACAGGTCCTAAGGAAGCAGTACAATTAATAAAAAAGACTCCCAACCAAGCATATCATCAAAAAATTTTTACCACCAAGGATAAAATAAAGACTAAAAGTTTTCAGGAAACACAGTTAACATATAAAGGATTAACAATCAGAATGGCATTGGACTTCTCAATAGCAACTCAGGAGGCTGGAATAATGGAGAAATAACTTCAATATTTTAAGGGAAAATAATTTTCCACCTAGAATTCTGTATAAGCCAACTAATCAATTAAGTATAAAGGAATAATTAAGATACTTAAGAAATATAGGGAGTTATAAAATTTTCCTCCTCCATACTCCTTTATGAGAGTTCTTGAAGTGCTCTCAATGACATGAGCATATACCAAGAAAGAAGAAAGTCTAATAACCATCAAACAGTGGATTCGACACAGAAATAGAAACATGGCAGCTTTGTAGTAACTTTGGGGAACAAACCAGATTGGAACAGGAAGACTGAGGGTCTTAGGATTGAGGTCTCTGGGTAGAAAAGCAGGAAGTTTAATAGAATATCTACTATAGGCACATATTGAAAAAAAAGATATTTAAGGATATGTGAATTTCAAAATATGCATAAAAATGAAAAGAAAATATTTGAATAATAAATGTAATCATAATATACTAAGTCACTCTGCAATGGACTAAATTAATGAAACGATGTAAATATCCATTATTAATTAAAGTAAAAATAGTGATAGAACCATATACAGAAGAGGGAGAAAGAGGAAAAGGAAATTTGGTGTATGCACACTAAAATTCACTATTATAACAGAAAGTCATGTGAATGTATTATATTAATTATATACACACATATATAGTAATATATATAATAAATATAGCGTGTGTATATATACACACACTGAATGCAGAACTAAAACTATGTACATTATGTAATATATTATATCTACACATATCCTTGATTTCAAGCCAAACTCTGCCTTATCTTAGTTGTATGACCTTAGAACAAATTGGGTAAATTTCTAACATTTGGTCTCTTTATTGTAAAGTGAAAATACATATAAAACTGCTTCAGAAATAAATATGACATAATTAATAGACATAATCAAGGCATAACGCCTTGACATATAATTTCTCAATAAACATTAATTTCTAATTGCTAGTAGTTTTATGAAATTTTTCTTGATTTGTATGTTATGTTAATCGAAATGCATTTGTTTCTACCATAAAGATTTACTCAAACTTTCTGATCTACTACTAGATCCTATTGTTTTTGCTGCCCAGCAGATTATAGTTTTATTCTTCTTGTTGTTATTCTGTCATTTCAATGGAATCTTCACAGGAGGAGAGAAAATTATATATACTTAGTCAACTGGAATCTAAGGTCGCTTCTCTAAACAAGCAAGTGAATATAAATATAAATATATATATATACATATATACACTTAACACTGCAATCATAAAATCAGTTGAAAATGCAAATTATCAACAGTGAAGTATACATATTAATAACTATCATATTTAAATGTCCAATATTTTCTGGAAACTCTATTCAAAGTACCTCATTTAGTCTCTACAACCCTTCAAACTAGTTGTTATTTTATTTTCATTTACACACAATAAAGCTGAAGTCAAGTGAATTAGAAGTTAAGTAAATTTAAGTAATTTACCCAGGATTATAAAATTTACCACTATTTAAGCCCATACTTGGACATACGTTTATCTGATTTTAAATTTGATGCCTTTAATACTACACTATCTTAGGATTTAATAATTTTTAAGCATGCAAGAATGAAATCACAGAACATTTTTGAGCAAATGATTTTGTTTCCGACTAAAATGATCATAAACATACGTGCAAACCTAATTTGTGCAAGAGAGAAAATAAGCCTTCTCAGAATTACTCTATCAAATGTAAATATTGTGTTCTGATGACATAGGATTCTTGAATAAGCATAATAAGGCTATATATCTCTCAGTCCAGTACTGAAAGTATTCTGATATTCAATAAAACTCAGTGATTCCAAAATTTCTTCTGGATCTTTTCAAGATGTCACAACGTCCTGATTATCCAAAAACAGATAAAATCAGAATATCTAATATAATCTTTTTGAATAAAATATTTTTCTTTACTTTTAGTTATCCTAAACTGGAAAGAATCAACTTTGTTGGTATTGGAGAAAATTAAATGTTAAGAAAATAGGGTCAGTAGCTGATGCTGCCCAATATATTTACACACCATTGGACTTTCATGTAATAAGATGTTTTCTCTTTCAATACACTAGTGCAATGCTGCGGAAACAAGCTACCACTACAAACAAGAAAAATATTTTTGTTAAATTAAAGTTATTCAGATTCTTAGATTATGTTGTCGTCCAATTCTGTATAGACTAAAAATTTAGGTGAAACTTTGCTAACGAAAGTTCATTAAGATCAACTTACTCTTTCCTGTTTGATCAAACTCTTTCCTAAAACAGTTAGAGAAGAGAAACGTTTTTAATAAAAACAATGTAAGCTGATATCCACAAAACCTTCAATTCAAGCTGCTGAAATTGTGTGATTTCATCATAACCTCACTATGGAAGAATGATTCAAGAAATAGTTATTTATTCGAAGATACAAATTACCCTAAAAAGTAATAACAAACTAAAGTTTCAGCTGCAAATATGCAGAAGTTCTAATAGAAATCATGATGAACAATCCTAATAAGCAGACTATTTGGCAATACATTAAATCTTTCTAGCATGCCTCTCACATTCTGAATTCCATGCCTTTCTCCTTACCTGGATTAACTGCTTCTCGAATCTACTGAAACAAAACCCCTCCTTCAAGTGTCAGTTAAAAGTCCACTGCCTTCTCTGAATAAGCCAGACCAATAAAAGTTCCTCCGTCCTTCAAGCACCTTTGGTACTTATTGTCTTTATTACTTACGACATTTTATATTTTCTGCCTTGGGGGGTTGTTGTTTGTGTGCATCTTACATCTCCTGTTAGGGTCCATGCTCCTGGAAGACAAGGTCTGCCTGCCCATCACTGCAATGCTCACTGCCACCCCCATGCACACACACACAAACATGTGCATTATTAACTAGAAAGCCATGCAATTAATAAGCACAAATAATTTTTCTTCAAACAACAAAATCTATTTTATTTTAAAAGAAGAACTCTATATTTCTTGACGAACATGACAAATGTGTATAGGGACCAAGGGAGATGAAGTGGGTTTTTGAGAGGTTCTTTTGTTTTTAAATAAAAATGGTATCTTCTAGGAGAAGTAGCAATTAAAAAATCCTTTCAATTCCTATTCCAATGTTGAGTGTGTGTGTGTGTATGTGTGATGTGAGTTCTTAAAACTGAGAAAGTGTGGACACAACAATTTAGTATATTGTAGAAATGTCTTTCTGCTAGATATAGAATGGATGTGTCAGATTTAGAACATTTTGGACATACAGTAATGACCCCTTTGTGGGAAGGAACAGACACCTTGGAGAATAAATGATGTGTATTTAGCAGAGCCCCACTACCATCCTTTCACTTAGAGGCATGAAGACAGAAGGCAGCGGTACATCAAATCAAAAGGAATAAATCAAAAAAACCCAAAAGAAACATGTAGATTCATCAGCAACTCTAGCAAGAGTCAGATACAGGAGGCTACACTCATTAGAGTTCTAAACTTGCAGTTGCTCCTGGTTTATAATTTTCAGAAACAACCATAATGCACAAAAATTAAAGGCATTGCTAAAACTGGTTTTTAAGGATGACTACCATACCCCATAAACAGTGGAAACAGTCACCTACTAGGCCAAACACAGTGGGGGGAAACCGAGGAGAGAAGAAGATAACTTCCTATTCAAATTACATTGAACTTTAGCTACCTTACCTCTCTCCTCAAGCTACTGGATAAATGAAGCAGATAAGTAAATACAGAAAATATAACATTTTTCCTCTTCATTTGTCTGGATCTGAAAGATACAAACAGAATTCATTTCAAATATGAATACCAGGAAATCCAAATAAAATAAGTAACAAAAAAAAGAACTCAAGAGCTATATGAAAAATACTGTATTTTAAAAGAAGGAAACCACTCTGAGAGACAATTGTAAGCAGTGTCATAATAAGGAACAACTTATAGAAAATATCTTATTCAAGTTCTCAACACAAATCAACGACATTTATGCAAAACTAATGACTTTCTGATTAGGAAATAAAAAAGACAGAGTATGACTATATGACTGCTTAAATAAAAATTACAAAGGAGATGAGATCATCATGACTGGACATTAAGTAAAATAAAACTAATAAAATAAATAACAATCTTAAGAAATTATCTAGAAGTCAGAGGGGGAGAAAATGGAATGTTGATTAAGATGAGCCAACCCAGAAGGAAGGAACAAAGCTGACAGGTTATACAATAGTAGATTAATAATAATTTTAAAAATATTGTTGTGCTAAAGACATAAATTTGCAAATAGGAAAAGTTCACAGAGGACTGGGCAACAGTAATTAAAAGATACCAGAACTTAGACATACCTTTGTGAAAGTGTTGTACTTTTAAAAGACTTAAAAAATAATCCCTATAAATAACTTCTAGTAAAAAAAATTAGTACCTACAAAAGGGAAAAATATCTGGCCGACTTCAAATTTTCTAAAAGTAAGAATGTCAAAAGACAATGAAGGTTGTGAAACAAGATTTCTAGATGTACCCAACCTGACTTTCATATACAGAGGCAAAAAAAATAATAAATAAATTTAAGAAGTTGTTCTTAGATAAGCAATGTCTCGTAAAATATGCCATCTACCAGTGTTTCTAAGAAAAAACAAGTACTCAATGACACACTCCATATAACTGAGAGATTAATTAAATCCTAAAATCCTAGAATGGACTTTGTATACTAAAAGAACCAGTAATATTCAATGTATCCAATAAAATACAGAGCAAAATAGATGTAAGTACTTTAATATGATAATAAAACTTCATCCAAATAGCCAAAATAATTACTGTAGAAATTTCTTCGTTTGAAACAATGATATCAACACCGATGATGATATCAAGTTAAAATTCTGTTTATATAACTAAAACCTCAACAGAGAATAAAAGAGCACAAAACTGCTGTACTTGTAGCAAACACAGAATATAAATAGGCCTAAATAACACTAAAGCAAGATACAGACTATAAGATAAAATTACCAAAAGATATTTAAGATGTGCTCAAAATAAATTAAGGGAAAAAATCAACTTCTAAAATGGTACAAATACATAATTCCAAATACATGCTCACACACATAATACACACACACGAATATTTACAAAATGTTAGTAGCCATTCACTTTGAGTAGTAGGATTACTAGTATTTAATATTTTCTTTTTTGTACTTTTGCATAATTCACAATTTTTAAAATAAATATATTCCTTTTATAATCAGAAGAGGTTTAATAAAAACAGTTTTTACAGTAAACAAATAAAACTAATACAGACAATGATTTTTTTTTCAGTCTCTTTAATGGTTAGAAAATAGATTATTACTCTCAGTCTAATAGATATAAATTTTCTATAAATGGCTCTGTAAGAGGTTGTCTCAGCTGGGCCCAAGTGGTTATTGGCGGGGTGGAGCCTGGTACCAGACACTGATGTGTATTTGCACTAGTGAATATTCTAGTCGGCTTTAGTTGGGTTGCTTTCTTTCTTTGTTTTAGCTAAAAGAGCAAGAAATTAAGCACAAAAGGCAAATAAAAATGTCTAAAGAATTGGAGAACAGAAGACACCATGCTGGCTCCTGGGAGAAAGGGGTGTAGGTAGGCAGGATCTTATGCTTGTTTGTTTTGAGGCTTGTTAGATTCAGAATAAACAGTGCTACCTGTAGAACCAAGAGGACAAAACACACGATGGAACTGAAGAGAAAGACTACACCTTTGCTAATTCTTCCCCTGGTTCTGGGGCAGCTTTGGCACCCAAAGGCTTTGGGACCACAGAGGATCATTGTGCCAAGTGCAAAAATAGGAGAGATGGAAGCTGTCTACAGAAGAGCATTTCCATGAATGAGGAATATAGTGTCAAATAGTTTCTTGTACACAGGTTAGACTAGAAGAGAAAAACTATTAGAAAAACTTGTTGATAATTAACCATCAGCATGGTTCATGAGATGTCCTCTGAGACTTTTAATGGTTCTCCATTATGTTTCCAATACACGTAGAATAATTACCCAGTGCTGGCAGTGGCCAACGCCTTTCTACCCAATATGGCATCTGCCTTCCTCATTCACCTCATTTGTTACCTAGTCATCCCACACTTTCTCCCATACAATAATGCTTGATTTAATGAAAATTGTCTACTCTTGCTGCGCCCATGCCTTGCCTTGTTCATATCATTTACTTTTGTCATTCAGGTCTAATGTCACCTCCAGAGGGAGAAAATTTCCCTAAACATGTTCATGAAAATAACCATTTCCATCCCCACTCCTCTCTGGAATCACTCTTTATTGACTTGCCCTACTTTACTTAATTCACAGAATTTCTTCATATCTACAAATTTATCATTTATGTATTTGTGTAGTTTGTTAGGATCTCAGTAGCCCACCAGGATAAAGGCACTGACTTTTAGTCTTATTCACTGCTGTATATAATAGCACCTTAAACAGTACCAAGAACTTTCTAGTATTTCAATAAAATATAAATACAGAGAGAGAGAAATAAGAAGACGGAGTGTAAGAAGGAGGGAGGAAGTAATGAAGGAAGGAGTGAAGAAAAAGCAACATATAAACGATTTTTGTGGGGTGGTACAAGAGAAGGTAGTGGCCAAAGCCAGGAAAATTCAGTGATCATTAATAACATTGTCTATTGATGAGACCCAGGTGCATATGTGTCAGAGACTCAGCACTTACAGGAAAATTAATAGTTATATAAGGATTATGTGAATAGGTTTATTTAGGATTTATGGCTAAAATATCTTTCAGAAGCAAGAACATTACTCTTCTCACAAAATAACATATGGGATTTTTTTTCAGCTTCGGAAATGATATATTAGCAAAAATATAATATTTTATACATTGGGAGAATACCGTGCTATTATTTATCAGTAAACTTTCACAATACTGCAAGTTATCTGGGTGGCGAATGCTATTACCATCATTTTATAAGGTATTTAAATAACTTGCTCAGAGCTATAAACAAAATAGGTCCTGGCCAGATATACTAGTCAGGAGGTTGTTTGCTAGCACTGTTCTCACTCATGGTGCTTCCTTAAAAAAAAAAAGTGACTGCATACCACTTCAA
This sequence comes from Diceros bicornis minor, assembly GCF_020826845.1. NCBI lineage: Eukaryota > Metazoa > Chordata > Mammalia > Perissodactyla > Rhinocerotidae > Diceros > Diceros bicornis. The sequence goes on from NC_080762.1 coordinate 38,969,654, forward strand.
AAGTTTCTCTCAGTAACCCTTAAATTAAGGCTAAGCATTACCACTTTGTCATTCTTATAAATGTCCATAAAAAGCAAAACCTGCAGTTATAGAGATATATAAATCTGTGCACAATAATGTGCTAAATTCACTGGTTATATTTATTGTTGTTCAAATATTTTACATTTCCTCTAGAATGTGTAATCCTTTAGGCAAACAACTTTTACTTTTTTTATTCTGTGAAAACAGTTAAGTGCTTGATTAAATTATTACTTTGAACTCAATTTATCATCTTTTGGCCAATCTAGGGACTAGTGTGATTTTTGTTAAATTATTATGAAGTTAATAAATATGAGTTCAAGCCACATCCCTAAAACGTAGTCGTTATGGATATGCTACCTACCTCATGTCAGCTACTCCAGCTCTGCAGCTCCCCTGGGAAATTCAGTCTGAGCATTCAGATGTTATTTCATCGTGATTTTTTATGGGAGTAGCTAGGTGAAAATGGCCTGTGCACGGAGCATATTCATATAGGCTCCTATTAAAATTAAGTGAAATGTTTTCTAAGAAATGCAATACATTCCTAAGACTACAAAGAAATTTTAGAAAAATCCATAGGATATGGAGAAATATCTGAAGAATGTCAAAATCACAAAAAGATGATATATCCATGACCAAACAACCCCATGACTGCTTAGAAAAGTGAGTTTTTATTGATTATCTTGACGTCTTATATTCTATACCCCCAAAAAAAATTTTTAGGGACACTTGAAATGGCCACTTGACATCAAATGAGACCACCATGTTTATAAAAATGAGACTACAAAAGTACAAAGAAATTCTGTGAAAGAAGATATTTAGTTTTGAGTAATTGTAGACATCTTTAACTTCTGATACTCTGGTTTGCAACCTTTTGGTACTTTTCCTTTCATGAGTAAACCCAGAGACAATATTAAAATAAGAAAATTTTAGTCATCTTTTAATTTGATTGACTCATTTTATACTTTTTTTCCCCTGGCTATTTTTAAAAAGCCATTTCAAAACTATTGTGAAGTTTCTTACTTGGAAAGAATAGATGCATTGTAATTTATAAAAGGAAATTTTCTTCCTCCATGAACAATCACATCCCATTGTTCATAACATTTATAATCATGTGTGGTTATGTACAAAAATCTTGAAAAATACTGCTTTGCTTGTGTTATTTAAAGCTGCCAATTTGCCCAGGCTTATTAAAATCAAGGCTAAATCATTCCAGTGAGCAAAGTCTTAAAGTTTTAGTTGCATTGTCACAGGCCTAAGAATAAATTAAAATGTAAAACTTGAACTTGGGAGACATTTAAACGATCAAACTAAAGCGTTAATGCAGGATAAACCTAATCTTAGCAGTACAGGAATGAGGCTTTACTAGCAAGTCTCTTTCAAGAATCAATAAATGTTAGTGAACAATATTAAGTGATGTGCTTAACAGCCCAACCATTAATACACTTAACCTGGTTTTCTCAAAATAGAAGGTTTGGACACCTTGGATAGAAGCAGCCTGACATAGTAAAAAGTAAATAAATGTCTCTTTCCAAGAGATTTTTTTTTTAAACTACATAATCCATTAGTATAAAACCTGATTTTTCTAAATTAGAACAAATCATTTCTTTTACGCATGGTACAATTCAATATAAAAATATTAATACCACAAAATCTGGATAGACCATCTGGGCTTAAGCAGTCTCCTTGTAATAATATCCCTTGGTAAAAAGAATCCTTATTAATAACTGTAATCTCCTTGAGGTCAGAATATCTATTTGTCCCATCCCCTAGCAGACACAAAAGTCAATCACAGGCAAGAAGGTTTATTTCAGACAATTGTAAAATTTCATTAACTCTCCTTGACTGGTTAAGGTTGCTGTGTTTTTGTTGATGTGGTTCTAATGATCATTGGTATCTATATTCAGTTTGATCTCTACTTTTGGTCACCTTGCTGTGGAATCATCTCTATTTTGCTTATTGGAATTCAACTGCATACTTAGCTCTTGGTTCTACTAACTCATCCCCCTCTCTTTATATCTTCTAAAATCTGTGTGGTGAAGTTTTCTTGCTCAGTCTCAGAGCCTGATCATAGCCCAGCCCAAGTCAGTCCAATGTTCTGCCCCAGGAGAGAAGAAGTCGGAGTTACCCCAATGGGTACTCTAATAATGCCTATTCACGTAGTAATCTTTTCTCTTAAGGAAACATGCTTAATGGCGGCAAAATTAAGAGAAAGACATACACACACACACAAACACACAATATTTTACATACACAGCTATTGCAGAATTTGGCTGAAACATAACGACCTATATATCTCAGCATGGGTTAGATAAATCATTCAGGTTATTTCTTATCATCAACCTTGGTAACATGATTTATCGTTATTCCTGCTACAGAAATGGACAAAGCAAGTCAATTAGTTAAGGATGTACATTATACTTATTGAGTTATAAAGTGAACATTAAGGAACTCTACTAGAAATAAACTAATTTACCAATGCTATATTATGTAAACCTAATCATTATTTTAAATTAATATTTCAAAAATAATTATTCAACACCTGTTATGTGCTAAATACTGTTCTAGAAATGAACAAAACAGAAAAATCCATGCTGTTGTGAAGCTTATATCCTAGTGCTGGGAGATAAACTAAAAATAAAATTTAAACAAAATATAAAACAATATATTAGCTGTTGATTTTATAAGTTCAGTAGAGAAAAGTAAAGAGGACAGAGAATGCTGTTGAGGGAAGAGCCTTTAGTGAGGGAGTGAAAGTTGAGTAACGACCTAAAGCACATGAGGGAGTGAGCAATGAAGACACATAGAGGAATTTCTTTCCAGACAAAAGAAACAGCAAATGCAAAAGCCTGTGAGAGAAACACGTCTGCTGTATTCAAGGAACAGAAAGGTAGCCACTGTGGCTGGTGGGGGCAAGTTAGTGGGAAAGTAATAGGAGATAAAGTCAGAGAATCACAGGTGCCAGATTATATTGATTTCTGTATGCAATTTAAAGGAATTTATTTTTTTCTCTTACTGAATCAGAAAGTCACTGGATGGGACTGAGCAGAGGAGTGACATGGTCTACTTTACATTTTAAGAAGATCACTTTGGCTGCTGTGTTTAGAAGAGTCTGAAGAGTGTGGGGCAAGGGTTGGAGAAGAAATATCAGTTTATAGGTTGTTTCGCTAATCCTGGTTTGAAAATGCTATTAGCTTGCACAATAGTCTTGATAGTAGTAGCAGGGTAAGGTCCTAAGATTTTGTACATATTTAGACTGGGGGATAAATAAGATTTGAGTACATATTTGTGAAGAAAAGAAGTCAAGAATGATTTCAAGATTTTTGGACCAAGTAACTAAATAGATGATAAAACTATAGGAGGAAAAGTTTTGGGGGAGATAAGGAGCTCAGTATTGAATGTTAGGTTTGAGATGTTTATTAGACATCTGAGTACAGACATCAAGTAGGTAATTGATATAGATATTGGGAATGCAAGAGAGCGACTGATGTAGATAATACATTTGGGAATTGTCAGCATACAGATAATATTTGAAGTTATGAGGCTGGGTGATATCACTGCAGGAGTGAGGGTGGATTAAAATAAAGAAGAGACCCTTTCACTGAGCCCTATTAAGAGGCTGAGGTGTTGAGAAATTTGGTTCAAATGTAGAGACCGATGATGCCACACACATACCGAGAGGGTATGAAAATGTTTATTGCCTACATAAGGCTTTATGGGGCCAGCAGGGATGTCTTCCCAAGCTGGTCCAAAATGGCTTGAGAGAGCAAGGAAGGGAGACTGGACAGGGCTGGAGGCAGAGTGAGGGTTCCCCTGCACAGCCGGTGGCCTGCCATCACCAAAGGAGGCAGCACCCAGGCTTTCTTATCAGTTTGCTCAGTTGTGGGGCTGAAGGGGAGGCTGAAAACATGTCAGCAGTCAAATGTTAAAAAATGGACTCAGATTCCTTATTTTAGGAAACTAGAAGAAGTTACCTTGAGTTAGGAGGTATCCAGAACAGAAGTGGAAAAAAAATGTTTTGAGGAGGATTGAGTTATCAGCTGGGCCAAAGAGTGATGATAAAAGTAACACAAGTGCTAAGGATAACCACTGGATTAAGTATTATAGAGGTCTTTACGTCCTTAGAAAGAAGAGTTTAGTAGAGTGGTGGGGAGAAAGTCCTAGTTAGAGTCATCTCAAGTAAGAATGTGATAGGAGAAACTGAAGGCTGTGAATTAGACATTTTTTTTTTTGTGAGGAAGATCAGCCCTGAGCTAACATCCATGCTAACCTTCTTCTTTTTGCTGAGGAAGACCGGCTCTGAGCTAACATCTGTTGCCAGTCCTCCTCCTTTTTTTCCCCAAAGCCCCAGTAGATAGTTGTATGTCATAGTTGCACATCCTTCTAGTTGCTGTATGTGGGATGCGGCCTCAGCATGGCCGGAGAAGCGGTGCCTTGGTGCGCGCCCGGGATCCGAACCCAGGCTGCCAGTGGTGGAGCACGCACACTTAACCACTAAGCCATGGGGCCGGCCCTAGACATTTCTTTATCCAAATTTTATCACAAAAAGGAAGAGAGAAGTGGGAAGAGGAGGTGCGGGTTACATGGAGTCAAGAGAAGCTTGTACTTTAGAGTGAATGTGATACCTAATATCACCCATTCAGTCACCTCCATGTGAGCCTCAGATTGCCCCAGCCAAATAGGCATCAATAATTAGAAGCACTTATATACAGCCTCCAATTCAATATTGCAAACTTAACATATTTTTAGCTACATCACCTCCCCACATCTCTTTAAATGACATAAATCTATTATGATCCAGAGAGTGAGAGAGAGCAACAATTTATCTTTTATTATCACATGGCATTCTATTAAGGTATGCGCAAGAGTGGAGGAAGACACAGACCAGAATATGCTAATTAGAGCACAGAATGGCAGAAAGACTCCCAGCTTAGGGATACTGAGAATAGTAATAGGCTGTGAGACAATAATCAGGTAAGTTAATTAAAAGATGCATTCACAAAAGGGAGAATCTCCTACATATTTACTGCTTACATATTACAACATGGCAAGCATTATGCTGTTCCCCATCTTCCTCTGTCCACAGGAAGATTTCTACTCTCTAGTCTAAAAAATCAATAAGTCTGGGAAGGAGTAGAGCACGTGGCATGGCTGTTGGGTTCCAAAAGTGAAGCTCTTTATTTCTTTATTTCTGTATGGACCCCAGAATGTCCATCTGTGTCTCATCATTATACATGAAAGTGAGTCTTGCTAGTCACGAAGACATTCCCGCATACTCAATTCACCCAAGTAAATCTTCCAATACTGAGGAGAGGCCTGTTGTGGAAACATAATGCCACATACACTAGCTACTCATCATAATTCTAGTCCTAAATTCACCATTTGCATAAAAATTACCAGGCATTTGAGGAAAATTAATAGCATGAAAAATCAAGTTGAAGAAAGATAAGTTACCCCAAGGAAGCAAATCCTTTAAGATATTAATTATAATTAATAAACCTAGAATTATTTGTAATGAAAAAGGGTTCAAGAACAAGAAACAGTTTTAGAAAAATAAAATATGACTTAAAAAGTTGAATAAAAGTTTAGAAGATAAAGTTGGGCAGAAACAATGGAAGAAAAATAATAAAATATACAACAGAAGAAAAAATTATGAATTGAAGTTAAACATGTTTTCAGAGTTAAGGGCTCAAAAAGAAATGAAAACACTTCCATTCTGACATGTGGCTTGTGAAAGCTTAGAATATTGGAGAAAATTAGAAGCTACAAGAACTTTGAGAGGGAAGAAAATCAGCTTCTCCTACAAAGGTATGAAAATCAGACTCGCCTCAGACTTCACCATCTAACATCTAACACACTAGATGTTAGAGAAAAATGAAGCAATGATTTCACTGTTCATAGGAAAATAGATTCTATCTAGACATCTAAACTAGAAAGTCATCAAATGTAAAGTAAAGGTGTTTTCAATTATTCAAAAAATCACGAATTAAATTCTATTTATTTTTCTGTTTAAGGTGGAATAAGAAAACAGAAAAATGGAAGACTGTCTTAAATGATAAAGCCAATTCTCCACAGCAAATCTGATAATTATATGAATATGAAAGATAAGAGTATTGGAAGGACTAAGAACCTCAACTTTAGTGTTCCATTGCCAGCTGCACCACTTACTAGAGAGAGAGAGAGAGAGAGAAAGAAAGAATGACACAGTCCTTATTCAATCAACTGGAATGAACACCTCTGTTAGTAATCAGCATTGTTTTGGTGTTTACTCAGGTAGAGTGAGCCAACTATACAGCAGGGACTAGAACCCAAATTACTTGACCATCTTTGCCTTATGAAACTCCAGGGGAAGAGTAAAGGAATTAACAACAAAGAGCATTAAGCATCCAAACTACTATTGTTTAGAGAATTTTGTTGCTACCCTAGCAATCCATATGCAGATATGCACAAAACACCACTGTTAGCCAAGAAATTGAATTAATATTATCAGTTGACTCATCAAGAAACCACCCACGGTCAAGAAGTATATTTATAACTCACAGTGTTATTTTTTTCTGTTCAAGAGAATAAACCATGAGGAATCAAATACTCAAGACGGTCTTGAGGTAAAATTGCTAGTTAACGAGCTGTGCTGAATAGTTTCTTCAGCCACAGTTATAAACTGCTTCAGACAGGCTGGCTGTTTCAAATGAGCCACGCAACGGTGAAATGAGGATAGAAAAAGACACTTTTGAACAAGATTTGGGGGACTCTGTTAATGCATTAAATGACATTATGCACAGTTTCTTGATGAGACCAATTCAACATTTCCTCATTTCTACCACAATTTAACAGTTACAGCAGACCTAGTTTCCTTGAAATTTGTTGTGAGGTTAGTAATGAATTAATTCTACCTGCACTAGATAGAAGATTAAAGAACTCATTTTGACTTGAAATAGCTGCAAATCTTATTATGTCTATGGACATTTTTGTCTACCTAAGAAATCTTAGTGAACTATTTCCACCCCCCCCCCCGGGATTAAAATTAAAGTCAAAGAACAAAATTAACTATCTCTCAACACACCAAATCTAAATATTTATATATTTATGTCCTTAGAAGATTTCTTTTAGAGATCAATCTCTCTGGTGAATATCTGACATTTTATATAACACTCCTAAGTAAAGTGTAACGTCTAGAATTTTATTAATATTTTATTACTACACCATTTTCACTAGAATAGTTGTAACTTTAATACTGCACTAGAAACTGTTCCATAATTTTAACAATTTCAGATAAAATCAAATATTAGTATCTCAATAATATGGTATGTTATTTAATATTTTGAAAAAATTCACCTTTAATAGCAACTACTGAAATACATACAGTGACCCTTTAAATTCTCTTGTTTTGATAATTTTTGAAAATCATAGAAATGTAACATGAAGTTTATATATAGGAAGTTATCATTTGTTGCAAATTCCCCATTTGCAAACCATTCCATAAAGTCCTCTTATATGTGTATTCAGTCTGCAGTTACTCTATTTACTACTTTTTAAAAGTAGATCACAGCATCTACATAATTCTGTTACTATGAACTTAAACAAGTGCTTCTCAAACATTGTGACAAATCGCTAACAATTTGAGGAGATTAACAGTTGTATTTGCAACTCCACCTTAATAAAATTCATTTTAAAGTAAGTATATAAGGACATCCTATAATATTAAATGTATTGTTATCAATACTGATTCATTAGTTATATTTGGTATGTATTTTGTTTTATATGTTATCAATTTTATAGTTAGGACTCTCATCGATAACGCCGTGACCAGCACAATACTCGATGAATAATGACCTACCCTCAGTATTTTATGTATTTTCATGGGATCTTGTCTAGAGTTTAAACTTTCTATTTTTAACTGACCCATGAGCCAGATAAAAATATAATTTTCAAATAATTACATTTTTAAAAGTAAATAAAATAAGGCAAAAACGACATATAAAACAAAAGTAAATTTCAATATTTTACGCTATCTTTCGGGTGGCCATGTGATTTATTATTCATTAGTGTTATCATTTATATTAACTTTGAGAGTGAACGGAATAACTAATAGTAATTAAACTTGTACCACAGGTTCAAACTGGGACTCTCCAGGGCAAACCAGACAAATGATCATCCTAGGCATCAGGGAACTCATTGTGACAAGAAGTAGAATATAACATAGTTATCTACTAGCAAAAAAAAGCATTTTTTTTTTTTTTTTGCTAGTAGATAAAACATTTTCTTCATTAAGAACTAAATAAATACGGAATAGCTTTGTGAGATTCCATGGTTTTGATGTAATTAAACGTTTAAAACAAAACAAAATTAAAATAGCAAATAGTAGCTTCAAGATAGTAACACTGTTTTTCAAAAAAACTAGCCTTGTAGGCTCCCAGGGGTTGGAGGGAATCGGCAGAAAACCTTCATTCATTGGAGAGGACTGCTGGTATTACCCTAATTTCATCTCAACACAGCCAACTCCATTCATTTTGAAAGCTTATTTCCATCCAGTGTTATGATTACAGAACAAAGAGCCTTTTAAAAATCAGCAATTGCTCTTCACTCCTCCTCTTCTTCCATTTTTGCCTAAATCTTTTCTCCTCAATTTCTCTTCTCATCTATCTTTCAAAATTATACTCATCATGCCACTTTTTACTTGTAGCTTTTCCTAATTTTCATGGCATAAATTTCTACCTCTACTAGAGCACTTATTTTTCTGCCTTATGATTATATATATTTGAAAATATATATTTGAAGCTTCTCAAGGTGATATCTTCTATACTTTCCTTTGTCTAATCTATTGTACCTTCTAAAACAGAGTTTCACAAATGCTTATATAAGAATAAAATAATGAGTTGTTAAGGTCTGCCAGTAAAAGGAACAGCTCTTTCCTGAGACTCACGGGATAACTAACACTCTCCTGAACAATTATTTTCCAAAATTTTAAGGTGGAATGAGGCCTAAAAACAATAAAAGCAGTTGTTGAGTTTGGGAAAATGTTTACCTGAATATCACAATACCTTCTATCCACTATAGATACCTAAAGTAATCCAGAGCATGCTTGAGTTTGTAATAGTTAGTTATATGGTAGTGCATCAGGGAAATATGTATCTTAGGAAAAAGATTTTGACTGAAGAGCTTTACTATATCCTGAATCTCATCATTAGAATCATAAAACTTCAGAGTTTGAGTAAACTAAAATTCATCTTTTTTAGAAGGCTATCTCCTCCAATCTCCTTATGATGCACTAATTTACTGGACAATATACTAGAAAGATGATTGCTCTAATTCACCTTAATACCTCCAGTAATGGGAACTCATTACCAGTTGAAGAAGCCTCTTCCATTTACAGTTAATGTGTTCTTGGGACTAATTTAGAAACTTTCAGTGGCTTATACATATATATATATTATATATAAAACATTATATATATAAAACATACATATAATATATATAAAACATATATATAATATATACAAAACATATATATATAGATTTGTGTGTGTGAAATATTACCCTATTCCTCAATATTTGTTAATATTTCATGCTATCCCAATGCTTCCTCCCATTTATATAACTTAATCTGTTGTATTGGGATGATAGGGTAGAATGCAAAATAACAAGAGTCTTGACAGAAAGTTAAAGCTTAGTTTTTAGGGGTGGGATGTAAAGACTCCATGTCATAGCAATAGTATTAGAAGTGCAATTGAGAAGTGCGAGTGATACTTCTACTACCTGGAAATCAGATAAATACTCCTTGCCCTGATGAGGGAGGGAGTCAGAAAGAAAGCAAAAAGAATTTAGATGCTTGTGTGAGTCCCTGAGAAGTATGGATACTCCCAAATCCAAGTTTTTGTTAGTGAAGAGGTTGACAATAGAAACTCCAAAGCTTTTGAGTGATCCAAATACAGGTATGATAAATGATTCTCCATCCCTCACTCCTGCTCCCAGTAAAAGCTGAAATTTTGCAAAACCTAGATGTGCCACATAGATCAGTCTCCAAAGAAAGAGAACAGTTTTGAGAAGTGTAAAGAATGGATCTGGAAAAACAAAGAGAACATGCCTGATAGAAATGCAGTAATATTTATGGAAAGGCTGAAGGCGCACTTGTGATTTGTGGTTATCAATTCAAAGAAAGACCAGTCAGTCAGTGAGATTACATGTTCTTCTCCAGCCCCTACATTCAGCAGTCTGAGTATACTGCAGAAATAATTGGAGAATTTGGGTTTTGATAGGTAAGTACCGTAAGAATATTAGAATAGATTGTATTCATGGTATTGATTATACTGCTGGACCAGGTTATAAACTGAGAAAGAAAAATGATAGACCTCCCATCCCCCAAATAACATAGAGTTAATAAATTTGAGGTAACACTGGGGTTGGAACATTTTTAAATTAGGATACCAAAATAAGTAAATAGGAAAGTATGAGAGAGTGGCCAGAAATTGAAATATTTCTAATTTGGGATTTTTGGAAGTGACACACTTCTTGATAATTCAGAATCAAAGTCTGAGCCTGGCAGTGTGTTGCCGAGGAGATGTCTTAATGTAATGAATTCCGGGGTCTTTCTATCAGATGCTTTCTTCTATTAAACTACATTAATTTTAAAAGGGCAGATGGGCTGGAGGAGAAATTTCTGGTGTTACTTTGCCCAGAGGATTTAAAATCCTTGTATAGGTATTGACTTAAAAAAGAAAAAAGTCCTCACAGGAGTTTTAACATGAAATTGCCAGTCAATTGATTTTTACGTGTTGATGGTGCTGGTCCCTTATCACGAGGCAAGAAAATTGTCAGTACATGCAAGAATGCAAGGCATATAGTAAGTATTCAATATGTATTTGTTGCATGAAAAAGGTTGTTTGAGGGAATTACTATAATTTCAAGGAATAATGGGAAAATCATTATGAAAATGCTTGTTCATTCATAGTTATTCTTCTTTGTACCATACAAGAACAGAGGAGAGAGAGATTTGAAAGTTCTCTCTGTCTTAAAGCTTCATAATCATTATTATGTTTCTGCAATCTTGATGTATTAATATCTATTAAACACTCATTTATAGAAAAATGCTACGGAGAAGGAGATGAAAAGTTCCAAAATCTTTAATATACGACATACGTCAATTGGGCTCTTAAATTGGACCTGACATCCTTCAAATGCATAAAGAAAGAACAACCTTGAAAATATAACCTTGTTTCTTACTTTTGAGCTCTACTGATCCAGTGTAATGTTTACCCATTCTCTTTTCCATATGATACAGAAATGTTGCTTTAAAAGACTTTGGGTAAAACTGTGACTTACTTGAAATGTACTAAGTCTTTCTTTTCAGGGCCTTCCTTTCAAACTATAAGTGAAATGAAATTGGTGTTAACCTTGAGAGCAAAACAACATGAATTAGAAAGCATGTAGGCTCTGGAATGAGGCAGATTATTTTGAACCTTAGCTTCATCACTTAATAACACTGTGACCTTGGACAAAATATTTCCTCTCTCGTTCTTTTCTGCATGTTGGAATAAATATATTAAACTTGCAAAATTGTTGGGAGGCATAGCAACAATAATATATGTAAGCCATTTTACATGGATATATGAATGGTATGTATTCAAAAGGTAATAAGCAATTCTGGATTGATGGAGAAGATATATTTGGAGTTCATAATAAAAAGTCCGTGATGACCTGTAAAAATCCGACAGTCACCTGGAATTGAGAAAAGTCACTTTGAAATGTTGAAATAAAATACAGCCACACAACTATGGGCCTATGATTATAAATGGGAAAATAATACAAGGTGAATGCATGACTCCAAAACAAAAATCTAGTGGTGTCTGTTTAAACTTTTAGCCATTTGTCAAATTGGAGAGATTAATTTTCAATATGATGTTCAACATCACTTGACATTAGGGAAAAGCAAATTAAAATCACAGTGAAATACCACTACGTACCCCCTAGAATGTCTAAAATTAAAAAGACTGACCAAGACTTACATAAAATTAAAAAGACACACCAAGTGTTGACAAGGATGTGGAGCAACTGGAACTTTCGTACACTGCCAGTGGGAATGCAAAATGATACAACTACTTTGGAAAACAGTTTGATAGTTACTGAAAATTGCAAGATAAACCTTAACATATTCTCTAGCTATTCCACACCTAGGTATTTAACCAAAGAAATTTAAGCATATGTTCATACAAACAGTTGTACACAAATATTCACAGTAGCATTTTTGCATTAGCCAAAACATGGAACAACCCAAACGTCCATCAACAGATGAATGGATAAACCAATTGTGGTACGTCCATGCTATGCAATACTAAGCATCAATGAAAAGGAATGAACTATGGACATATGTGACCAACACAGATGAATTTAAAAATAATTATATTGAGTGTAGAAGCCAGACAAAAGAATGTATACTACATAATTATATTTATAAAATTCTAGAAAATGCAAACTTTATAGTAACAGAAAGTGGACTGGTGTTTGCCTGGGCATGAAAGTGGAGTGGAGGTTGGGGGGGGGGTGGTCAGAAAGATCAGGAAGATACTTTTGTGGTGATGGATATAATCATTATCATGATTATGAAGATGATTTCATGGGTCATATGCTTATAAAATTGTACACTTTAAATATCCATTGTTGTATATCCATTACAATAAAGGTATAAAAGAGTAAACAATTTTAAAAATATGAATTGTTGAAACACATTTACAAAAAACTCTGATAAAGAATAAAATGTGTGAATGTATGACTAATCAGGAAGTGCCCAAATTAACTAAAATATACAGACAAATATAAGTAATTGCATTAAGAATACACATTGTGGAGAGAGCAAACAATAGCATAAAAACCTAATATATTACTTGGGAGTAAAGGCAAAAATTAGTTGAGGTAAAGAATATTACTTAAGTCAAGAAGAAGACTCTCTTTTCTTTCTTTTCCCCTTTTTTTTTTTACTTTATTAAAGCTTTCTTTGTTTAAAGCAGTTTAAGGTTCACAATAAAATTGAGGGGAAGCTATACAGATTTTCCATACATCCCCTGTACTCACACATACATAGCCTCCCCCATTATTAACATCTCCCACCAGAGTGGCATGTATGTTACAATTGATGAATCTGCATTATAACACCATAATCACACAGTCCACAGTTTACATTATAGCTCATTCTTGGTGTTGTGCATTCTATGGGTTTGGATAAATGTATAATGACATGTATCCATCATCATGGTATCATACAGAATATTTTCACTGCCCTATAAATACTCTGTGCTCTGTCTATTCACCCCTTTCTCTGCCCCACCCCCAGCTTCTGGAAACCACTTATCTTTTTACTGTCTCTATAGTTCTTCCTTTTACATAATGTCATATAGTTGGAATTATAGAGTATGTAGCCATTTCAGATTGGCTTCTTTCACTAAGTACTATGCATTTAAGATTCCTCTATGCCTTTTCATGGTTTGATAGCTCATTTCTTTTTAGCCCTGAATAATAGTCCATTGTTTGGATGTACCACAGTTTACTTATCTATTCACCTACTAAAGGATATCTTGGTTGCTTCCATGTTTTGACAATTATGTATAAAGCTGCTATAAATATCCATGTGCACATTTTGTGTAGACATAAGTTTTCAATTCCTTTGAGTAAATACAAAGGAGCATAATTGCTGGATCATATTGTAAGAGTATGTTTAGTTTTGTAAGAAACTGCCAAACTGTCTTCCGAAGTGACTGCAACATTTTATATTCTCACCAGCCATGAATGAGAGTTCCTCTTGCTGTACATTCTTGCTAGCATTTGGTTTTGTTAGTGTTTTGGATTTGACCATTCTAATAAGTTATGTAGGGGTATCATCTTGTTGTTTTAATTTGCATTTCCCTGATTACCTATGACATGGGGTATTTTTTCTTTGTGTGTGAGGAAGATCAGCCCTGAGCTAACATCCATGCTAATCCTCCTCTTTTTGCTGAGGAAGACCAGCTCTGAGCTAACATCTATTGCCAATTCTCCTCCTTTTTTTATTTTTCGCCAAAGCCCAAATAGATAGTTGTATGTCACAGTTGCACATCCTTCTAGTTGCTGTATGTGGGACACGGCCTCAGCATGGCCAGAGAAGCGGTGTGTTGGTGCACGCCCAGGATCCGAACCCAGGCTGCCAGTAGCGGAGCGCGCGCACTTAACCACTAAGCCACGGGGCTGGCCCCTGGAGTATTTTTTTATACGCTTACTTGCCATCTGTATCTTCTTTGCTGAGAAGTCTGTTACAGTTTTTGGCCCATTTTTTAATCAGGTTGTTTCCTCATTGTTGAGTTTTAAGAGTTCTTTGCATATTTTGGATAACAGTCCTTTATCAGATAAGCCTTTTGCAAATATTTTCTCTCACTCTGTAGCTAGTCTTCTCATCCTCTTGACAGTGTCTTTCACAGAGAAGGAGTTTTAATTTTAATGATGTGCAGCTTATCAAGTATTTCTTTCACGGATTGTGTGTTTGGTGTTGTATATAAAAAGGTATCACTATACCCATGGTCATCTAGGTTTTCTCCTATGTTTTCTTCTAGGAGCTTTATAGTTTTGCATTTTACATTTAGGTCTATGATCCATTTTGATTTAATTTTGGTGAAGGGTATAAAGTCCGTGTCTAGATTAATTATTTTGCATGTGGATATTCAGTTTTTCCAGCACCATTTGTTGATTGGACTATCTTGCTTCACTGTATTACCTTTGCTCCTTCAGCAAAGATCAGTTGACTCTATTTATGTGGGTCTATTTCTGGGCTATGTATTCTGTTCCATGGATCTATTTGTCTATTTTTTCAGCAATACCACACTGTCTTGATTATTGTAGTTTTATAGCAAGTCTTAAAGTCAGGTAGAGTCAGTCTCCCAATCTTGTTCTTCTTCTTCAATATCTTGTGGGCTATGATGTGCCTTTGATCTCTCCATATAAATTTTAGAATCAGTTTGTTGACATCCACAAAATAACTATCTGTGATTTTGATTGGGATTGCATTGAATCTATAGACCAAAACTGGGAAAATCTGACATCTTGACAATATTGTCTTCCTGTTCCTGAACATGGAATGTCTCTCCATTTATTTATTTTGGCTTTGATTTTGTTCATCAGTGTTTAGTAATTTTTCTCACATATTTCATTAGATGTATACCTAATATTTCATTTTTGGGGGTGCTAATGTAAATAGTATTGTTTTTCATTTTAAATTCCACTTTTCCATTGATGGTATACAAGAAAGTAATTGACTATTGAATATTAACCACGTGTCCTACAACCTTGTTATAATTGCTTATTAGTTCCAGGAGTTTTTTTTTTTTTTTTTTTTTTTGTGAGGAGATCAGCCCTGTGCTAACATCCGCCAATCCTCCTCTTTTTTTTGCTGAGGAAGACGGCCCTGGGCTAACATCTGTGCCCATCTTCCTCCACTTTATATGGGACGCCGCCACAGCATGGCTTGCCAAGCAGTGCGTCGGTGCGCCCCTGGGAACCGAACCAGCGAACTCCGGGCCGCCGCAGCGGAGCGCGCGCACTTAACCGCTTGCGCCACCGGGCCGGCCTCTCCAGGAGTTTTTTGTGTTGATTTTTTCAGATTTTTACATAGATCATCATGTTATCTGTGAACAAAGACAGTTTATTTCTTCCTCCCCATCCGAATATCTTTTATTTCCTTTTCCTGTCTCATCGTATTAGCTAGAACTTCCAGTAATGATGTTGAAAAAGACAGGTAAGATGGGAATTCCTCTCCTCGTTCTTGATCTTAGTGGGAAAGCTTTGACTTTTTATTATTAAGTATGATGTTATCTGTGGATTTTTTGTGCATATTCTTTATCAAGTTGAGGATGCTCACTCTATCCCTAGTTTACTGAGAGTTTTATTATTAATAGGCTTTGGATTTTGTCAAATGCTTTTTCTGCTTCTAATGATACGATCATATAATTTTTCAACATTTTTCCCTTTTCTTAATTTTTATTTTTTCTGGCCATTAAAAAAACGCTCATTTTCAAACAACAAGAAAACAAATCTCAAAGTCAACTCCAGATAGCAATACCTGTTTTCTACGGCTATATGCATATAGACATATTGTCGTAATCTATATTTTCGTGTAGACCATTAATATATTTCCTACAAATAAAGTTTATCTAAAAATTATTTTAATCATTGTGTAGCGTTATTTGCTATTGTTTACCATGATTTCATTGTCCTATGTGTCTATTTGTAGATATTAAGATCCCCCCAATTTAAAATATGCTTCCACGAACATTCTTGTACATAAAGCTTTCATGCTTAATTTCTACACGCACATTTTCAATAAATGACTGTATACTCCCTTCATAAATGCCACCATCATCTTTGCCCGAGCAATTGCAACAACCTGACTCCTCTTTCTGCCTCTATTCCTGGCTCCACCCCTGTCCTACTGCTGGCCGTTATGACTCATACACCATCCTGCAGGCAGAGTGATCTTTTAAATGCATAAATCATATCATTTGTAGATTAAATCCCTTCTCAAGGTGCTCTCAGTTTAACTAGAATAAAATACAAATATCTTTCCATGCCCTACGTGATCTGATTTCAGCTTACTTCTCTAATCTTATTTCTTTCCACTCCTCTCCCCCTTCTTTTATTTATTTATTTATTTATTTATTTATTTATTTATTTATTTATTACAGGAGCACAGGCATTCTTGCTCTTATTACAAGAACAGAAAGAATGCCAGCTCATTTCATTCTCAGGATTGTACATCCTTTTCCTTGTGTTCGGGAAGCTCTTCCTTAAGATCTTTTCATAATTTACTCCTTATTTGACTAGAGACTCTTTTAGGTCTCAAGTCAAATATCCATCCCACTCTCTTCCCTAGACACTTTTGCAACTCTAGCATATCATTCGTTTTTACCTTTATCACAGCACTTATTAACACTTGAATTTATCTTGCTTGTGTGTTCAGGCCTTAACTCACATTTTACCCTCCACTGTCATGTAGGCTCCTTAAGGTCAAGGATTCAGTCTGTCTTTACATCTGTGTTCCCAGCGTAGAGATGAGTCTAACAGACAGTAGGTTCCCAGAGAATATTGGTCGGTTTTCTAACAAACATTAACAAATCTGTAATTCTTTTCTTTTAAGGTTTCTTTAGTGGATACCATAGTTAAATAGCAGTTCTGTATGAGCCAGTCTAGTCTAGACAGAAACTTCCCCAGACAATTTAACAGAGTTTTGGCATAAAGAATTATAAACCAGGTCTTAGAGAATTAGAAAGACAAAAAGGAGACACTAAGGTATCATAGAATGAAGCAGATATAACTTCATGGCTAGGGAATAAAAGATAAAGTCGGAATTGTTAACATTTAGAAGCTTGGAGGAAGAGTCCTGGGAATCTGGGACTCCGACCTTTGAGATAGGAGTGATGCTAAGTTGAGGCCACCTAAGAGATGCCACAGCATGAAAAGCATGGTTTTCCACAGCGTGGAAAGACTGAAAACTGGAATCAGCTGCTGCCATGGAATCAGCTCTCTGTTGCTGCAAGGACGAAGTGTTGTCTGGTGATGATGACAGGAGCAGGAAGCTGACAGAAGTAGCACGTCCTTCTTCCTCTTACAGCCCTACACTATTGACTCGTGTTGAAAGAACCTAATAGGAACCAACTCTCAAAGGAGAAACGTGGTTTGCCAAGTTCCAGCCCCAGTCTCACAAGGCAGAGTACAGAAGGGTCAGTTTGAAGCTGAGATCAATTGTTTAATAATCAGAACATTGCCTAAACCAAGAATATTTTACTTGGGTAATTTTCTTATTATTAAATTTAAAAATTTAAAATATTATTTCAAATACTTAATATATTTTAAGTTTATTTTGTTAAACGTTTTGAAATATGTTCTAATTAAAACTTTTCCCACAGTTAGCCATTTGTCCCATCATTATTCAGTGAATAATTCTGTCTCTCTCATTATATAAAATTAGCAGATAGGTAGAAAGATAGAAAGATAGACACATAGATGGATGATAGATATATGTTTGGTTTAATTTTTACTTCCTTGTTCTATTTTTTGATTTCACAAAATCTTTTGTTCTTTCAGTATTTCTATCTCACTAAATGAACCTCTCCAGTCAGAAAGCTGAGTGTCATCTTTGAGGTTCGCCCTCTGTGCTTTGCTTTTTTGTCTTTCTGGTTTCCCTGAATCCTTATCCCATTTTCAATTTGTTCTCTCACTGCAGTCAGGGTGATTTTCACAAAACACAGATAGGATCATATTTTCTTCTTACTTAAAATGCTACAATGGTCTCCTTTTGCTCTTTAGAACACATCTTTAACGTCTCTGAGCAGGACTGATATCATCTGATATTTACCCACTATCACAGTTTCACCATGTAGTGTACTTCCTTTTGCTCACTGTATTTTACCTCCACACAAATTTCTCCCTAATACTGCTATGTTTCTGCCTCAACCGCCAGGGTCTTTTCCATAGCTTCCCTCTGCCTTGAAGGTGTTACCCACTCCCACCCTCTGCACCTAGGAGCCTCTTCAATTTATTTTAGATTTTAGGTATATTGTCTCTTCCTTAGATTTCTAGACTTCTCAGATCATTTGTATGATCTTCCTGACCAGGTTTCAGTCTTCTATTATATGATGACTTTTACAGTGCCCTATGACTATTCTACCTCTGCAACTCAAAGTAAGCTCTGTGAAGGCAATGTTTTGGCTCACACATTTTATCCATGGAGTATCTGCCATATACTGATTACTCAATAAATATGTGCTCGATCAATTAATAGAGACAGTATCATCTATTATTAGGTATATATATCCAATTATTTGTTTCATTTTCCTTCCAAGAAACATTTATAATGCACATTTTTAAGTTCTGTGTATTTTATGTCATTTATTATTAGGCATTTTATATTTTATGTTGCCATATGGAATTATTCCAATTTTATTTTCAAATGAGATAAATTTTGAATTCCAACAATGTATTAATTAAATTTCTTGGGAGATATTGTTTTTTAAGAATATTATCACTTCTGCAAATACTAATGATAATTTCCCTCTTTCAAATATCTATTTCTCGTTAGTTCTTCTTGATTCTTGTCTCGAACTTTCAGAAAAAATACGTAATGATAAGAGTGATTGGCATCTTACAAACAGCTTTAAAAATATTTTGGATAATAAGAAATAAACAGTATGCCACACTAATAAGTAGTAGCAAGAAATGGAACTGTTAAATTTCTATTTTACACTTACCTTGTCACAAGTACTGCCCCTGCCTGGTATGCTGCCACTCTACTTCCAAGACAATGTTATATTTTTTCCCCCTTGGATACCTATATCTATATGAGAAGTTTCCCATCTTCTTTAGTGGGTAATATACATTTTCTTAATTTAATTTATTGTTGTTTACCATACTTTGCCAACAGTTCCAATAAAGCTCAGGCAACTCTAGTCAAATCTGCTCAGATTTGAATCCCTGCTTCCTTCCTTACTAGTTGTATGTATGACCCAGGCAAGTCATTTTATTTTGCTCTGACTCATTTCCTCACCTGTAAAATAGTATGAGAATAAAATGAGTTCGTATACATAAAACATTAAAAGATCTTGAAGATTATTAAACAATATAATAATAGTATTAATAATAAAAGTAATATTGATGAGGTTTTTGATGAGCTATGGACAGCATGAAAGATGTTACCTAGGAGATGTTATGTGAGCTGAGTTTTGAAAAGGAATGGGGTTAGAACATTAAAAAAAAATATTCTGTCTCCCTCACTCTCCCATAAAATGATGCTATCTACAAGGGTGTTTTGATCCATGATAGAAAAAAGATTATTAATCAAAAAAAATCTAAAGTCATGAGACCCATTTGAAATCCTGGAAAATGATATAGTAGGTAAAACAGTTGAAATTTTGGAAAGTTTGAACAACATAATTTATGAACTCTTCTAATACATATTTAAGTAACACTGCTCTGCTCCCCCCAAAACATTAGGAATACATATTCTTTTTTTAATTTTTAAAATAAAAATTATATATATTTAAGGTGTATAGCATGATATTTTGATATACATATACATAGTGAAATGACCTACTATAGTCAAGCTAATTAACATAACCATCTCCTCACATAGTTACCATATTTTTCCAGAAGACTAAAGTGTACCGAGTCACTTCAGTTTCCCGAGACAAGCAACATAGAAGCCAGCCCCTAGAGGAGCGGCTGGAAAAGTTGGGGTGCTAGATGTGTGGTCCAATTCCTTCTCTCCTCAGGGAGAAGCTGAGAGCTGGAGTTTATCACCCACTTGCTCTGCACTGAGCTGGGGAAAGGAGCTGTGGCAAATGTCTGCACGCTCTTTCACACCATTTCTTTGCTCTCTGTCACCTCCAGGGGACAAGCAAATGCCAGGCCCCATCAGCTCGCAGAGATAGGTGGGTTACCTGGATTCTTGGTTAGATCTGTGGTGCAAGGGGTGAGGAGGGGTGCTGCAGGAAGTGCCCACCCGCATTTCAAACTCCCAAGAGACTAGTGATCACTTGCCCATCAACTCCCAGACTCCCAGACACCAGGCAGTGAGAAGCTAGACCCTCGGGAAGCAGCTGGAAAAGTCAGGGCACTAGATGTGTAGTCTGACCCCTTGCAGGGAGAAGCCGGGAGCTGGGCTTGCTTGCTGCAGTGAGCTGGGGAGACAAGTCGCAGAAGAGCCTCCAGGGTTCTTCAAAACTGCCGCTGGGTTCACTGTAGACGGAGGGACCAGCAAATGCCAGGTGTTGGCAGTTACCAGACACGGGCAAAAATTAGAAGCCAGACCTCCACGCATCAGCTGGAAAAGCCGGGGTACTGGAAGTGTAGTCCAACTCCATCTGGGTGGAAGCTGCAGGCTTGGGGTTCCCCCCCCAACCCCTGGAAGTGGAGGGATGGGAGGGCAGAGGGACAACCGACCAGAAGTGCCCCATGCCTCACTCACCTTACCTCTCAGTGGCTCCCACCATCGACCTCAGAAGGACAGTTGTGGGTGGCAACCTCCCAGAGTTCCAGGGGACTAGTGAATGCCCAGCCCTGTCAGCTCCCAGAAGTAGGGGAGTTAGTGGTCAGTCCCTCGGGTGGCAATAGTAAAAGTTGGCTTGTTAGATGTGTAGTACAAACTCTTCACTCCCCAGGGGAAGCTGGGAGGTGGGGGTTCCTTCTAGAATGCATGGCCCCGTGCCAGGAGTGGGGTTTATGAGTGTGTCTTAGCTTTTCCTATGTTTCAATGTGGGTATTTTCTCACTTGCTTGGTGTGTAGGAGTTTCTCAACAAGTTTCTGGATTTTTCTCAAAGGGAAGAATCTGTGTAGCTTTTTATTCCTTGAATCTGTCTGTGGCAGGAGGGACAGTCAGGAGCATCCTGTTCCACTGTCTTGTTGGTATTACTCCCCACATTCTTCTCTAAGATACATGCAACATTTACTAAAATTTATTGCTTCTGGGTTGCAAAGAAAGCTTCATCAAATTACAAGATATCAGCTCCACATAGAGGAACATTCCTTGACTGCAGTATAACATTGGTAATTCAATAATAAACAGATGTTCTCAAACTTATAGATCTGGGACATAAAAACGGATTTATGAATAGTGAATGAGTAAAATACATTATTAACTACTATAAGCCAATTATGATTGAATAGCAGTGTGATGTGTGAAGTTTAATGAAGCTAAATAAGAACTTGGAGGGAAATTTATATTATTAAATTTGTTTTAGAAAATAGGAAATAGTAAACATTAATGAGCATTTTCCTAAACATGCTGGAAAAATATTATCATCAACCCAAAGGAATTGTAGAAGAGAAATTGATAAAAATAAAAAAAGAAATTAATCAAAGATTAATCAATTACCCATAGAAATGATCAACCAAAAACAAGATGCTATTTTTAAAAAAACCAATAAAAAGATCTTAGTATAAGAAAATGTAGACGAGTACTTAACCGATTTATAATTAAATATAAAAGCAGTGTAGGAAATCACAAAAGATACTTCACAAGCTTGGGCTATTCTAAAATTTGAAATCTTGGAATTCAAAATGTTAAAAGAGAAGTTTTAAATACAGTTAAGGAACTGGAAAAATATTTGGCACATATTAAAAAGAAAAAGACAATATAATTCTTAGAAAATTAATTAAGGGCATAAACTGATCACAAAAAAGAAAATACAGTTAAAATTAAAAACAAAACTAGAACTACCATATGATCCAGCAATCCCGCTTCTGGGTATATACCTAAAAGAAATGAAATATATATCTCAGAGATGTCTGCACTCCCTTGTTTATTGCAGAATTATTCACAATAGCGGTGATGTGGAAACAACCTAGGTGTCCCTGGCAGATGACTGGATAAAGAAAATACATATGCACGCAATGGACTATTACTCAGCAATAAAAAAGAAGGAAATCCTGCCATTTGTGACAACATGGATGAACTCGGAGGGCATTATGCTAAAGTGAAATAAGCCAGACAAAGAATATAATCTCACATATATGTGGAATCTAAAAAAGTTGAACTCATAGAAACAGTAGAATGGTGATTGTCAGGGGATAGGAGGTGGGAGAAATGGGGAGATGTTTGTTAAAGGGTACAAACTTTCACTTATAAGATGAATAAGTTCTGGGGATCTAATAAACAGCATGGTGACTATAGTTAGTAATACTATGTTGTATTCTTGAAGTTTGTTAAGAGTAAATCTTGTGTTCTCGTCACACACAGAAAAAATGGTAACTATATGAGGTGATGTTGTGTTAATTAACTTGATTGTGGTAATCTTTTCATAATGTATATGTATATCAAATCATAATGTTGTACACCTTAAATATATACAATTTTATTTGTCAATTATACCTCCATAAAGCTGAAAAAATAGCCCTTCATGTGATTCTGATGCACACACAGAGGTTTAAAACCACTGCCATAGAGATTTTAACTGACATTTGAAACTATGTTTTTCACTTTTTTAATTTTTTATTAACTACTTCATGATTTACAAATAAAAATGCATACTATTCAAAAACTAAAACTAAAAATATTTGTTTAAATCAAAGAAATTAAATATATACATAAGAATTTTGCATATGCAACTAAGCAAAATGTATATGATGATAAAAATAAATGGTGATGATGACGGTAACTGTACTTTGAATGAGCATTCTTACACACTTGGGGCAAAAGTTTAAATTGAAAGAAACTTTATGAAAATCAATTTAGCAAAATATAGTAAGGATTATAAGAAAATTTAAGAAGATTTGTACCAGTAATTCTTTGTAGTAATCTATTAAAAAGAAAAGAAAAGAAAAAACAGAAACTCTTACAATGATTTATCTACAAAGGAGTTTAACAAGACATTGCTTATGATAATAACAAAGTAGAAACAGTGTAGGTATGCTCAAATGGAGGACTATTAAATAAATTAAGGGCCATGGATATTATGGTGGACATTTGTGAGGGACTAACTATCATTCATTATTTCTTTTACGCTTTCCAACAAGACCTGGGTTTTCCCTATTTTATAGCATCTATTGTTTTTTGTGGTGTGGACTCTGATTGGCCTGATTTAAAAATATATCTAAATGGACAGAAATTAGGGAGATGAGAGACAGTAGACCAGTGGACATAAGCCAATCAATTCCCATCATTCTCCCTGGACACAGTCACGACTTCAGGGTAAATGTGTCAAGTACTGTGTTCAGCTGCATATAACGGAGAGCCCAAATAATAGTGACATAAATAAGTATCAGTTTATTTGTATCACGCAGCAAGACCAGGCAGGATGGGACTGGTCCAATGGCTCTGTAATCCATCACAATAGTAAGTTCTTTCTTTCTTTTCTCAGTCATCCTTAGCAGAAAGTATGTTTCATACTTGTCTCTTCATAGTCCCAAATTGGCAGCTCCACAATTAACACCATGTCTACCTTCCATTCAGGAAGAAGGGAAAGGGCAAAGGGCAAAATATGCATTCCAGCAAGTTTTTTACACTTAAAGAACTTCCTGTGGAGCCATCCAACAACTGCTATTTGCAACTCATAGGTCATATGACTGGGAAGCCTGGGAAATGCTGTTTTTAGTTATTTGAGGTACTGTTAGTATACAAGAGGAGAAGACTAGGTAAGGTAGGCAGTTCGTGGTTTCTGACAAAAGTAGATGTAAAAAAATGAGTTGGTCTTGACAGAGTGATGTCCTTGGCTTTTCCCTGTGGTTCAGGAAAAAAAATTTGCTTTAAATATTTAAAGATACTTTAAATGGCAATTTTGTGTGAATCAAATAGTGCTTCATTAGTATCCATCATCAATCATCAGTCATATTCTTAATTAACTGTTTTCACTGATACAGAATAAGATAATAAAATTGAATATTCTGTGAAAATAATTTATGTTGTTATAGAAATAAACTACATAAAATTGTCTCTTACATGACAACCCATGCAAATTATTTTTCATTCCATAAAAATGTTTGCTTTCACTGTATGCATATAACTTATTTTAGGAAGTTAAATATGTCTTGAGTATGTCTATTCTATCATCCTCTCTCTTAGGATGATGTGCAGTGATGGAAAGGGTCAGGAATTTGTAACAGGAGATTTTGGGGTTTGAGTCCAGGTCCCATATTTACTAATTATGGGCTCCTAAGCAACTATCTGAAAATCAGCTTCTTCATCTATAAAATACAAGTAACTATGAGGATAATCAGAAGATGCTTAGAGGATTAAAGGGGAAAGTATTTGAGAAGCATTTTAAAAACCATCCAGTTCTGCACACGTTTTTAAACATTACCCTTTTGTTCTTTTTTTTGTTTACCCTTTTATTCACTTCTAAAGCACAATGTTGACTTACTCAGCCGAATTAATATAGTATCTTGTAATCTCAGTTTTATTCAGAGCTCTACCATAGTGAAATTTTATTTCACTTATACTTTAGAAACACTCTTGTGCTGTTTCCTGGGCTGAAACAGGGGAGGAGGCCAGCCCTAGGCATGGGTCTAACAGGCTGGGCTCTCACCAAGCATGTGGGCAGGCAGTGCTTCAGTGAAGACATCAAAGCACAGTGGATGGTCTTTCTCTGGATGACTTCCCCAGATGCTTAAGGTTCTTGAAACAGCTGTTTCAGCCCACGCACAGCAGGTCTCCCACTCTATCCTCCTCAAATTGTGGATTCTTTGCAATGTCCCCAATGGATTTTTTTTTCCTTACAAATTGGCCTATAGATTAGGCATGACAATTAGCACTAGTTTATAGACTTAGAGAAAGAAAGGAATTAGTCTGGAACTAAAAGAAAACATGCTGTGCACTAGTAAAACATATGAAATAAATTAAGGCAGAAGATTATAAATGATGGAGCTAGAAGGGTCCTTTGAGACTGCATAGCCCATTGTCCTCATTTTACAGATGAGGGATCTGATGATGTTGTATTTTGTTAGGCTGCTTATGGTCACCATTTCTAAAACTGCTAACTATGTGGTGGAGAGGAAGCAAAGAGAATTTTGCAGACTCATTTTGTGTATGGCTATATTTTGAATCCATGTAAGTAGAAAAGAGTCTTATACATTTATTCAAAACACAGAAATCGTTTAAATCTTTATAATCTATCAGAGAATATTCCCAAATTTAAAACTATTGTATTTTTTTCCATTTATGAATGTTTTGATTCAAATACAGTTTTTATTAGTATTTGAAGCACAGACTCTTGCTTGAGGTCTGGCCCAATCTTATTTTTAATGCAAATCCACTATATCAAAGTGAAAGTGCTCTATTAAAATATTCACTTATTCATTCATTCATTCATTCATGTAATCATCCAGGGAATATTTACAAAATGTCTGTGACTGTTCTGGCATTGTACTAGACATTGAAGATTTAGAAACAGAGAAATGGTTTTTGAACTCTAAAGGAGAGAGTATAGTATAGCTGTTAAGAAAACTGACTCTGGAGCTACCCTGTCTAAGTTTGCATTTTGTCTTCATTACCATCTAGCTAAGGGACATTCAGCAAATTACTCAACCTCTGTGGCCCTTAGTTTCCTCATCTGTAAAATGTTCATAATAACATTATCTACTTCCTAGGGGTTTATGAGGATTAAATGAGGTAATCCACGCATAGTTTTAGCCTACTCCCTGGTAATTACTAATCACTGAATAAATGTTCATTATACATGGAATTATAAAACTCTTTATCTAGTGAGAGATATAGAAAATTAAACCAGCACTCACAATATGATAAAATAAGATCTGAGAAAGATATGCACTTTCATATGTCCCTGAAAAATATGTCCCTGTTCCTATGGGACTATAAGGATATGGCACCAAATTTATGGTGGGAGGATAAGGCCACTGTCCCATGAGAAGTTGATGCTTGAGTTTCTTTTTACAGATTTTTTTCATAGTTACTTGATGGTGATTTAGCAGAAATGTAATATATAGAGTGACTATCCCAGGTAGAGGAATGAATTTGGATTTTAGAAGAATTGCTTTAGCAATGATATGGAAGATAGCTTGAATTTATCCTTGAAGGCAGGTGTTATGAAGGTAGACTATTGGTATACTGCAACTGAGAAATTACATGTGGAATAGCATAAGAGAGAAGATATATTTGAGAAGCATTTAGAAGATGGAATTAGCTAGACTTGGTTGCTGATTGCATTCGGAAAGCGAGGGAGAGGAAGGAATTGTGTAAAACTGTTCAAGTTCCTCACTTTAAAAAAAGTGGCTGTGGAGTGAAGACATTTACTGCTATAAGGAATCAGGAAGAAGAACAGGCTTGATAAAGTGATGAGGCCATGAGTTTGCCTGTGTTTTACATGAGTGAAATTTTCCAAATTATCGGTAGTTCATGAGAGAAAAAGATATCAAAGATGGCTATGAAGATAAAGACAGCTTCACTGTAAAGTGGCTAGAAGTCATGTGTGTGGATGAAATTATTCAATCCGAAGGGGAAATAATGCTTTAGTCAAGTCCAAGATGAAAAGCGTTGGACTGGGAGAATTGAGGAGATGAATCAATTAATAAATCTGTTAGGTGCATTTGAGACGAGGTAAGGTAAAGAAGGGAAGAAGTACTTGAAGTACCTAATCTTTAATAAACATGTACTATAAGCTTAGCTGTTTACATGTTAAAATGTTTAATTCTCAAAAGACCCTGTGAGACAGTCATCACGGTTTCAAAAATAAGCAGGCTGAGGCTCTGCTCACACAATATTTCCAAAATCACACAGCTCCTATGTCGGACTGAGATAACACTCAAGCCAACTTGACATCAAAGCCAATATGTTTTAATACCCCATTTTATAACCAGAAAAGCAGGAGGAAAACAAAACAAAGAGTGATGCAGAAGCCAAAAAAGGAGAAAGTTCCATGAACAAAGATGAAGAGAAACTAAAAGTAGAATATTTTTGAAGAAGTTTGCAAATGAACAGAATGAGACTGGTTACTTAGAGATTGGTATTGTTATTGTTTTGAAGGTGGGAGAAATTTGAACATATATAAGTTGAGGATAAATATTAGTAGAGAAGTGCAATTGAATATAACCTTATGAATGATTAAGAAGCCTTTTCAGAGACTAAAAAATTGTTGCATTTCAACCTCTGTACATAATACCTACAGCATCCGTATTTTCTTAATGAGGCAACTTTGGAGTGACTTTTTATTGACTGATCAAATGATTGGTTGAGCGACAAATTCATTTGTTTGTTGTGAGGTAAAAAAAAATATGATAACTAGTAGGGAAAATAAAGAAAAAATAAACAAGTGGGAATTTATCAGATTAAAGAGCTTCTACAAGACAAACGAAACCAGAAACAAGATGAACAGACAACCTACCAGCTGGGAGAGAATATTTGCAAAACATATATCTGAAAAGGGGTTGATCTCCATAATATATAAAGAGCTCACACAATTGAACAACAAAAAAACAAACAACCCGATCAAAAAATGGGCAGAGGAAATGAACAGACACTTCTCCAAAGAAGATATACAGATGGCCAATAGGCACATGAAAAGATGTTCAACATCACTAATCATCAGGGAAATGCAAATCAAAACAACACTAAGATATCAACTCACGCCTGTCGGAATGGCTATAATCACCAAGACAAAAAACAACAAATGTTGGAGAGGATGTGGAGAAACAGGAACCCTCATACACAGCTGGTGGGAATGCAAACTAGTGCAGCCTCTATGGAAAACGGTATGGAGATTCCTCAAAGAATTAAAAATAGTGATGCCCTATGATCCAGCTATCCCACTACTGGAAATCTATTCAAAGAACCTGAAATCAACAATCCAAAGAGGCTTATGCACCCCTGTGTTCATTGCAGCATTATTCACTATAGCCAAGAAGTGGAAGCAACCTAAGTGTCCCTCAGCTGACGATTGGATCAAGAAGATGTGGTATATACATACAATGGAATACTACTCAGCCATAAAAAAAGACAAAATAGTCCCATCTGTAACAACATGGATGGGCCTGGAGGGTATTATGTTAAGTGAAGTAAGCCAGAAAGAGAAAAAGACAAACACTGCATGATCTCACACATATGTGGAATATAAACCAACACATGGACAGAGAAAACTGTATTGTGGTTACCAGGGGCAATAGGGGTGGGGGGGTGGGCACAAGGGGTGAAGGGAGTCATATATATGGTGATGGACAAACAAAAATGTACAACCCAAAATTTCACGATGTTATAAACTGTTAAAACATCGATAAAAAAATATGATAACTAGAATTTATTTCAGGAATATTTTATTTCAGGAATATCATCCTGTTTGGAAGATATTCTTTGATTATCCAGAGTAAAGCGAAGCTAGAACTTTAGGAGAGGAGAAGCTGACTCTGGCAGTGAATCTGTATTTCAAAGCCTAGAGTTTCTCCGTTGTGAGAAATGGGGAATGGAAAGAACAAGAAGAAGAGAAAAGGAAGACTCCACTGAGAAAGGAGATGGAAAGAAGGTTGTGCAGTGTATGATGTGGATCCCTCCAAGGGATCATCACTGTATTCTGTACAAGCCCATAGAGTACCAAATATCTTGACTTGAGCGAATTTCTTCTTTTATTGATTGTTAAATGGGCAAAATTAGCTCTAGGAAGTCAGATGTTAACCCACTATAGGTTCTTTGTAGGAAATCCGTCTCTTTCCCATATTTTTGGCCTAATTTAATATTTTTGTCTTTGGCTTTGTCTTTCAGTAATTTCAACATGTTGAGCCAAGGTGTACATCGCAGTTTATTTAACTTGCTAAGGATTCTTTGGCAATTTTTTTAAATATGGGTATGATGTCTGTTGTTCAATTTGGAAAATTCTCAGCCATTGTCTCTTAAATACTTCCCCTACTTAAATTTCTCTTGCCCATTTCTAGGACTCTATTAAAGGTTTGATGTTCTTATTGTATTCTCTATTTTTCTCACCATCTCTTTCAAAGTGTCTTATCTTTTCATATCTCTGCACTTTATTCTCAATAGCTTCTTCTGATCTTCTAGTTTACTAGTTCTCTATTTAGCTATTCTGTTGAATCTATCCACTGAATTCATCTTTATGGTATTTTTCATTTCTATGAGTTTTATTTGGTTGGTTTATAAGTCTTCTATATCATTTGTGAAGTTTTTTGTTTCTATTTGAAAATTTCAAGCATGTATACTCTTTCTTAAACAGTTTGTTGGAATGGTGATCTACCATGAGCCCTTAAAATTCTTTCTGGGTATTCCAAAAAGTGAAGTCTCTGAAAGCTCCTTATTTGGGCCATTTCTTAGGGTTGTATTTTTAGTGAGCAACCATGAAGGATGAGGGAAAGTCTCCCTCTGGACAAAAATCAAGCATCCTTTCATTTGCTATGAAAGTGGTGAATCTAGCAAGCTCTCTGTTAACATATCCCATTGCATATGCAGGCCTCTACCCTAGGCACTGTGCCACCCTCATGGAATTTGTGAGACATGGGGAAGCAATGTGAATATCATGCTGACTACATTCTAGCTCCTGGTTTTACTGTAAATAATATAATAATTTGCCTCCGAGCCAGGAGTCTAGTCTCTTCTTCCAATATCTACAATATAATAATAGACTAGCTTTTTATTTTGTCGTACATGTCCAACACCCACTGAGAGATATAGAATACATAATACACATCTGAATAATCTGGAAACAAAGTGCATGCTAAATACATATTTTATGCTCCCATTAAACAAAAGAGCTTGATAGAGAAATACTTTATTGAGGCAAATATATAACAAAGATATATAATTAAATATAATTTATTTTATTTAAAAAAATTCTATCTCAGTTTATATAAATTATTTTCCCAAAACTATGGAACTGCTCTGCAAAATTCAAATCTTCTGCAGTGACTATTATTGTTTTTTTCTACCTTTGTCCGAAAATTTAGTTTTTCTTAGAGCTGGTATAAGATAGAGTTAACTGCAATGAAATTGTTATGAATACTCTATCTAGGCAGGTTAGATTAAAATATTTTGCTATCTCATAGAAAAGGAAAGTAAATTAAAACTGTAATTATATCTGCATACTTTCTAGAGAAGTTGGTTTATTTGGAAGTAAAATAAGTTAAATCTGATTACCTATTGAAACACAATAAAATAACATCATTTTAAAGAGTCCAATGCATAGTATTTTAATATAAATTTATTCAGAAATTCACATTTCTCTAGTGCATGGGCTCTGCTAATGAATAAATTGAGTTAGATGGAAAAACCTAAGCAAAGCTCTAGTTGTAATTTATACAATTTTAAAATATAATTTTTAATATCAATTTTATAATTATTTAAATCTAAGAAAAAAATTCATCAGATGCACAGAATTTGGAAAAGAAAAATTTTTTTAGTCAATTTATGGTCACTTTGCTTTTCATAGAAACTAATCAACTTCAATTTTCTCATTGTAAATTACTTTGTATCAAACATAGATCTTAGCAAACAGATATCAAATATTATTTTTGAAAGAAAATGATTTTGTTTTCATGGGTAGTCAGGAACAAGCGGCTTCACATTACACTCTGATGTTATGTAAGTGTATATGCCTTTAAAATGAATGTACCAATGTGATTTGCACTGAATTTTTTATCCTTTGATACTTTACCTGGTGCTTTACAAGGTCTAAAATCCTCAAAGCTTTGGTTTGAATGGTGCCAAACATAAAGCAGAAAAAACTGAGTTTGATCTGGAATCCACAAAATCAAAAGTTTGCCTGGCCACAAATCCAACATTTTACTGTCTAACTGTGGATTGCAGTGAGAACTAAAGTATTGCTTTTATTCCTTTCATCCAACATTTTGAAGGACATTTGAGGACCTGATTTATGGCTTTGAGGAAGTGAGCCTGGGTGGTAACAAGCAAAGAAGAATTTAAACATCCAATCATGTATGTTCCTTCAAAGACATACTGTTGGTACCCGATGTACTTGTGGAACTCTTTGATTAAGTGGTTACGCCTAGATTATATGACCAATGGAGGAGAATTCTTCCCAGTCTAGGTTTTTCATTGATGTGGCTTTAGCAGAATTGGTCTGTGATCTATCATTCATTTATGGCACAAATTTTACGTTATCTAAAAGGTGGATTGAAGTTGTAATTCATGTAACTGTCAAATTGTGATCAAGCATCTAAAATGCCCGTGCTTGAGATGGAGATAATGTGTAAATAGACATACCAAGTCTTTCTTATAAGAGGCCAAATTATTTTGAAAATGTGGCATGAAAGGTAGGATTTCATTGTGTAAACCAGACAGCTCAGAAATAATTTCACAATTTAGATTGGAACAGTGAGCCTTATACTTTGACCTACTAAATTCACATGCCAACATATATTAATTGTTGGAAAGCAGTTTTGTAAGTATGTCTTTTGGAAATATCTCCAGAAATCTCTTGCCAGTCTGATCAAGATATTAGAAACATCTTCTAATATCCATTGACACTTCTTTCCTATTTTCTTCATCATTTTTCTGCCTTTAGTCAGTTTATATTGACTCCTTCTCTCCCAAAGTGAAAATTAAAAAAAAGTTGGAATAGATCTGGCAAAAAGTGAAGACATTGTCCTGGAGGAAGAAGTATGCAAGATAGAGACAGAACTAAGAAGCCAAGCTGTAGACTTATGATATCTCATGAGAAATCAGCCTGAATCACATAGCTACATCTGTATGGTGCCAGATATCTGTCAGTGCTCTAAGTTGATAACCTGAGTATAACTGGGTGAGGGGTATGCATTCAAATTGGCAGAAGTAGAATCTCAATACATAGCTAAGTGCCTGAGTCTGATTTTTTGAATAGCAATTTTTCAAATCCTCCCACAAATGCAGTGAATATAGGAAAGTCCCTTCCTTTTCTCTATTTTGCAATAAAATATTTGCATCAAGTTGCTTGCAATGTGAATTCATGTATTAAAGTATTCACTATGAAAAGCACTGTGACATTCATTTTTAAATTTCATGCTTCGTGTCACTTCACCTCTCTCCTTACTAAATTACATTTGGTCACACTTTAACCACACAAGATGATGCAGCAGTGTTATATCTGGAAGAGGGGCAAGTAGGTGGAAAGGTGCATAAATGTAGTGCAAAAAGATTATAATTTTGTTTACAACTATCCAGCAAAAAAATATAAAGCTATGGTCCACGGGCCAAGATATTCTTATGGCTAATGAGCCTGATTCTTGCAATCCTGTATATATTTATATTTACACTGAGGATTAATTCATTCCTTTTAATTCATTCACGTGTAGTCTTTAAAATGGTTTATTTATTACTTTTGCTGTAATCATATTATTTATAAGATTTATACATTAAAAGATTAGACATTACATTGTATTACTTTGTGCAATGCAAAAAATACATAGTTATATTCTGCAAGATCCTAAAGAGATAAGGGAAAACTTTCTGCAACATCTTAAAGAGATAAGTGGAAGTTAAAATGGACTAGTAGCTTATCTTGAATCCTTAAATAGCATTGATTCAATGAGTAATTACTCAGTGCCTGCTATGGATAAGACACTCCTTACACCCTGCAATGTAAGTATTGTAGTCCTCATTTTATAGATAAGAAAACTAAGTCTCAGAGAGAAGCCTTTGTTTTTAGGTTGCACCAGTGGTAAATAGAAATTTGGGATTTTTGTGTAGACCTACCGGCTTGGAGGTTCTTGCCTTTTACTATATATCCTACACCTTCTCTGCCATAACTGATTCTCTACTTTTAAGAAGCTTAAAGATTAAAGTAAAAGATAGAGATATAAAGAGGTAAGTATAATAAAATTAGAATGAAAGAGGAAATAAGATGTAATACACTTGCTGCGTTACTGAGAAAATGATTAAAAATATTAATGAGTCAGATAAGGTTTGCTGGAGGAGAAGGTACTTATCTAATCAAAGTCCTTTAACAAAAAAACGTATATATACAATTAAATATAGTATATATAAAATTATAATTTTTTAAGTGCAGACACATGAATAATCACTGACAACATGAGAAAGCTGTTTACTGTAGTCAGTTAGGAGCACAATCTCTAGGCTACTTCTGCTTCGACTCAAAATCCAACTTCTACTTCCCTACTGCATGGTATTAAAAGCTAGTTTCCTCACCTATAAAGTAAGCTTTATAGTATCTACTTCATAGTGTTTTTTATGAGGCTTAAATGTGATAATCCATGTAAAGCTATCACAGTGCCTTGAAAATAGTAAAGAATCCTATAAATGGTTGCACACATCACTTGTGATATGCAAATGGTGTGGAGTTTACAGGCAGAGATTGAAAGGAGAGAAGAAAAGGATATTCTGGCTGAGGGAATGGTGTTGCAAGTACAAAGAGTCACGAGTGAAACAATTTGCTTAGGGATAATGGTTGGTATGGCCAGAATGCTAAGTGCAAGGTCATGGGAAGGGGCAGAAGATGATACGGAAATTCATTTTAGCTTTTTTGGAGGATACATGTCTTTCTTTTGTGAATAGCTTTATTATATTATTGGTCTTAGAAAGTCTTAGTATACCTTTAATACCAAATCTCCAACAGGCACTAGTTGCCCTGATCAGAGTGTAGACTTGGTATTTTTATGCCAAGGAGTTGTAGAACTGACCAAGAAGGAGCTCCAGACCAGTGAGTCAGAAGGAGACTTCAGGTTGAATCTCTTTGGGGTAGCAGTGATGGTTACTTAGAAGACACCAAGAAAAAAATAAAAATAAAACTCTCAAGAATGAACGAGAGGGCAGAGTAGACACCAAATTTGGACATGTTGATTAAAATGACTTCTTTTTAAACAATAGAATCTACTCTGAGTAACTCAATCCAGAAGAGAATTAATGGAAAGAATTTAACAGGACTCACAAAAATTGACACAAAGTCTAGAAAACCCAGCTGCGTAAAGATCAGCAGTCATAACCACTCAAGATCTAAATTAAAAAAACACAGTAACAACAAGGCATTCCAGCTTCATCCTAGCGCAATTTCTGGCTTAGCTTTTTCTGCTCAAGATTTGGATTCCAGGGAGAAAGAGCAATCAGTATAGACTGGGTCACTTCCAACCTCAGGCTCAAGCACAACATTTTGCTTAATATTCCAACCTGATTATGGCCAAAGAGTGGCTGATAATTCCTCCAAAGTAATTGGGCTTTATTGTCAAAAGAAAGTTAAATAGATGCCATGCATCCCCACAAAACTCCTTTTTGATACACAGAGTTGAGAGTTTGAAATCAGGTGGGTAGGGAGCCAGAGAGAGAGGACATCTAGAAAATGAGAGGGAGGGTGCCTAGTGACTGAGGAGAGCCACTGTAGGCAGCTAGAGTGTGTGAAGGGTTATTGTTTTTTCTTAAAGGAACAGAAGTAGAGTGGAAAGCATACCTGTGTTCCTTACTTGATGAGTTTATGACAAATAGAGGTTTCACCTCAATTATCTTTGCATCTGAAAATTTAGACCTACATCTGGATTGTAGCTGGTACTTAAAACTTGGATGAAAGTATGAATTAGTAAACTAATGTCTTCGTTTTTTTTTTTATATATTTTATATCAAGTCCTTACCATAGATTCCTAAAAATGAAAGCTTATAAACACTTTAGATCTCTGGACAAAAATCAATAACTACTCCAGAATAAAAAGTTTGTTAAAGAACTTTTGGCTTCTGGTTCCGCACCTGGAAGTCACCACTCTGTCCTAACAACAAGTAAAAAGCTGAAGAGACTGAAAAAATCCACAAATCCTAGATCTGTAAGAGATGGGAGGACACAGGGCAAACCACTGCATCCTAGATTGGTGAGTTGGGTGAGTACAGGGAGTCAAGCTTACCAGAGCAGAGACTTATGAGCAGAAACTACCCCAGTAACTAGTGCAGGGATAGGAAACCTGAACTGTGATAGATGAACTATGGGAGGCTCAGAGTGGACGACTTTAAGAGTTAAAAACTCCAGGAGGACCCAATCATGGGTGGGGGCCTCCAAAATTTTGTGAGATTTAGCTCCAGGAGCTCCACTAGATTTCTATGAGAAAAATATGAGAAAAATCCTTCTGCCTTCTGGCAGGAAAGGGGAAAATGAACCATTTTGAAATAGGCCACAGTACTTTGTTCTTCTTAACAAGGCCTGCCCTCAAGGGAAACTAGTTAACCAAAGCCAACCTGCGGGGTATTATCAGAGCCTAACTGAATAGGAAGAAGGGAAATACCCAGCTCTAGCCACTGTAACCATCCTGTTCTACTTAAGGGAGTGCTAAGGGGAAGAAACACTTGTAAAGTTCACAGTCCAGAGGCGTAGGCTCACTAAAAGACTGAGATCTAATCATAGGACTACAGAGCACTTCCGCTTCCCGCATACCCCGTCAGCACATTACTAAAGGCGTATTTACAGTGGTTCTTTACCCACTACCTTATATCTGGCTATCAAGAAAAAGTTACAAGGCATGCCAAAAGGCAAAAAACCACAATTTGAAGAGAGAACAAGCATCAGAACCAGACATAGAAGTAATGTTGAAATGATCAGAGCGGGAATTTAAAACAAGTATGATTAATATTTTAGGGATTCTAATGAATAAAGTAGATAGCATGTAATAATAGATGGGCAATGTAAGCAGATAGATGAAAATCCTCAGAAAGAATTTTTAAAAAATGCTATAGATTAAAAAACTCTGTAACAGAAATGAAGAATGCCTTCAATGGGCTTATTAGTAGACTGGACATGACTGAGGAAAGAATTCTGAGCTAGAGCATATGTCAATAGAATCCTCAAAAACTGAAAAGCAAAGAGAACAAAGACTGAAAAAAAAAACAGATTAGAATATCCAAGGACTGTGGGGCAACTACAAAAGACAAAATATATGCATAATGGGCATATCAGAAGGAGTAGAAGGAAAGAAAGGAACAGATGAAATATTTGAAACAATATTGACTGAGAATTTCCCAAATCGAAGCCAGACAACAAACTACAGATACAGAATGCTCAGAACACCAAGCAGGATAAATACTGAAAAACCTACACCTTGGCATATCATTTTCAACATATGTAATTTAAAAGATAAAGAAAAAATCCTGAAAGGAGCCAAAGGGAAAAAAACACTTTACCTAGAGAGGAACAAAGATAAGAACTGTATTCAACTTTTCCTCAGAAACCCTGCAAGCAAGAAGAGAGTAAATCGAAATATTTAAAATATTGAGAGAAACAAACACCAACCTAGAAGTCTTCATCCTGCAAAATTATCCTTCAAAAATGATAGAGAAATAAATACTTTCTCAGACAAACAAAAATTGAGAGAATTTATTACCAGTAGACCAGCCTTGCAAGAAATGTTAAAAGGAGTTCTTTAGAGAGAAGGAAAATAATACAGGTCAGAAACTCAAATCTGCATAAAATAAGAAAAGCATTGAAGAAGGATTAAGTGAAGGAATAATAAAAACTTAATTCCTGTTCATATTCTTAATTGATCTAACATATAACTGTTCAAAATAATAATACCAACAATGTTTTTGATTATGCATTCTTATGTATATATATTTATGTATGCTTATATGTAAGTGAAATGAATGGCAGTGGTGATAGAAGAGAAGAGAGTGAAGAATTAGAATTATTTTGTTATTATAAAGTACTCACAGTACCTGTGAAGCATTATAGTGTTATTTGAAAGTGGACTTGGATTAGCTGTAAATATATATTGCAAAATTTAGGACTCCCACTGAAAAAAGTAAAGAAGTATAACTGATATGCTATGAAAGGAAAAAAAATGGAATCATATAAAATGCTCAATTAAAAGCATAAAAGGCAGAAAAAGAGTGGAAAACAAAAATAGGAACAAAGAACAAGGGCAACAAATAGAAAACAGTAATGAAGATAATAAATATTAATTTAACTATATCAATAACTGCTTTGAATCTCAATGGTTTAAATGCACCAATTAAAAGATAGAGATTGTTGGAGTGGATCAAAAACAAGACCCAACTATGTTATCCATAAGAAACCCACTTTAAATATAAAGACAACGTCTAGATTAAAAGTGAATGGATGCCGTGAAAAGATATGGAGGAACGGTAAATGCATATTACATAGTGAAAGAAGCCAACCTGGAAAGGCTACATGCTACATGATTCCTACTTTATGACATTCTGGAAAAGGCAAGTCTATGGAGACAGAGAAAGATCAATGGTTGCTAGGGCTTAGGGGTGGAGGAGAGGGATGAAAAGGCAGAGCACAGAGTATTTAGGGCAGTGAAAATACTCTGTCTGATACCATAAGGATGAATATATGTCACTATACATTTGTCCAAACTCAGAATGTACACCACCAAGAGTGAATGGTAATCTAATTATGATGTGTCAATGTAGGGTCACCCATTGTAACAAATGTACCACTCTGGTGGAGGATGTAGATAATGATGAATGCTATGCATGTGTGGGAGCAGGGAATATATGGGTAATCTCTGTGCCTTCCCTTCAATTTTTCTGTGAATCTAAAACTTCTCTAAAAATATGAAGTCTAAATTCTTAAAAAGTTAATTGAAACAGCTCTTAACACACTTTAAATATGTTCCTGAATTTTTAAAAATTTAATTGCTATATTATCAGCAATGTGGGCTAACTCTAACCTCAAAACAAACACAAATTAGCAGGTACCTTAAGTATACAAAAACATCAACCAGTGTAATCCAACACAAAATAGATTCTCCCCTCATTGTGAAGTTTGTGTGCAAGTTTTAATCCAAAATAGGGACCATTCTTTTTGAGCCTGCTCTGGTAATACTAGGTATGGAAATAGCAGTAACTAACTTCCCTTTAGTAGTTGCAGTGGACACATTGGTCATACTCTCAGTTTGAGGATATGGTGAGTTCCAGGAGATTTAGCCAACAAATCTGTACAGGAAGTTATGATGAAAACTTTTTTTTTTAAAATAATAATCTGTTATCAAAGAACTTTGAGAGAAAATAGCTTCAAAAAGATTCATGGAAAATAAACTTTCTTTAGCATCCATTAAATGTAAGCCACATATAAAGACTACATACAAAGTACCTACATATAAAGACTAAAATCATTATTGCTTTTATTTACTTCTTCACTACAATCCGTTTTTTTATCTATTTACCTATTTGCTCAGGAAGATTTGCCCTGAGCTAACACTTGTTGCCAATCTTCCTCTTTTTTTTTTTTTTTTTTGCTAGAGGAGGATTAGCCTTGAGCTAACATCTGTGCCAGTCTTCCTCTATTTTGTATGTGGGTTGCTGCCACAGCATGGCTGATGAGCAGTGTAGGTCCAGGCCTGGTATCCAAACCTGCAAACCCAGACCACCGAAGCAGAGCAGGCTGAACTCAACCACTATACCGTGAGGCCAGCCGCTCACTGCCACCTTTTTAAATAAACATTGTTTTCTTTATGGTACAGATAAAAAAAAATGCTTCATTGAAGCTTAAGAAAGTTCGCAAATACATGTATTTTGTGGTGGTAGAACTAGGATTTTATTTCACATCCTATGGCCTTTTCCATATACCAATATAGAAATGCACCATTAATCTATAAATTTTCTAGAAGACTCTGTATAACATAGGTCTCATAGCAAAAGTCACCTTTATTCTAGTTCTGTTGTTCCAGATAAATAGTAAGAAGGTAGAAATAAAAGTCATGTGAAGCCAATAGACA
Source organism: Diceros bicornis minor (assembly GCF_020826845.1). Classification (NCBI taxonomy): domain Eukaryota; kingdom Metazoa; phylum Chordata; class Mammalia; order Perissodactyla; family Rhinocerotidae; genus Diceros; species Diceros bicornis. The sequence goes on from NC_080762.1 coordinate 39,008,787, forward strand.
ATCAAAAATTGATATATTCTTGTTGATCTTTGCAGACCTTAGTTAAGGGTACCTGGAGAAAATCAAAGAAAGTCTTTAGATATTTCCCGATTCTGCTCAGATGATGAATGTGTTGTGTTCAACAGTGGCAAAACTGGCAAATCTTATTAGCTAAGACTCTAACATATTGATAATAATCTGTGCCATCTATTTGGCTTGAACCATTACCTAAGACTCCTAAGGCATGTGTTGGTTAAAGTATTATCCCACAAATACTCCAGAAGAAAACAAAATGATGCCCTCACAATGAAATCTTATGGGAAATATAGCTCAAATTAATGATTTCTAAAGGCATTTAATTGCTTAGACATTTTCTCTACCAAATAATTTCTTATATCCAGTTTGAATAATGAAGTTAATCTAAATTGTTGTTTGTTTAGTTAACTTGAGAAAGCACTGCAAAAAAGTCTTCTAAGGGGCTGACCCTGTGGCCTAGTGGTTAAGTTCAGTGAGCTCCATTTCTGCAGCCCAGGTTTGGCTCCCGGGCATGGACTTACACTACTTGTTAATGGCCATGTTGTGGCGGCAACCCACATACAGAGTGGAGGAAGATTGGCGACAGATGTTACCTCAGGGCAAATCTGCCTCAGCAAAAAAAATATAAAAATAAAAAAATAAAAGTCTTGTAACAAAGAAAACAAAAAGTTTAATCTTCTCAGTTAGGGGCATGCCAGAGAAGAGGCAGATGTGGTCTGGGGAAAAAAAAAACCCATGAGATCAAGGCTTAGAGGGTTTGAATTGGGTTTGAATTCCAACTTTTCCACTTATCAGCCGATTTTTATGAATAAATTATTTGACCTTTTTGAACTGTATTTCCCTCTGTGAAAATGGAGATGGTAAAATATCCCTTAAATAAAGCCTCGTAAGCTGACGTTCGCATCTCCATAGGCTATTTATACATATGCGTATATTTTTAGGGATTGTATATTCTGTAAAATTTTACATATCTGTCTTAAAGGTGTCAGGACATCCCCTAACGGTTTAAGAATTATGGAATTAGACAGTTTCAAAATAATTATTAAAAATTGACTCTAATTAAAGGACTGAACTATAGTTCAGTGAATAATTGATTCTTAAATATGAATCTGAATTCAGGGCATAAGGATAAGATACTGCCCTTCAAAGATTGTGCATATTCAAATGGGCAAGAATGCTGAAGCCATGCATTTCTCTACTTCATTTTCTTATTTCTGTTTTAAATTTTCTGTCTTGCTATGTAACTGTTTGAGCATAAGGAGATGTTTATCTGTATAGCCTGGCACAGAGTTGGTTGTTGATAAATGCTTATCAGAATAAACAGGAAAAGCCAATTGTTACATACATTATGATGCAACTAAAACAGCATTTCCCAAAATGATGTCTTGGAAAACAGAGTGGCTCTGTGTGAGAGAAGATTTTTGTAAGCAAATAAATGCAAAAAGTTGGGTTCAACATGACAAAACTATGTCTTAAGTGCAGGACGACTGAACACCTCATTAAGTTAAAATGTCACGTAACTATTGAAACAAGTTTAGAATAGCCTTTTCCTCAACATTTTCCTTTTCTACAAGACTTTTGCTGTGGACATGGTGGGTTTTGTGTTTATTGTTGTTTGGGGAGGAACCTATTATTATTTCTTACAGCTAGAACACATGGTACATAATGTGCACACTATCGAAAGAAGTTTATAGATTGTCTTTTGAAACTCAGTTATAAAGAAACATCTGTGGCTCGTGCATGCTCTCAAGGGAGGTTTGGAGAGGGAGTTGTACATATTTTTAAAACTTATTTTTCCAATAAATATATTTGGTACCCAGAGTGTGGCAGATACAGTTCTAGGTATCGGGTATACACATATAAATTACTCACACTGGTACTTTTAAAACTTGCTGACCAGAATGTACTATAGACAGAAAAAAACAAAAAGCTAAGTGATGATAAGTGCAGGAGTACGAACAGGCACCAAGTACCACCCAAGGGAATGATGAACCGTGTCAGAAGAGGGGAGCTTGAGAAGGAATTCCAGAGTCAGTGGAATCCTATAGGCCAAACAGTGAACCCTACTATTCCAGGAAAATTGCAAGGGCTTAACTCTGTTTTGTGGTTGACATTGTTATTGATTATTGAGAATTTTGGTTCCTTGATTCTCTGTGATAATGATGAGAAAGAGTTACCTAAATTGCTTTGATTCACAGGTAATTAAATGAGTCTCTACTTCACTTTGTGCTATGAAAGATTACACAATTTATCTTGTCTAATAAGGCAGAAAAATAGTGATATGCTATTACTGTATTTCATTTTTTTTAGCACATGAATTAATGATATAAGTAGGCTTGAAAGAAAAATATTTAAATGTGTAATATCCACTGTTAAAGTAATTTTGTTGGATGTCAATTCATCATGCTTTTTCCCACATTGCTCTACGGGTACTAGTTATGTGACTTGCCATAGATATACACATTGTTTATGAAATGAAATGGTTAATTTGAGCTACTGTTTTTTTACTTGAGAAATAAAGTAGCTAGAGATTGTCAACAGTTCTAAACATTTCAACAATCACTAAATTTTCTACCACTTAAACCTTTCTGTTTTCTTCAATACTGAGAAAGTGAAAGTTGGACTACCTTTGTATCAAACTAATTGAAAGGCCCATTGCTTTAATAAAGTTATCTATCTACTGTTGTCCTTCAGAAATTGTACTTTATAAAATTGTTCATCATATTTCAGTAATAATATATTTTAGATTGATGCAGATTCTGGTGTCCAAACTCTAATACTTAAAGGGTATATATCCTAAATATATATGAAAACTTTTTTAACGTTTTTTTCATAGTTACTAGCATAAATTTACTAATGGAAGAATCCTCATACGGTTATAGTTACTGATGGTAACTGTAATAGGATGGTATCGTGCTGCATAGACATGGTTTTTTATAAAGTAAGTCACAAAATGCTGACACCAGGCCAGCATTTAGGTGGATTATTAAATGAGCATGGGTGTTCACTTTGAAATTGAGATTAATGAGTGAAATTTTACATGGTGTTAAAAAGGACACCTCTTATATTAACAAACATATACTAGTCAGAGATCCTGCAGCCACCTAGGACTATGGGATGACCCTGGGGATGAAAGCTTCCTGTGGAGGACAAGCTAGAAGGAGCCTGACTCCTGACACTAGGAAGTGTCATATACAGCTTGTAAACTTCTTCCAGTTAGGAAAACACTTTGATCTTAACAGGATGGGCTTTTGTGTTACTGTTGCTGTTGTTACCCTGAGCCAAACTCTAACTCTAATAATTCAATTTGCCATCAGGAAATGCTCGTGATGAATGGTATATGGGGGAAACAAAGGCTATAAAAAGCACGATGCTAATTACGTGGGAAGTGTATAATAATAAAAAGAAGGAGAAAGAAGTAGGAAGACTAGAAAAAGATTGGGAATAAACAGGTGTTCATCTTGATGTTTTTCTTGCATAGAGAATATAAGAAACTGAATTATTTTCAAAATCTGTTGATGATGGAACACATACCTATTCTCCAGTAATTATAAAAAGGGTAGTGCAAAGGTGAATAAAGGGTCACTATAAACATTGAGTGAACAGTCAGGGAAAGCTTTACTTACATCACACAATTACCAATATCTACATTAAAGTTCCTTAATGGAAGTACATAATAGATTTAGTAACTTAAAGAGTTTTGCAGAGAAAATTGAAGCAAAAAAAGCAAAATAACTATCAAGTAAAAACACATGCAGCAGCCCTCCTTATCTGCAGGTTGTGCATCTGTGGATTCCTCCAAGTGCAGATGGAAAGGCCTACAGTGTTTGCCTCTGTACTGAACACGTAGAGACTTATTTTTCTTGTCATTATTCCCTAAATTATACAGTATAACAACTATTTATGTGGCATTATTTAAAGTATGTGGAAGGATGTGCATAGGTTATATGTACATACTGTGCCATTTCATATAGGGGACTTTAGCATCCACGGATTTTGGTGTGGGGGCTCCTGGAACCAATCCCCAGTGGATACGGAGGCACGACTGTGAAAGAGAAATCTACAATGTCATACTGTGAATTCTGCAGATCACAGAGGTACACAAGAGGCTTGCAGTGCTTTGTTTACTCAGAATTGTAAACTGGGGCAACTGAGTGAAAAGAACATTTCAGTACAGAAAGTTTTGGATGACTGTGTTCCTCTGTTGTGGGCTGAATTGTGTCCCCTCCAAAATTCATATGTTGAAATCCTAACAATCACCTTGGGGATTAGAGCTTTGACATATGAATCTGGGGGGAACGCAATTCACTCCATAACAGCATCTTTCAGTGATACCCTATTTTTTTCTTTTTTTAAGAGTGAAGTCTACTCCTCACGTTTCCTACCAGTTATCTCAGGACCTGGCCCCACCCCACCTCTGCAGTTGGCTTTCCAGCACTCTCACCTTGTAACTCTCCTGGTCTCATGTGAACAACTTGTAGTTTCCAAGAACAAGTCATGCCTTCTCTCTTTCCTTCTTACTTTTACACCAGCTGTTGGTGCTTCTGGAAATGTTTTTCTCTCTTCTGCTTTATCCTATTCGTTCTTTAGATCTCACCTCAAATATCTTTTCCTTTGGGGAGACTTCCCTGTCCCTGCAAGACTGCCTTAGCAGTGCTCTTTCTGTGTACCCTTTACTTACCTATATCAGAGCACTTAGTCCTTTGCATTGTATTGAATTGTCTATTTACTTGTCTAAATTTTCCCCTATTATGTAAGTTCTTTTGGAATATGAACTGTTTTTTTTTCACTGTTTTATCCCAGGTACTTAGCTTTACAGCTGGCCCATAATAGGTACTTGAAATGTTACATATGAATATGTGAGTGATCAACAGAGTGAGGCAAAACCTCTCATGGCAATCGGGCATTGTTTGTTGGGCTGAGTTAGTCTCACTATAAAGAAATTGATATTTTTGATGAAGGATTAAAAAAGGCTATTGATATTGTCTAGAGGTACTAAGGTTTTCTAAGTGAAATTATAACATATATTTCAAAATGCAAATGTTCATATATGATACATACAAATTTATAGAGTATATGGAGGAGTCTTAAGTGATTTGGTCTTAAGATTTGAATATAATTTGCATGATGGTGAATACAAACTAATATGCATGTAAAAGTTTTTTGAAACCAAAAAGCACGTAAATCTTAGTTACTTACTGACACAATAGACTATTATTTTATACTAATTAATGACTTTGGGGGAATTTACAGAGGTTTCAAAGATTCTGATTCCTGAAATGATAAAGTATAAATCTGGGGCTACTCTCAGTGCCATAATAAGAAATCCTTAAAGTTTGCTCCAAATGAAGTTTAAGGTAAAAAGTACTTGATTAGGATTCAGCAAACCTCTACTTTAATCTTTATTATCACTAGTCTCATGCTAACTCCAACTTTATTGGACCTCAGATTCTCCATGTTCAAAATGGAGAAATCATGGGCTGTACCCATTTCATGTGTCACCATGGAAAACCAATGCAACAGTGTAAGTGAAAAGCATGAAGAATGAAACCATAAACAAATATGAGAATCCTTATTGATGCTTTTGAGCTAGGAAGCGTCTTATAGATAGGTTCCCTGGGACAGTTCAATGCCATGGGAGCAGAGAATAGAGATGAAAGGTCTCATTTAACTAACCCTCTGGAGAAGTGACAATTTGATGATTTCCTTTTTATGGAAAAACAACATGGAAGCAATACTAATAATTCTTAAATTAAAAACAAGAATGTGAAAACAACAGTATTCTACAGTTTATAAAATAAGTCCATATATTTTTACTTTTTTCATAATTTGTGTTAAAATGTTTTAAAAACACAAAAATAGTATATATATGTATCCTACTTATTTTATGCATCATTTTTTTGGACTTCTTCATAATTCTGCCAATAGGTGGGGAGTATACCCTAAGTACATTTCATCAGTAAGGAAAGTAAAGCTCAAAACTGTTGAAATGTATTTATGAGATTCATCAAGAAAAGACATAAGGAAGGGACTAAACACTTGACCTTTTGTTTTTATATCCTATACTCTTTTCTGCACAACCCATTGCTTTTCCTATGAAAAGATGATAATTAATGCATGTGGAGATCAGATGACACAATGGACATGGTGCTCAAGAGAACTAAGAATAGCATGGCTGAGGATTAAAAGTCATGATTCGCATCAGATGGCACCCCTTTCACCTTTCTGACAGAGACGTTCCGGAGGTTGATATAACATAAGCAGCCATGAAAATTTATATTTTTGGTAAAACCAGTTGCTTTTGTCTTGCTCTTTCTATAATTTCATGAATAAAACTGACAGCAAAAATACTGGAAAACAAGTAGCTTTCAGTATGTGAGACACTTAATGCTCCTATCTAGATAAAGGTGGGGGGGGGGAGGGAAGTACCGTATACTTCCAGGCCCCAAAGCTTTATCTGAGTGATCTTTTACTTCAAAAAAGTATCTCAAGTTCAATATTACATATGGTTAGTTATCTTAAAAACAAAAATCTCCTGTAATACTTCATTTTTACCTGTTACTGTCTTAGTTTTAACTAAAAAATCAATCAGCTAGCCTCTTCCCTCCAAGGACAATTGCTTGAGGCCAGGAGGTTGAATCAAGATTCTTAATTTGGAGGAGAAATGGCATGTTTGCAACTACCTTAGAAGCCTAGACTAGCATTTTCTTATGCATGTGCCAATCAGCTGCCCGTTTAGCCCAGGCCCTTTGAATCAGCATCTCTGGGGTGGGAGTAGAGCAATTGCAATTTAAAGCTCTCCTAGGTATTCCTGATGCACACTCTTGCTTGAGAACTACTGACCAAAAGACAGTAGTGCATCACGAAAAGAGCAACTCCTTTTGCAAATAATTTCCATTAGGATTATTTCAACAAGGCTTTAGAGCTTCTTCTAATTTCCCCTAGACTATACTGGTAAATGGTTCTCAATCTAGGACACTCTTTATATTTACTTCTAGAATCCATCCACATTTCTGGTGAAGTAAAAAAATCTTCCTGGTAATATAAGCCTTTCTCTTTATCTTTACAACTTCACTTGACAACACGTCAAAAAAAAAATCTTCTGTGGAATGAATGTCATAACTTATACACAGTCTAATATAGGACTACATCTATAAAAAAATTGCTTTTTCTCCTTTTTGGATAACATATTTTTCTCCTAATAAATTGAGATTACAACAGGAAAGATGCATGCCCACCCCTGGTCAAGGGTGTCTATGAAATGATGTACTCTTATTTAGATAATAATAGATTTATGTGTCTACACATGTATATTTTTATTTGTATCAGATACAATTCTCTCACATTATTCTACATTGCAATGGAGGCTTTTATCTTAAATTAAAACTCATAAATCTTAACCACATTGTATTCTTATTTTATTTATCCTTGTTGACATAAAAATATGTAATTTCCATACAGTACTCTTAAAGAGAGGAAGCCCTTTACTTTCATTTGGAATCTCTAAGGCTTTGAAATGTTTGCTTTCATTTGACCCATCCCATTGCTAAAAGAGCAAATAGATCGATGAGAGTTATCAATTACCGCGCACAGTGCTATCTATGAATATCAGCCACTGTCTCCACTTTCAGCAACAAGTAGTAAAAGAGAAGAATATGAAAAAGCCTCTGCTCAACCATACCTGGTGTCATTTCTAGACTGTTCCTGGAGAAAGCTGCTTTTGGCTCTTGCCAAACCAGAACATTTGTATTAGAAAATACCCTCCTACTCAAAGAATCTATAAGCAATACACTGAAGATTGCAGAGGGATGTGAGTAGAGAATTTATAAAATTATTTATAGTTCAAAATCATACTTTAGGTGTGCCTTCCAAAATTTTACCTTTGTGCTTCAAATCCATAAGACGTCCCAGCACCCACGCGGTAGTGTTTAGCCTTCCTACTTTTATGCCGCCACTTTCTAGCTATCTGCCAGGCCCTTATTCTTCCATCCAGTCACGACACAGAGCACCACACACCTCTTGAAACTTCTACCTCCTCGCTTGAATAGCATCACTTGTTCATCATTTAATAAGGTCTTCTAATTTGATGATTTCGTCTGTGCTTAGTAAATCAATTTTTAAAAATGCCTTTTTAGAGGACAACTTGTAATGAATGGACAATTGAAATTTGTTTTATTTTGCAAAATCTTTCCTTGCTACCGATCTGAAGCAGTGACTTCCAACCTGTGGGCATCAGAATTACTACAAGGTTCTCCGAATTCCATATGTATATCAAAATATTTGTAACATGCACGTAAAATGACTTTCCAAGTGTGTTGTAGTAAAATGCATGTCATTAAAAATCAATATCGGCAGCTGTTAGAGGTATATTTATGTAAACCAATAAAATACAAATATCACATGAAAGGTATCTGCAAAATTTTCACCTAAAATTTTTCTGGGGGGACTCGTACCTAGAGAAGACACACCTGAAATTCCAAATAGTTACTTTACTCTCAAATGGAGCTAACATAGTCCTACTCCTCATCATCCTCCCCCTACCTCTATGTAGTTCATTTTCAGTTGAAACTGGAACTAAATCTCTTCAAAAAGCATCAGAAATCAGTAATAATATGAAAAGACTTCAGTGATTTTCCCCGCTATATTTTTCCGTGTACAGACTTTATCATGCAGGTCAAGACTGAATATTTCCATATTCT